>NC_092821.1:155831958-156143208 GCF_023375885.2 Dermacentor andersoni
ATCACAGTTCCTTCTTTAAAAGCGCTTGAGCCGAGAAAGCTTGCGGCTTAGATATCGTAACCTATGTACCGTTGAAGAGGTCTACTGGTTTTGCAATGCATATGTGCGTCGTGTCGGTCCATAAATTTTGCGTGATAAGAATGTCTGCAAATTCAACAATTCAACACGCGAAGTTGTGCATGATACCTTGCTAAAGACTTAACATTCCCTTAGTACTTGGCTATGAGGAACATTGCATTTTAAATGGAAGAAAAATCTTGGTGTTTTGTGTCAACATGTATCCGTGTTAGAAAGACACTGTCCAGCGAAGCTGGCATAATGAATCTTATTACTCTGGTGAGTTGTTCTAGTAAAATATGACCACTTTATTAATGCTTAAAAGCAAGAGTTAGGCGCGCATTTCGTGCGAAAAAGTTTCCTGATATTTCACCGCTCTCTGAAACAGGCCTCCATAAAACGAATTGCTCATGGCTGCTAACACGACCGCGCGTTATGTAGAGTAATAACATATTTAATTCACAAATACAGTAGTAGCAATTACCCGAAAGAAATGTTTCGTGGTTAAGATCGAGAGCCAATCAATTGCAAGCGATGAAATGTTTCATGGTGGCCCTTAGCAGCTTTTATCAACAATATGGCACACCCCTCACGCAACGGTAGCAACCGACTGTCCGTATGGCGAGGCACGCGATGTTCGCGGAACACATGAGTTCACTACGACTTCGAATTGAAACCATGAAGAGTTTTTTTTTACAGCGCCAATTGCCATGCTTAAAGTATACTAGAGGTATTACAGCGCAGCTTAGGTTGCCTAGAAAAGGAAAATTCAGACACCTTCTGCCTCACCATGTCTCGATCCAGCGTTGTTTTATTATACAAATGGAGAACCATTTGCTTCGTCAGTACATGAAAGAGAACCTCGCAAACTTTCATAAGGAAGACGCTTCAAGCCTTACATATTTCACTTGATTTTTGACCCTACACTTTGGAATTATGATATCTTCAATATGTCCCATACTACTAATGAATGACGCTTCGGCTTTTTTCTGGCTGCACCCATACGGTCCAAGAGGCATACTTCACTAAAACATTTGGGCCCGGCAGCCTGTCAGTTCGCCAAACAGGTTCGTCATGTATATTCCTCGAGCAACAAACACCAGTAAATTGCCGCCACTTAAGATAAACACGCGAAGAACCGCCTAATTTTGAGAAGCAGTTAAAGGAGCAAGTGGTGCTGGTAGAATCTAAACTGCAGTGTTAAGTCCTCGTGCTACTGCCTAGCGTTTCTGTGAAGAAATGCAAAAATTCGATATTATACCATGAACTACTCGTTGTGAGCAAGCATGCTTTCGCGGATTAAAGTCAAGGTAACTGTTGCAGAAGCCATAGATATCCAGCGTTTGTGACATGCTTGTTGCTTAATATAGATGAGATAGTTCAAGTGGCTGAGGAATTCTATAGAAATTTACACAGTACCAGTAGCACCCCCGACCATAATGTGAGAGAGAATAGTCGAGAGGAATTTGAAATCCCACAAGTAACGCCGGAAGCAACAAAGAACGCCTTGGGAGCTATGCAAAGGGGGAAGGCAGCTGGGGAGGATCAGGTAACAGCAGATTTGTTGAAGGATGGTGGGCACATTGTTCTAGAAAAACTGGCCACCCTGTATACACAATGCCTCATGACCTCGAGCGTACCGGAATCTTGGAATAACGCTAACATAATCCTAATTCATAAGAAAGGCGACGCCAAAGGCTAGAAAAATTATAGACCGATCAGCTTACTGTCCGTTGCCTACAAAGTATTTACTAAGGTAATCGCAAATAGAATCAGGAACACCTTAAACTTCTGTCAACCAAAGGACTAGGCAGGATTCTGTAAAGGCTACTCAACAATAGACCATATTCACACTATCAATCAGGTGATAGAGAAATGTGCGGAATATAACCATCCCTTATATATAGCTTTCATTGATTACGAAAAAGCGTTTGATTTAGTCGAAACCTCAGCAGTCATGGAGGCATTACGGCATCAGGGTGTAGATGAGTCATATGTAAAAATACTGAAAGATATCTATAGCGGCTCCACAGCCACCGTAGTCCTCCATAAAGAAAGAAACAAAATCCTAATAAAGAAAGGCGTCAGACAGGGAGATACGACCTCTCCAATGCATTTCAGAGCGTGTTTACAGGAAGTATTCAGAGACCTGGAGTGGGAAGAATTGGGGATAAAAGTTGATGGAGAATACCTTAGCAACTTGCGATTCGCTGATGATATTGCCTTGCTTAGTAACTCAGGAGACCAATTGCAATGCATGCTTACTGACCTGGAGAGGCAAAGCAGAAGGGTGGGTCTGAAAATTAATCTGCAGAAAACTAATGTTTAACAGTCTCGGAAGAGAACAGCAGTTTACGGTAGGTAGCGAGGCACTGGAAGTGGTAAGGGAATACATCTACTTAGGGCAGGTAGTGACCACGGATCCGGATCATGAGACTGAAATAACCAGAAGAATAAGAATGGGCTGGGGTGCGTTTGGCAGGCATTCTCAAATCATGAACAGCAGGTTGCCACTATCCCTCAAGAGACAAGTGTATAACAGCTGTGTCTTACCAGTACTGGCGTACGGGGCAGAAACCTGGAGGCTTACGAAAAGGGTTCTACTTAAATTGAGGACGACGCAACCGGCTATGGAAAGAAGAATGATGGGTGTAACGTTAAGGGATAAGAAAAGAGCAGATTGGGTGAGGGAACAAACGCGAGTTAATGACATCTTAGTTGAAATCAAGAAAAAGAAATGGGCATGGGCAGGACATGCAATGAGGAGGGAAGATAACCGATGGTCATTAAGGGTTACGGACTGGATTCCAAAGGAAGGGAAGCGTAGCAGGGGGCGGCAGAAAGTTAGGTGGGCGGATGAGATTAAGAAGCTTGCAGGGACGACGTGGCCACAATTAGTACATGACCGGGGTTGTTGGAGAAGTATGGGAGAGGCCTTTGTCCTGCAGTGGGCGTAGCCAGGCTGATGATGATGACTTAGATTTATGTGCGCGTTAAAGAATTCCAGGTGGTCGAAATTTCCGGAGTCCTCCACTACGGCGCGCCTCATAATCAGAATGTGGTTTTGGCACGTAAAACCGCATAATTAATTAAAACTGCAGCCACGCAAAATCAAACTTCTCTTATCCAATCCTCTCTTCCTGAGGCACATACAATACTGCTGTCCGGTGTGTAGTGCGACGCCGGCTGCCAGCGTAAATCGATTATTCCTGCTTCAAAAAAAAAAAAAAAAAGTAATTCGTACTATCTGTGACGCTCCAGCAGATGCTCATACTCTCTTCAAAGAGTCAAAATTACTCACGCTGCACTCTCTGCAAGACCTCAGGCTGTTGTTATCCTATCGTAAGGACGAGAAACAAAACCCGTCACGCGTTACGTCCTTAACGCAGTTGTTCAGAAACAGAACAGAATACAGCACACGGTCACCTGAATACTAGCCTGGGCCACATCCTCGCACTAACTGCGTTTTTCGAATGTTACATCATTGCTTACCATACCTGTTAAATATATTCATGTGCAATAGCATCGATGTCACTCCTTGTCCTGTTCCGCGTTTGTATGAGTTCTTCAGCGATGTACTAACCTGGCTGATTTTTTCGCTTCATATTTCTCACTGTTTGTGTTGCTCATGTGTAAACTACGGATTGCGTGTCTTTGTTGGTTTGTTAGTGTTTTCTTACATTGCGTTTCTTTTTTTGCTGGCACAAGTTTAAGCCAACATTGTATTTTATTGTTTTTTATTGGCAATCCTAAATCAGTGCCTATGCCTGCCGCTAGACTGTGTTTTAAGGCCCGTCAAGTTGCTGTGCCGAACGTTTTCCTTAAATCCCCCATAAATTGTATGCTTAGTAAATAAAGGCAATTCAATTAAATTCAATCACAGTCTCAATTTATCTGCCACTGGTCAGAACGGGCCTTAGAAAGTTTATCTCACTATGATGCAAGGTCACAGAAGGCTTGGTTCACACACATGCTCTTGCTCCCATCGTAAACATCTCGCCGATTTCATGTGCGAGGTGATTCTCGTGAAGACAGTAAAACTAAAACACGTGTGTGAGCGAAGCATCTGTGACCTTGTCAATGACGAGCAGTTGCAGATAAATTAGGTACGCAACCTCACCTTCCTCCGCGCCACTCACAAGCCACTGTTCTGACATGTCTGTGTCATTGGGGTTCATATATACCAGCTGTTTCTTTTTTAACTGGAGCACTCAAAAAGAAGTAGTTGGGGCCAATTGGCTACACATTGTATTGGGTAAACGCGTTCTCTTTTGCAGAAATAACTTAAAACGGGAACTGTGTGATGCAAAGTCCATGTTAATGTCCTTCCTGTGACTTCTGAGACCTTGCAGAATCACAATCTAACTACCAGCGCAGCTGTTTCTGTCCAGCAGTTGGAATAAGAATTTCGATTGCTTGTGAATGAAGCACACATATTAAAACGTTTCCTACATATAACTGGCCCGTTTAAACCTTGGTCGCATACAACGCTTTCGAGCACTCGCTAAATAATTTTTTTTTCACGAAGATGGTAATTCATCCACACATATAGACCGGGAACATAAGCTAAACTCACTTAGGACTATTCACAAAATATTTTTTATAGACAGCGAACACACAATGCCCACTCACAAAATACATTTGTTTAGTTCACCTAAGACACCACGGAAGCCTACTACGAACTTCCTGGACCAGGACGAATTTTTCTTCAACTGCGAGGCTTTTCTTTCGGGGAACCCGTATTGGTTTCCTTTGTAGAAGTTGCTGCGATTGGGTGGATGTATCATTTTCCCTTAATTAATAACTTCTCTCCAGCTTGGGGGCTTACGCAGAACTATTACGTGAGAAAGAACGAGGGTTCAGTAAATATTTGCGACACCTCTAATTAGGCCAGAAGCGTTTAAGTCACGCCACAGATTGCACTTAACAGGATCCCGTTTTCCACCAAGTATAAACTTGGTGTAAAGTTGTCTTGAGACATTCGAAAATACAGCTGATAACGGCTGAATCGTTGCAAAGGCTGCATTTGATCCACACACATTTAAGCGGAAGCTTTATCTCGGAAGTTCCTATCGAAATACACGGGGACGGAGAAATCGTTTTTATAGGCAAGCACGGTATCGATTTTGATATAGATTCCTGCATTAAAAATTAAATTAAATGTAAGTGTCTATAGGATCGTGTTGGTTCCTCGAACGATCAGCGCAGCAGCGCTGTGTATGCATTTTTCGTCATTCATGTGGTTCGTGTCCTTTTCACGCTAATTGTGTGCCTGTAAGATGACTTAGATTGACCGGTACAAATGACACATTTAAATCGAATGCTGAACCAAATTTTCCATTATTGCCAGATACCCGTCGTGGCTGACCTTCCTGTTGGCCGAGGTCTTCAGGACCACGTGGTCTTCACGGGTCTCGTGGTCACCACACCAAAGGACGAAGTTGGCGTCTTCAACATCTCTGCCATTCATCAGTATGCTTACAACAGGACTGGTACGCATGCTGTTTGCTGCCGCTGACACCTTCAGCATGCATTGCATCTATACATCTAAGCGTCTATATATTGAGGGATCCAGCATTTGACTTCATATTAGGCACACAAGTGCGCTGCAACTTAGAAACGTTGTGCAAGGGGATTTCAGTTCAACACCTTCGTTGTCTAAAGAATGCCATCTTTTTTGGAAAGGCTGGCGCTTTGGCCTATGTTTGGGAGGTACGGAAATTCAGGTATGGGATTTGGTGGAAAGAGAGGGGCAAACTGATGTTGGTAACTCAGCTGTCCAAATGGGCCTCACAGTCTGAATAGCAAACCAGACTCGTCAGCGAAGGCCAGAAGCGAGTCGTACACAGCACGCTTAACGAGCTCGCCTGTTGGTCGGATCCAGGTCTCGTGGTTCGGAAAAACAAAATTGTAATGTGCCTACATTTAAAGCACCTTTGGATCTAATTCCTTGCTTTAAAAAGGGGTTATGAAGTTTTTTGCCGCCGACAAAACGCCACTTGTTTAGCAATTACGTTCGAAATATGTTCACTAGTATCAATTGTACGAAATGTTGTCAACGCCACGACATTAAATTGCTTTACTATTATTCAACGTTAACTGCTTCTGGGTGTCAGTGGCACTCCGTTGTTGCAGATTCTCGCCGGATAAAAGTACGACAAACTGAACGTCTAGCACCATGTAAAGCTCGTTATTGTGCTCTGATTATACCGGTTCTGTTCGCGGTCATATTTAGGCTGTATTTATTATGATGTGGTCGCTCAGCAATACTTGTGTTAATAAAAACAATCAATCAATTACATTTGTACCTTACTAGAGCAAGTTATTTATTTGCATAAACTGCCTTTAGCTGAGCTTCAGAGAAAGAGAGAGACAGAGAGAGAAAATGATAAATGAAAGGCAGGGAGGTTAACCAGGACTGATCCCGGTTGGCTACCCTACGCTGGGTGAACGAAAAAGGGGAGGGATAGATTAAAAGAAGAAGAGAAAGTCCACTGTGGATATTGCCGACGTGGTAGGAGTTCTCTGCTCTATGTCACTGACGGCCGCTCATTCCGGATCACAGAGGGTCACTCTTTCTTTCTCTTTCTTTCTTTCTTTATTTCCTTAAAGACCCCACACGGGGGTATTGCATAAGGGGTGGGATTACAACAATAGTTAAGACAATATTACTTAAGGTGAGAGAATTGATGACGCTTCTTCCATGAATGCAGATGAACTGGTGAAGGCAGCGATGTCGTAAGGAAAGCCGTTCCGGTCTACAACTACACGAGGGAAAAACGAGGACAAAAAAGTGACAGTGCGCGTTTTGGTGCGGCGACACTTAATGAATGGCCAGTACGACGCGATGTTCGTGTCGGCGGTGAAATATATGGTGCGATGGCGAGCGGACTGCAAAAAAAAAAAAAATGAAAAGAAATTGTGAAATAATGATAAGCTGGCGATGCGTCGGCGGTACGAAAGAGTTGGTGAACTGGAGTCTGCTTTTAACGACTCAATCCGGTAGCTTTCAAAAATCGCAGCAGCGCTTTTGTGGCCTTTTCTAGCTGCGATATGCGAGACCGCAGTCACTGGACAAATTATATATGCATACCAAATAATTTACTCCATTCGAATTCCTCAAATGGTAAAGCTACGATTTTTGAAAGCAAGCCTTTGTCTTTGAAACAATAAACAGCTTCAGAAAACCATATCTTTTCAGTGTTGCTAAAAAACGAAAAAAAGAAAATTTCGGCAGAACTTGTCTCACGATGACTGCCAACGGTAATGCGTATAGCATGCGAGCCATGTAGCGACAGACCGTATTCCGGAAGTGTTGTTTATTCGACACGTGTCGTGGTGATTGATTGCTCCGGCTGTATGCGCCACATAATGCGTGTCGTCCCACTTTGCTGCGGCACTCGCTTTCCAGGGTCGCTTGTGAGCATGTAGGCATGGCGACGACTGTGAGACGCTGACGCAGTGCCGATAGAATGACGAAGACTGAATGGTATCGATGGGACCTCAAAGGCGATGTATGATGACACTGAGATGTCGATTTTTAAATTATGGTGATGATGTAACGGCAACAGCGTGGTGACGACGGCATGTGCACCGCGAGATGACTCTATGACGATGATTGCATGACGACGACGGTATGGCGACAACCAGACAAAGAGGCTGAAATGGCGACGACGGCGGTATGACAACGGACGCATGATTTTGACTGTCTGCCGACGACGCAACGATAACAATCACATGACCACCGCGGTCTAATCACGATTACATGACTGTATAGGATACAACGACGAACAACGAATGGCTTAGATGGATGGACGAAGGAGGCGTGACGATGACGGGATGAAGATAACGGGATGACGTCACTGAAGCGACATCGATGGGGAAGCGGGACGACGATGACATTATGGCGACGGTGTGACTACGACTGTGTGATGACGATGGCTCACGACGACGGCAGGAAGAGAATGTGATGTGAAAATTTCAATGACGACGAAACAATGACCGCGGCGGCATCCCGACGACGACTGTACGAAGACAACGCAATGACGACGAGGCGTGACAATGGCATGAGGACAATGAAAGATGACGAGTGTACGATGACAATGTCTTAACGATGACTGTATCATGACACCTCTATGACTACATTAGCGTGACGACGACGGCATGACGAGAGTCTTTTGACGAAGCTGGTTTGGCGGTGATTGCACGACCCCGACGGCATAACGACAGCAGTCTGACAACGGATGCTTGATAGCGACTCTCTGACGATGACGGCATGACAAGGGCGGCATAATCTCGATTGAATAACGGCAGTATGTTACGATGAAATGGCAAAGAAAGAGTGATGTCGATGTAACGACGAATGTACTATGATGATGACGGCATGATGACAAAAGGATGACGTTAATGAAGTGATGACAATGATATAACGACAGATTCACAACGGCATGGCGACGACTGCGTGATGATGATGGAGCGATGACGACGGCATGGCGAGAGTCGGACGACAAAGCTGGAATGACGACGATGCAACGAACACGATGGCATCAAGACCACGAACACCTATGCAATTAGGCAACTTGGACCACTGGGTCTGAGTAGAAGGCATGAAGACGACAGTATGACGAGTCAGACCACGAAGCTAGAATGACGACGATTGAAAGATCACGACGGCATCACGATGACGGTGCGACAGCGAATTCTTTACGACTGTATCACAACGAGGGCATGACGAGGATGACGACCATGACGAGGCATCATGAGAGTCGGATGACAAAGCTGGCATGACGACGATGCAAGACCCGGAAGGCATCACGACCATGAGCCTATTTCTAGTGGCCCAAGCTTTTAGACAACTTGGGCCGCTGTGGGCGCTGTAGAAGGCGACGACGGCATGACGAGAGTAATATCACGATGCTTGTAGGATTCCTCGGGTCTCATGACCGTCGCACGCCAGGCGAACGTCGCGTACTTCCCGCGCGCGCTGTTCATCTGGCTGTCGTCGCGCTGTCATCTGGCTGCGCACTGTAACTCGTGTGGTCGCACCCAAATCTTTAAGAAGTGCGAAATAATTGAAGGTTACAGTGAACAGCGTGCGGGAAATCTTTGAGGCCTTTTGCATATTCACAAGTGGCGACGCATGCGTTAGTTCTGTGTTCCTCACGGTATCAACAAAAGGGGTGCAATATCTCCGTGGTTAACGCTTATCCTTATTTTTCTTTCTTTTATGTCACCTTCAATGATACCTTTATATGCTGCTTCTGCAAATAAAGCATTTGGTTGCTAGTCAGCGCTCTATCCTGTACTCTTTGCTCGTTCGTCCTGTGTCGCGCTGTTTCTGTTTTATTCCAATATAGCTTGCTGGCCTGCTCGAAAGTGTTAGTTGTAAACGTAATAAATGCTTTCCGAGTGTACACGTGGTTGTCGTCTGTTGCTTTCTCGAGCTTGTACTGGACCGCGGTTGATGGGCAGGCGTGCATCAACCACGGGGCTCGGTGTGCCGAGGCATAGCGTCGTTGGCAGCACCCCCTCCCCCCTCCCCCCTCTTATCCCGGGAAGATGGAATGACGACGATAGAATGACCACGACGACATTTTACTCTGATTAGCATTCTTTGCCTACTTCAGCCTTTCTGAGCCTGCCCGCATATCCATCCATCCATCCATCCATCCATCCGTCCGTCCGTCCGCCCGTCCGTCCGTCCGTCCGTCCACCCACCCATGCGTCGCGGTCGCTCCATCCGGTGGCTGTCATCGCAGCGTGGTCGTACCATCGTCCAAATTCCAGCTTGGTCATTCACTTCAGTGCTAAGCTCGAGGTCGCGGGATCGAATCCAGGCCGCGGCGCCCGCATTTTGATGGAGACAAAATGTGAAAACGTCCGTGTACTTAGATTTCGTGCACGTTAAAGACCCTCGGGGGTTCCGAATTTCTGGAGTACCCCACTACGGCGTGCCTTATAATCATATCGTTGTTTTGGCGCGTAAAATCCCATAATTTAATTTTCTTTTAATTATGGGTAAATATACGCCTCCCTAACTATACGTGCGCCGCCGCTACTGTCCGCCCTCGACGTATACCCACTCGTATGCCGCCAATGCTTTCGCGTCAGGTGCCCGCTCAGTTGCGACAAAGTCGTTACCACGGCGGCTACCAGTCATTTTTCGCTAGAATAGCAGCTTGGGCTTGTTAGTTTTCCATCCTGCTGTTAACAGCGCTAAATGCAGACAAGAGACGAGACAAGAAGACACCACAAGCGCTGTTGCATGTGGAACCACTATCTTGAGTGCAAAAAAGAAAAAGTGCGTGTTTCACATGATGTGCGATCACGTGACTGCGACACGTGTGGGCAATGGTTATAAGAAGCCGTGTTTCTTTCAAAATAAACGTTGTTGAAAACAGCGCTTGTGGTGTCTTCTTGTCTCGTCTCTTGTCTGCATTTTGCGCTGTTAACAGCAGGAGACATTTTTGCCACGTGAACCCGTTGGCCGCAACGATAACAACGTGACTTAACCCAGCAGCTATAGGCGTCACGTCTTCAAACTTCCTCACCTTCCAACAGAATTGTTTCCTGCGCTCGTTGGGAACAGACATGACGAAAGCAGCGTAGAAATTCGGAACCAAGAAGGGAGGCGTTAGGACATAGCGCTAGATAGCTTTTTGGCATGTCGCCTCTGTTCTTCCTTCCGAATTTTTGCGCTACTTCCGTGATGTCTGTGCTACACCTTCTGCATACCGATCGCGATATGGTGCCTTTTTGAAAAAAAAAAAAAATGTTTGTTGAGCTTTACGTGCCAAAGTCACGATATGATTATGAGGCACATCGAAGTGTGGTACTCCGGATTAATTTCTAGCACGTGAAGTTCCTTAAAGTGAGTCCAATTTACGCACGGTACACGAGCATTTTAGCGTGTCGCCCCCGCCGAAATGCGGCCGGGATTTGATCTCGGGCTGAGAAGTCGCGCAGCGCCATAGCCACTACGCCACCACGGCGGACGTACGTGGGCTGCTTCCCGTCCGTGCTCGCTCTAAGACAGTTGCTTTCGACGTGCTTCTACTATTGGCACCGACAGTATGTCCTCTGCAGATATTTTCTTCCCGTCCTTTTTCAGCTTCAGCACGCATTGCTACAGACTGGGTTTCCTCTATAGCGTTAGGTCGTTCTTTACAGAAGTTGCTTCTGTTAAGGTGCACTTGAAGGTACATCGCAGACAATTCGGTCTCGGAGCATCATGTTCAGCGAGTCCCCAGTATTGCAATTGTCTGCTATGCGTCGGATTGAGACGACGAAATCGTGTACGGATTTATAGGGCTTCGGCCCTTAGTATTCACTTAAAGTCATCACTTCGTCATCTGCTTCATCATCTACTTCGTCATAACTCGTATTTACTTGAGAGGTGCTACCCTACCCATTTGGACTTGTTTAGTCGACCTTCTAAGCGCAGTCGCTATGGAAGTGCTCTCTTCTTAGCCGAATAAACAACATTTGCTTCAAAATAAGTCTCAGTTGGTGAGGTAAGGCTTCCAATTATCTGTGCCTTCGTTGAAATTCGTAAGCATGCAGTGGTTACCGGGTCTGCTGTCACTGGAGGCTTAGCACTGGACGCTCCCTTGAATATGTGGGGACTTTCCTTACTCGTCGCTGCTGTTACATAAGAGCGGCAGTGCAGACGCGCCAGCGTAGGCGCGGTCACGACTGATACCTACACCAATGAAAGAAAGTCACGTTGTCTATACCTTGTGATGCGAACGCTAGAGAACGTTTATCTCGCAATGAAAGATGAATATATACAACCAAGTGGAATGCGCACTTGGAGCGCGTACATGACGCAATAGGTCAGTACCTCAGAAAGAAAGGGAAATAAATAAATAACGAAAGAAAGAGAAAAAAAAGAACGAAAGAAAAGAAAGGAAGGATAGAGAGAGGACACTGAGGGTGCGTTAATCTCGAGGTGAACATTGCGACTATAGGACTATGGCGTGCTAATATATATTAGTATTGCTGGCCAAGCGGTACCAAGTGAATATTTCGCGGGCAGTTCGCGTCCCGAATGAGACGGCTGTTTTCAGGAGTAAGAACACTCCGTCGGTTCGCGCCGCATCGCGTGAATCGCAGGTGTTCTGGCCATTCCTGGCGGCACGGAGGTGATCCTATTCACAAGCAGCCAGCACAGGAGGGGCGCGGACGACTTCCCGGACATACAGACCGTGCTCACGGACCTGTTTCCGAGTGACATGCCGCCGAGGCCGCCGCAAGTCTCCCAAGAAGTGAGTCTTACGACCTGCGAGCGATCAAACTAAGAAGATTCGTTTGAGTGTTTTCTTAGGTGGATCGAGCTGAATGTCCCTTCTAGGCAGACGATCCTTAAGTGTGTTCGTCATCATCCGGCAACACGTTGCGCTCGGGGAGGTCAACTTACGAGCGAGCAGGTTTATTAAAGTAGGCACGATACTTTGTCTAGCGGTGGCCGATTATGAAATCGCTCGCTTTGCGACTTGTAACGGAACCTTCACTCTTAATTCTCCTATGCCAAGTTCTACCAAACGGTTTTCGTGCTCGCCAGCTCACTTTTAAGTGAGCGGAGCCATCAACAGAGCGCACTGTGCCACCGCCCTCTTTCTTGCCTACTTTATACACATTATGCTGCTTTCTTTTTTTAGCTGCACCAAATCTTTAAATATTGCCTTTGGCAGATAGCACAGTTCCGGCTGTTGATGAAAATAATTTGATGAGGCGGCCATTACTCCTACGATATCAGAATGCTTAATGGAATAAATGACGCCATTATTGTAATCAACTTTTAATTACTTACCTTATGGTAGATATTTCAATCTACGAATCGCAGCTAGTGAGTATTCAAGGGATATCGATTTAAAACACATTTTGAGGATGGCACTGGTTTCTAGATATGCGCCGTCAAACTTGCTATGAAATTGCATGGTTGTTTCATTTACTTATTGAACAAAACGCTGTTTTATGGACTGAAGTACAAAATTAACTGGAACGCCAAGGGATTTCGTCAGACGCTTTGAAAATCAATATCTCGAAACTGGCACCTAGGCGGGAGCGCAGTCCACAAACACTCCGGATATGAAATAAAGATTTTTTTTGTCTGTCTAGCACAGAACTCATATGTAATACCAGCGTTTTATTTGCTATGCAAAAGAAGGTGAGGAGTGCAGACAGGACACAAGTGAAGTGGACAACACGAATGCCGCTTCTTGTCCACTTCTCTTCTCTTGTGTCCTGCCTGCACGCCTCACCTTTTTTTGCATAATGAATCCTTACCAACTAGCTCAGCTTTCTGTCGTTTTAAGTTTTATTTGAATGGTTGCTTTGCCAATTTGGTGGTGTTGTCGTTGTACCTCTAAGCATTTTGTCCCCATTGCATCGGCATTTTTGCTCGCAATGCAGCTTTCACTGTTACGTCCACAATCTCGCACATGCATGCTTGTTGACACGACCATCCGCTACAAACGCTGTGCGCATAGACAAGCTTCGCACTCTGAGTACTTCGTAGTTAACCAAGTTGCGTAACGTTTTAATTGCACTCACGTGGATGGGAGAGTTCTCTTTCAGGAAACCGCCTACACGCCGTTGATTTACGCAGTGCCCATTCAGTATAGCGGCGCGTCCGTTCGAACATCGAGAGCCGACTGAGTGGCTATCGTGATTGCCCTTCCAGGTCTACGAAAGGTACTACAAGCCAATGGAAGGAAAGAAAGGTTTCATGGCCACCCTGGTCATGATTCAGCCAAAGTCGCGAGGCACCGTGACACTGAATGCCACGAATCCGTCCGACCAGCCGCTCATCGACCCACGCTTCCTTTCTCAGGCTGAAGATGTCAAGAGAACCGTGAAAGGTACGTCACTGTTCAGGAACAACACTTTACACCAAATGTTTAAGTGGCCGCACATTGGGTTCGCATCATACAGGTGAATCGGCGTCACTGGTGGAAAAGTAAACTTAAATTAATGTCTGGGCTTTTACGTGCCAATCCCACGATTTGATTATCAGGCATGCCGTAGTGGGGGACTCCGGAATAATTTTAGCCACCCGGGGTTCTTTAACGTGCACCCGCCGCAAGGTGCACGGGCGTTTCTTGCATTCCAACCCCATTGGAATTGCGCCGCCGCGGCTGGGATTCGATGCCGCGCCCTCGGGCTTAGCAGCGCAACGCCACTACGCAACCACGGCGTGTGGCCTCGCTGGTCGTACACTAAACGCGATGACGTATATAAAAGTGGAAATTTTCACTTCTTAAGCCGGCGCTTCATCTGCCCGTCCATCGGGGTCGGCGCGAGTGAGTGAATGTTTTGACGAGCGCACTGAACTGGTCGCGATGCTCAGATATATATATATATATATGTGTGTGTATTTATTTATTTACAGAAAAGCAGAGAAGGCGGCCTGAGCTATAACTTGCTCTGGCCTGCTACTCTACACTGGGGAAAAGGGACGGGAAGGAAAAAGGCTGATGAATGGTGATGACGGTATGAGGAAGAGATGCGTATATACAATTTCACTGAATTGTGGCATCTCTAAAGTCGTGCGTCCAGCCCTGTGGCTTGGAGAAAGGCTATAGCGGCATTTGTTATCAGGGCGGTGCTGTTTGCATTAGGCCAAGGACCTAGAAGGAACTCGTCTGATAGCGGCCTCTTATCGACGTTTGCAATGGAAGAGGGCAGTTGCTGTCGTTCTTGCGCGTACGCGGGACACACGCAAAATATATGACCAAGCGTTTCTGGTACCTTACAGCATTCACAGTTTGGGCTAGTATTACTGCAATATATCGGATGTCTATAGCGGCTGGTGAATGCGACACCAAGGCGAATCCGGTGCACCATGCTTGTTTGACTTCTTTTGAGCCTGTGAGGCATACGAAATTTCATTTCTTGGTCCCATTTGTGTACTCGCTTGTGTCGTCGATCTGGTTGTGTCCAGTGTTCCAACGTACGGTTGCGTATTACGGGACACACGTCGGGCGTCTGTGTCTGTTCGTGAGAACGGAATGCGAACTTCAGAAGCATTATTTAAAGGAGTTTTCGCTTCAGCGTCTGGCTGTTCGTTCTCTATCACGCCACCGTGTGAAGGTATCCACTGAAAGATGACATTGTAGCCATATATATTTGCGTGGTCGAGATGCTGTGTAATTTCTATAGCCATTGGATAATACGGGCCCCGCCCCGTCTGAGGACACAGTCAATCGTTTCAACAGCTGGCTTGGAATCGCAGGAAATAGTTCATGCGTGAGGAGGCTCCTCGGAGAGAAATCGAAGTGCCTCCCGGATAGCAACAAGTTCTGCGGCAGTTGATGTCGATCTATGGTCTAGTTTAAACCGCCGAGCGATGATCATATCTGGGATGACGGAGGCTGCAGTGGAGGCATATGGTGTGAGAGAACCATCGGTATACGCACGTACAGTATCTCCGTATTTCGCAGATATGTGAAACACGGTAAGTTGCTTGAGGCCAATAGATGCAACGGACGATTTCCTTGTAATTGTAGTTTGGGTGGCGGATGCTATCTACCTCCGTAATCGAGGCCTGGGAATTTCCTCCGAGAAATGCGCACTAGTGCCATTTACGCGCAAACACATGACAAACTACAGCGTAATGATAAATGGCCAAATTATACCACATGTTCGATTGCACAAGTTTCTAGGCGTCATAATCGACAGGGACTTGTCATGGAGCCCTCACGCGTCATACGTGAAAAACGGGTGACAGGCCTCTGCCACCTGTTCATGTTTTTCACTGGCAAGACTTGGGGAATGTCGACAAGTGCCATGTTACAACTGTACGGGGTGCTTTTTCTAGGCTTTCTGCGATACAGCTTGCTAGCAATAACCAACACAGGTAAAACGAAGCTACGCACAGTACAAAGTGTTCAGGCTCAAGCGCTCCGGATCTGTCTAGGCCTGCCTCAGAGTGCATCATCAGTGGCTACGGTAGCAATAGCTAGAGATCACCTTGTCAAGACCCACATTGAAATTGAAGTACTCAGGACCCATATAAGGCATCTAACCAGGGCTCCTCGTCACCACTTAGCCTCTCTACCAGCGGACAGACCATGCACATCTTTCAGCCAAACGATTACCGCACATGATGAATCATTGCCAGTTTGTTTCACTCCGGCTGCGAGACCTTCGACTCCTCCATTGTATCTCGCTCAGCCAAAAATCAACCTCACAATACCTGGCAACACGAAAAAAGCTGATCTATCATCACCAGCCCTTAAACAGCTCCCGCTACTATTTTTGTACGAGAACTACCGTGACTCTACACATATCTGCACTGATGGATCTGTCTTGCCAAACAGCTCCGCGGTGGCAATCGTGATACCAGCGACAGTCACAACAATCAAATTTAAGACGACTCACGCGACAACGTCGACGGCAGCAGAACTCGCAGCGCTCTTTACTGCCCTTCATCACATTGGTGATGAACAGCCACACAAGTGGACGACATTCGGCGATTCTAAGGCGGCCACTGCAGTCTCTACTGTCACCCTTACGACGCGGACCGCAGGAACAGCTAATATTTCGCATTACAAAGACGTTACACCATATAAGTGATGCAGGCCATAAAACAACTTTCTAATGGCTTCCAAGTCACTGCGGGATTATCGGCAATGAACGGGTCGATCAAGCTGCCCGTTCAGCCCATACTGAAGAACACCACGTAACAATTCCACTTTCTAGAACTGACTCAGCACGGAAGCTCCGCCTGCTTGCTCGGCAGTACACCATGTCACAATGGAATGACCCCCTTTTAAGAAATTCTCGACTGTACTCCCCTGATCCAACATTAAGTCTTCGAGCGCCATCATAGCTTCGCCGTGGAGACGCCACGCTTTTGCATCGACTGTGGTTGGGCGTTTCCTTTACCAAAGCCTATACGTTCCGCATAGGGATGACCGACACCCCAACCTGTGACCACTGTGGCCCTGAAGAATCTATTGACCATATTTTGTGCGCCTGCCCGCAGTACAGTCCACAGAGAGAATGCCTTCGCCACGAACTTGACCAACTGGACGAGCAACCGCTATCGGAAAAAAGAATTCTAAGCCATCGAAGAGACCTAACGTCACAGAAGAAGGCGTGCAAGCGCTATTGCGATTTTTGCGATCTACCGGCCTTTGTGAACGTCTTTAACTTGAACGCCTTTGTGTGTGTGTGTGTGTGTGTCTCCATGTGTGCGTGCTTTTTGTGCTTTTTTTAGCGTTTTCCTATCTGTCATCTTTCTTAACCCCTATCTCGCATCCCCAGTGTAGGGTAGCAAACCGGAAACTGATATCATGGTTAACCTCCCTACCTTTCCTCTACATTTCTCTCTTTCTTGTAATTGAGATTTTGAGTTCGATGCTGAAGAATGGTCTTATAGTACAGCCGACTGTGGCGGCCTTGCATACAGGTTGTTTATTTAGACAATAAAGATTCTTTATAAAAAGTAATAACTGCAGCGAACATGGTGCGAGGCGTACGTACTTTGCCGCTAATAACGTGAACTTCAGAAGACTAATTAACACACATGCATTCATTAACTTATTTATTAGTACGTTGGGGAAGTTGTCTACATACTACTTCGGAGGCAGTGACATTTTAATGCACGCCAATCTTTCAAAAATCTTTAAAATCACACCTAATTCTAGGTATTCATCATGAAATTCCAAAGCTTAATCCAGGCAATATCGTGACTAAGCGTGTCCCACTGCGCGTCACATGGCAATGACCCGCAAAAACGTGTGTGGCGAAGTTTGACTGATAGCATGCTGCAGCAAATCCCGACCCTACACGCAAGCTGGCCAAAGAAAGCGCGCCATGTACCAGTAGCTGCCGCGACTGGCCGTTCAGTTTTAGAAAATGGAAGAATTCCTTCAGATTGGAAAATAGCACGTGTGGTTCCCGTATATAAGAAAGGTGATCGATTGTCAGTTTCAAGTTATCGGCCTGGTTCCATAACATGCAGTTGCTGTAAGATGTTGGAGCATATTGTAGCCGGTTACCTGCGAAAGTTCCTGAGCGATCATAATCTTTTGTCCGATAATCAGCACGGATTTAGGCAGGGGTTATCCACAGTTACTCAGACTGTTTTGTCTGTACACGAATTTGCGCGGGTGCTTGATATGACCGGGCAAACGGACGTGGTTTTCTTTGTTTTCAGCAAGGCCTTTGATAAGGTGCCACATGGCAAACTTCTCTATAAGATGGAATGTATGGGTATGCCATTTTTTATAATTTGATGGATTCAAACCTACCTTACAGAGAGACGGCAATATGCGGAAATTAATAAGACCACTTCTAGTGTTGTTAATGTTCACTCAGGAATTCCTCAGGGGAGTGTGCTTGGACCTTTGTTGTTTTTAATATATGTAAATGATTTAGTTACGGTTGTTCCTGAAGATGTCTCTGTTAAGTTATTCGCAGACAACTGTGTTGTGTTTAAACAAATTTCATCTGAACATGACCACAGCTCTGTACAAAAAGCAGTTTTTGCCATTGAAAAATGGTGTCTGAAATGGGCTATGGAACTTAATAGTGAAAAAACTGTTCTCTTACGTATAACTAGAAGAAAGTCTCCCAGTTTGCTTCCTTACTTTCTTCGCGGCAACATGATTTTGGAAGTTGAGAAATATAAATATTTAGGTGTAACACTTGACAATAAGTTAAAGTGGTCGGCTCACAATACTAATATTTGTACAGCTGCATTACGAAAGCTATGGGTTTTGCGAAGAAAGCTAAAAACTGCCCCAGCACACATAAAATAATTGGCTTACGAAACTTGTGTGCATTCTTTACGTGAATATGCTTCGGCAGTGTGGGACCCATACACGAAAAAAGACATAATCATCCTTGAAAAAGTCAATAGAAAAGCGGTAGGTTTATACACGGAAAATAGAAAAGGGAACACTCTCCCTCGCAGTTAATGATCTCAAATAACATTCATACACTAGAAACCAGCAGAAAGATTAATAGATTGATATCCTTGTTTAATAGTTTAACAGGAAAAAATAAACTGAAGCTTCCAGAGTGCATTAAGCGTCCTCTAGTGAGAAGGACTCGGGGCGTTTATGAGATTTCACTTGCTCCCCTTTTCACCAAAACTAACAGTTTTAAATGCAGTTTTTTCCCTAGAACAGTGCAATATTGGAATTCGTTACCGGCATCTGTTTTTTCCTCACAAAACTTTTCCTATGCGTGTTGCAAATGGGTCGCAAGCCCCAAGGGTAGCGTTGGTCTGGCGGCCTGGGGCACAGCTGGAAGCATCAGAAGGTCCTGGCAAAGGATGAGTCGACTGCTAACCGAACAACTTGTTTATTCAAGCATCGCAAAAGAGCGGCCGGTCAGGTCGACCGAAGTGGAGAAACGGGAGACCACGTTATTCGACTGAATAAATCGAAGCTTCTCTCTTGGCGTCCGGGGGCAGCTGCTTTTATACTCTCGGAGTCGAGGGCAAGAAGGAACCGCCCGGAAGAGGCGCACGTGACGGCGGCGCACGGACACGTTGTGATAAGAAGTGACGTATCCGCCGGGCCGGTGCCGGTCAGACCTCCTCGCTTCACAGAGCAGCGCTGAACTGGCCAAAATGTCCGCCGCTGTGAACGAAGCCCCGGCGTCCGTTGCATCCGCGCCGGCTATACCGCACGTCTGAGGCGAAACGTAACATGCGTTACGTCGTCTACTTACCTGCTAATATGTATGTCGTGTACCCGTGTGTTGCTAATATTTTATAATTTTATTCTTTTGGTTTATTCTTTTGGTATCCGTGTGCTGCAAATATTGTATAATATTGTATAATTTCATTCTTTTGGTTTATTCTTTGCGTATCTGTGTGCTGCTAATAGCGTATAAATTTTATTCTCTTGGTTATGTAACAATGTCAATTCATTCCTGCTTGGGCCAAGCAAATGGTCTGCAGTATTCTGAAATAAACAAAAAACTTCCGGGCTCTAGTCGTCACGGTGCGTTTCGGTCTGGTTAGAGGGGCCGCCTTTTTTGAGCTCCCGCGGCGCTCGATTTCGATATCGTCGGGATAAAGCGGGTAAATTCGAGGATAACTACCTCGAATCAGGAGCGACTTCGAAGATTTAAAAAATATAAAGGTTAATAATTTTTCTTAATGATTCGTCTGAAGTTCACGTTACTGGCGGCACAGTATGTCCACCTCGCCTGGGAACTCGTCTGCAATAACGCCATGTTCGCTGAGCTCATCGCCTTTTCATCACAAAGCTGTATTGCCTGAAAAAGAAAACACCTTGTATATGTGCCGATGACTGGCTGTGTTCGTTATGCAATTAGGCAATGGAACAAAAAATGCTACATAATATGCTCACTGCAAAAAGAGCTTCCGGCGGAATCCATCTAACGAAGATTGATAGCGTTAATGTAAATATTTTGAAGCAATGTAATGACACACCGTATCGGAACCACCGAGACACGTCAAGGATGAGGCGTGTACTGCACCCAGACTTCTCTCGCGCTTCCTTCTGGATACGCTGCGCCATCTAGCAGTGCCACTGCGAAGTTCGCTCGTGAGCTCTGAGATGCGTGGCACGCCGGAGGGTGTGAACACTGAGAATTGTTCCCTCGCTCCCCGCGCGCATTCGTGGCGCAGCGGGCTAAGGCGCTAAGCGTAGACAGCTCGCCTAGTTGTTTGTGAATAGCATTATGAAACATCGTTCAGACAGACGATCAGAGAACACGGACGATCAGAAACACGGACGATCAGAGAAAGACAACGACAACACCGGAGGCACATGCGAAGCGCAGAAGGTGCGCAGACAGTTCTGCAGATGTCTAATATGCGCCACAGCGTCGGAGCGCACGATCTTCATTACTGCTTTTCTGTCGTGTCGCGCAGAAGGGAAGCACGGAGCAAAGAGAGCAGGCGCACAGTATGTCTGCGCACCTGCTCCCTCCAGCGTTCTCGTTGTCTTTCTCTGATCGTCCTTGTTTATTCGTGAGCTGGAACAATGTTCCATAGGCTAACTGGAGCGATGTCCCATAGGGCTAGCGTCTGGCTGCTGTGCTTGAGGAAACCGTGAGACGGCTTCGATTCCGTTCAGCACGGGAAATGCGTGAAAGGATTCGTTGTCGCGCATGCCCATTCGCAGGGATTGAGCAAGAATGCACACGAGGTACATAGCTGCACATGCCCAGTGGTCCAAGTTGGGGCGGGAAAGGGTGTTAGATACAAACATACCGAAAAAGGGGGTCAAGTTCCCATAGAATTCTGATCACTAGAACTTGACATAAACTAGAATTCTATATCCCATTACGATATTGTCGATTACTGTTGACTCTTTCCATCCGGTATTGCGGGAAAGCTTGCAAAAAACTCTGCCATTGGTTCGAGTGTTTCAGGATACCTAGGTTGAACCATATGCCACAGATTTTGCGGTAATCTATGGGTAATGACCGCAAGCGCTGTATTTGACGGTGAACTGAGCTCGCCGATTCGAAGGAGACGTTTCTTTTCAAAGAAATGCTCTAATGTACTACTGGAGTTGAACGGGTAATAAACTGTCTAGCTCAAGGTGTGACTGGACTGCCGTAAAATGTTGCTATGCTACAAAGATGCCTTCCCATTTGTACCATGGTTCCCATTCGTAGTCCAAAATCCGAGGCTCTTCCCATTTTTTTGCTACTTTAGCGAGAAATAATCGCTATATATTTATACTGTCTCTCAGACTTCCTTCCATTTATTGTATTCTACAGCCAATTCGTAAAAAACGATCCAACTTTACCGAGATTTCAGAGGATTGAGCCTTCGAATGTTCCACAATTTTAACGCGACAGCGTTAAGGAGCTCGTGTCGCAGAAAATGCGGCGTCGGCGGCGTTGGCCATGAGCAAAAAATCCCGGAAGGCAATTCATAAATAAAAACAACTTGCAAGATGGGCTGGGTGGGAATCGAACCAGGGTCTCCGGTGTGTGAGACGGAGACGCTACCACTCAGCCATAAGTTTTTTTTTCTTTATTGCCGACTTCAACACGTCAGTTTACAAAATCAGTCCGCGCGAAGAACACAACACGTATGCTAAAAATACGTCACCCTCACTTGGGGTTACGTGATGAGATTAAAATTCACGCATGTGTAGCAAAGCTTCCATTCTTGGAAGCCACTCAGGCACTGGGTCTTGTATCTTGTATCCTTCAATAGCTCTGCTAACAGATTCACAAAAATACTGTCTTATCGGCCTGGCATCAATGTCTGCGTGGCTGACCGCCATCCTGGATCGCCAAATACTGTGCAGGCCCAATATCATAATCATGTCAAAAGGAACCCCGTCTTCACTCTCGACGGGTAGAAATCTAATTCCGAAAGCATCAACCGGTAAGTCTTTTTTAATCGTGCGTTGGAGAATGTCCCAAAAGAAAAGGGCTTCCCAACAATCTAAGAAAACATGTTCGATAGTTTCCGGCTTCCGGCATATGAAACAATGATTTCCCCAAGGCACAAAGAAACCCTTCGCTTCCAAGTACGTCTTGACTTCAAGAGTGTTCGTATGGAGCTTAAAGAAGAAACTTTTAACTCCGCCTGGTACAGTCATTCTTTTCACACGTTTTAGAACTGACTGCCATGGACCTGCACAGTACAACGACCTGTACAACGGTACCGGAAGAAAGACCTCACACAGGTCCTTATAAAGTTTCTTTCGCGACACCACTGACAAATATTCAAACGAAAATCGCACTTGCAAGACGCGACATGCCATGTACACCTCTTTAAGAAAGCCAAAAATGCTCCCTTGCATACTCTCCGAACTAACAACCAAATTTGGCAAAACCCTGCCCAACCTAACCTGACACACAGTTCGCAAAAAGGGGTCATTCGTGTCACGAAAAAACATAAATCGGTTAACCAACTGGCGCAGATATAGATGGGCCAAACCTAGTCCTCCAGAGCGGACGCGGTGAAACAGATTGGTGCGTCGTGTCCGCTCCCAAGTGCTTCCCCACACAAAAACCGCAAATACACGGTGCAGCTTCTGCACATTGACGCGAGAACAATGAATTGCTTGCAAGACATACCACAGCTTGGTTACAAAAAAAAGGTTACAAATTGTGGCACGCGCGAAAATAGACCAGCTGAAGCCTTTGAGCCTGTCGGCCTTCTCACGCATTTCAGCAACTTGGCATTTCCAATATGGCTCACTGTCGCGATAATTCTCCAGCGGCACTCCTAAATATTTTACTGGGGTTGCTGTCCAAGTCATGTTTGCGAAATTCGTTGGGGTTAAGGGCCAGTCGCCGTGCCAGAACCCCAAACACGTGTTCGTGTTGTGGTTCAAATTGTGAAAGACTTTTGTTCTGTGAGCGGGAGTGCTGTGAACTGGACTCAGCCATAAGTTCGGTGGTTCAAAGCGGGGCAAAAGCGCCTCTAGTGAATGCGGTGTTGCCTTAGAAACGTGCTGCAGAAAGTTATACTGCGGTGTATATCGGTAATTATGAGCATGTAAATTACAGAAGTCGCAGTTCAACGAGTAGCGATGTACGTTCGTTTCCGCTACATTTCTTCTGCGCTTGGCGCACACGCAGAGCCATCTTGCGGCAAACACAGAAGACCCCCTCCTCTCACTGTACGGCGCTCCCGACAGGTGGCGCGCCACTCGCCCACTTCTCCCCTTCGTCTCGTCAAGAGCATGCCGAGCGAATGAGTGGGTGGTGCGAACGGGGTGCGATAGCGCTATCGCGTTCCACTCTTGAAGGCGAAGCTGAAGCGTCCTCCAATTTTTGAACCGGTGATTCTCGCGAAGACTCAATGATGACAATAATGACAATGACAATGAGCTTGGTTTGCTGCAACATTTGATGCTGTTGCATCTCAGATGATTGTAGAATAGCTTACAGTCCGTCAGACGATGATGGCTTAACGTTCGGGCACGTCTGAAGACAGGTCAACACAAGTTGGCCGAATATGGGTGCTGGTGGATTTACTTTTGCAGACCTTTGCTCTAGAAGTTTCTTGGAATACATGGAAAGACAGGAAGTGAACCAACGATGGAGAGCCGCAGCAGAAATCGAAAAAGGGAATCAGGTAAAGTGCCTCAGATCGGCTGACCAGCCGATCTGAGGCACTTGATTTTAGTTTTCAATTTCATGAGCCCTCCTTCCGTTATGTGTTCAGGAAGGTCGATGGCAGATTTGTCTCGGACTTGGTATTTCTTAAACACCGCAGGACCGCCATAGTCTTCAACGTACACTATTACGCAAATCACAGCCTCCATACCTGGCTGCGCCAACATATTGCCACATCCAATACGCGGCACGTAGAGGAAGATGAAGATCTCGCGCATTGCGGAAGAGAAGACGAGGTCCCTGCGCCACCGTTTTTCAGTTTGCCTGCAATTAAAGTGTCCTGCCCAGTTTTAACAGTTCCTGCTGCTCGTGAATTGTGACAATATGTAATGACTGTAAAGGTACAGAACTTTTCTTTTTCATCGGCGCCCCCATGTTGAGTTGGCAGTGGCATCATCTATGAGCCGTCGGCATTCTGACTCGGGCGAACGCTCCATGTTCAGGACGAGCTGGTTGGTTAGTTGGTTATACATGTCTATTTGACCACAGCGCGCAATAAATCGACTGGGACCGACAGAGTAAAGGCCCCAAACCACTCCATGTTGTATGCCAGGTATACGCTCGGCGGCAGTTGCTGATGGTTGTTTTCGGGCTCGCATGGTCTATTTAGTAAGAAGTGGCGTCTGTTACGTTGAAACGGTTCTGTAAGGTGCACCGAAGTTATTTAATGTGGCATGGCCACAGTTTCTGCTGCCGCTGGGCAGGACAGAGCACCCTGCAGCGCGATGCGTGCGCACGTGTTTACACCTGCAATCAGCCTCGGAGGTCAGTTGTATATCTCTAAAATTCTTTTTCATGAATGTGCCATTACTTCACCATTCTCACTTTCAGTCTATGTTGATGTTTAGCAGCAGTAAGTAGTTAAATGTACGCGACTATTGTAACAGCGTCGGTACTCTTCTGCTATGAAATAAGTTCTGCTGTTCATTTAACAAGCGTTCAAATTGTTAACTGCCTACGTTGCGCGACTATTTCTTTTGTTGCACGCGGTTTCCACCCATGAATAACATAGTTTTGGTCGGTAATGCTAGCATAGCTTACAGTGTGAATCACACTTGAGTGATCAAACAGTCCGTTCCGCACTGCGCGAGCTTCCGGTGCTGGTGTAGCTGCTGGGCTATAGATCTGTCTGTTATATAGCGCATGAGCCGAACATGCGGTATGTACAGTATGGCCCACTCTTAGAGGGCTCACACGAACGTGTGGCCGGTGGTTCGCGCGGCGCTAAATGGCGGCGAGATTTGTAAACGCGGCGCATGCGCATAGAGTCGCAAGGGTGGTGCGTGCCCCGCTTCGTCTGCGGCTTCTCTTCCGCTGCGCTCGGCAAGCGCTGGAGAGCGCATCCGTTTTTCCGCAGTGTGATTTATCTAGGCGCCACTCTGCCTGATGCTCATTGGGTAACCAGCAAGCGGAAAAAGGTTTTGTTGCTGCAGTATTTCGCCAGTTTTAACTCGACTTGGTTCTTGCTCGTTACAGCAACATTCACAGAAGCCCCATAGTTCCGATATTTGTGATATTGATTGAACATGCAGGTTTATGAAAATTATTCTTTTACACCAACCCATGCGCGCTTTGATATAAAGTGTCCATAGAAGGACACATGAAAGTAAACGTGGAGGAGAAAATTTTTTGATATCTTTGTAAAACAGGGTATATGGGGCCTGACCTAGCCACACGACTTTAGTTGGATGCAAAGCTGGTCTCTTGGCACTCGTCCATGCTGTGTAAAACGCAAAAAACAATAAAAACACGCTGACCTGTGCAATGAAAATAGGACCAAGCGCTGCTTTCACCTAAGGAAATTTACACGAGTAAGGGTCATGGAAGAACCCCTAACTGTGGAATTCTGCAAAAATGATAAAGAAGCCTGTCGCTTCAGTAACCTTGTGTCGGTGCCCACCGATAAACTAGTCATATGTTTTTCTCATACTGCTCGCAGCAACTGGTCACTTTTATAACATACAAGGCAATTGAAGCCCGAAGCAGCGAGCTTACCAAGCTTGCCCTTACAACCATAAACTATCCACCTATTCAACAAGCGGGAGACAAGGTTGGTATCGGTTGCTTCAGACTACGAAACAAAAAAAGGCAGGATCAGCTAGTGCTCGCTAGTGCGCGCCGATCTCTAGGGCAGATAAGTAGCAGACGGCGCGGTGTTACGGTTGGCGCAAAAAGGATGCTCAACTACCATGCCTCATCGAAACAGAGGGCGGATTCCTAATTTGCTGTGGTTGTCTCGAGTGGTCACTGGTCTGGCAGGTGCACCGCAGTACTTACATGCCCCTTCGTGTGTGTGCGTGAAAACCCTTTCCACGAACTGTCAAACTCTAGGGGAGAACGCTTTCCGCGAACCAGACAGGACTCCCGGGCTGCCGCCAGCTGAGGAACGCTCGTGAAGACGTCAACTAGGAGAATGGATCAGCCGCTGATCCACAACCAGACGCCCTTTTCGGGAACCAACGACGCGCGAAAGAGAAGGGATCAGCTGCCTACGATCCCCAGCACCCGCGGGTTGCCACCATTGGAGGCAAGCTGGGAAAAACATCGTCCTGGGAAAGTGGGCGCCGCCGCCAAGCACCGTGGGACTCAGTGCATGCCACGTGACGTTGACGTGAGCAATATCCCGCCTACTATTTTAGTGGGCCTATTTAAAGGGCCCCGCAATTTACCTTTTCACTTCAATCTCTTCTTCTCATCTTTCACCAACCATTCAATAAACCGCGCAAGTTTCACACTATTAGTCATCTCCGTCCCTGCCTGATCGCCATGGTCTACCGGACGTCTGCAGCCTGCCGACAACGCCACGCTACCCAATAGTAACGCCGGTCGAGATGCGAGATAGAGGCGTCGCAACAACTGTGGGCAGCGGTGGGGTACGCTACCCTGGAGAACGCAACGGCGGGGAACGAACTGCCCTTGTGAATCTATGCGCATGCTCCGCGTTTCCAAATCTTGTCAGCAGTTAGCACTCCGCGGACCGCCGGCCACGCGCTCGCATGTTCCCAAGAGTGGACCGTAATGTACATACGCAGTCTTATTCTGATGTTAGGCGGTGTTTTCTTTGCTTGGTTTTATGAAAGATGGCAATCAAATGGGCCCATTGACCACTCTACACAAGCCTCATTCAAGCTTTCCTAGTTCCAAGGGACGAAAACCTAATCTTTTGTTCGGTCTCGTTAGGCCGGACCTCTATACGATACATTAACACGTTTTATAGAACTTGTGTACCCGGAAATAGCCGTGTGAGTCCTTTGGATAATACTGCTTTACAAGGCAAAGCGGCAATGCCGAAGCTCAAAGCTTATATGTATATATCATGCTGGCTTACCAAATGCAGTGATCACTGTGTTTAGCCACGCCATCGACTTCGTACAGGAGGTTAATGTAAACATAGCGAAGCAGACTGTAAATATGCAAGAACGATGCCGGTGGCTGACGCAAATATTCTATAAGCCTCTATCGCGAGCGGGGAGACGCATTCTCGAATCCGTCGGATGCGGTCACCAGGAAATCATGGAGCGGCGCGACCCTATCACCCATGGTCCGAGATACGTTCAAGGTAGATACCATGCCACGTAACGTCCACCCTCAATACAATGTAGGGCGCCGGGCTACCCGGCGCTCGTTCCCTGTTAAAGTGGCTGCGGCCACTCCGAATCTTACATGTCTCGTTGTCGTCGCGATAGAACTGCCAGCCGTCCGTCGCCTGGTTGTGGCGATCAGGCGACGGACGGCTGGCAGTTAGTTCTATCGCGACGACAACGACAGGAAAAAGGCTTCCAACAACAAGAATAACATAAACGGACAGCCATCAGCAGGCGGCGCGATAGGAGACGGGCAAATCGGTCATCGCAACATGCGCCCGAGGAAGGGGAAGCCTCTGCCACCATTACCGAAGAATGACATCAAGATAATACTGAAGCCCCACAAGGGACTAATGCTCAAGGAATATCTGAGAACAGAAATACCACAAGCGATTATTCGGGCTACCGGGACAATAATCACAGGAAGCGGACTGAACCAGCAAAAAATCACCGGAGAGGATTTCATACTGCGAATCCGAGAGGGAACGAATATCGTCATCGTCTCCACACCTTCACTGGAAGTGGCGGACGTCATTCGTCGAATCACGTGCATGGAGCTGCGAGGCAAGCGACACCCCTTCAACGTGTACGTAGCGGATCCAGACGATAGCTACAAAGGGGTGGTGCACGGATTCCCAGCACACACGGAATCAGCAGATCTCCAGCAACACCTGCGAGTCAGGACCCAAGGAGTCACCATCGAAAGGGCCCGAATGCTAGGAAGTTCAAATACCGCTCTCCTCACCTTCTCGGGAGGCACGCGCCCCAAATGCGTGTACTACATGGGAGTAGAGATGCGGTGTACGGAGTACAGGCCAACAATCCAAATGTGCCTGGAGTGCATGCAAGAAGGACACCGCTCGGACGTTTGTCCGAACCCCAAGAACATATGCCGTGGCTGCGGACTAAAAATCCACCCCCACAAGGACACGAATGTGAAGTGAAGTGCGCCGTGTGCAGGGCGGCGGGGCACGAGACGCGTCGGTGCCCGAACAAACTGATTGCCACCGAGCGCGTGAAAACGACTCGCCAGTCTCGTTCGCGGGGGTGGTCGGTACAGAACACCAAACAGGCACCGCGGCGCTGGTTCGAGTCGACGGAAGAGGAGGACTTCTACCGGCACCGATCAAGATCCAGACCTCCACACGGAAGCAGAGCGAAGAGCAATACCCCCTCGAGGGACCCCTCCAGCTCCAGGGCTTCGCAGCGGTCGAATTCGCCGCTGCCTAAAAAACAGCAGGTGAGCTGGGCGAGGGTTGTTTCTCCCACTGCTCCAAAACAGAATAATGATGAAAATGATAAACGTATTCAGAAATTGGAAAAGGAAAATGCGCGACTAAGAGAACAGCTCTCAGGAGAAAAACACAAACGACATTCACTTGAGGAACAAATGTCAGAGTTAGAGGCGCGCTTCAATAGCACAATACAACAGCTGGAAACGCAGCGTCAGTCTGAAGAAATAGCCAAAACGAAAGCGGCGGCAGATATAAACTCCGTCTCCGCGCAGTCTCCGAGAACCCAAATTTCAAATAACGCGAAGATAACGGCAGCGCAGATCCAGACAATGATCGCGGAAAACTTGAAAATATTTATGCATGAAATGATGACGTTAGTTACCCAAAGGTTAACGGAATTTCAAAAACTATGCACGAATGACTTCGAGAAACAAGGTATTCGTGGCGGAACAGTTTAAGGCAGTCTCGAAGGCTGTTCCCACCAAAAAACGCGCAATTGCGATAGGAGCGGGTTCAGCAAAAACTAAAATAAGCCACTGCGTAACAGAATCCGACGGCTCGGACACGGAAACGTCACGGGCTTAAAATAAGAGTGGGCAACATGGCTAATCACACTAAGAAATCACCACGAATACAATATTCAGAACAATTAGAGATATGGCAATGGAACTGCCGCTCCTTCTCCAGGAAAGCGGCAGTGTTCCACCAGTTTATCAAAAACACCGGAATCGCTCCGGACGTGATATGTCTACAGGAGGTCGGGGCCCAGCCGGCCAAACTGCAGGGATACTACGCTCTGAGCGATCCTCAAAATTCGAAGATCGCCACGCCGGTGAGCAAGTCGATGAACGCTCAATTATTAACACTTCCGCAAGCTGAGGGAGAGACTAATTACATAGTTATCAGTGTGATGCCAAAGAAACGAAGTAAGGCACACACAATAATCACAAATCTGTACAGTCCTCCCAAAAGCAAAGGGGACGACCTACCCCACATTCTCTCAGCAACAAAAGATTTAGCGGGCACCAGGGATAAGGCGGTGATAGTGGGTGACTTTAATGCACCACACATACTATGGGGATACGCGAAAACGTCGCCCAAAGGGTTCCTACTCGAGCGCACCGCAACGGCCTTGGGCTTACGGGCAATCAATCAGATCGGCAAACCGACGCGCACGGGTAACAGCGTCAGCAGAGACACGGCGCCCGACCGTGCCTTTACAATTAACATCAGAGACGCACAATGGGTTTCCTTTGACGAAAACCTGGGAAGTGATCACGACATAATCCGAGTAGCGCTCTCCACGCCCAACATACGGAGAACAATAGGAATGACTAAATTAACTGACTGGCCTCGTTATAGAGAACTCCAGAGAGCGCTGGAGGAGTCGGATACAGCCCCGACCAACATGCGAGGATGGACTGAATTCCTTCGACGAGCACACGGGGACACCACTAAAGCCATTGAGCGTACAGCGGAGGTGCCGGTGATAGACTCTCACGTGGTCAGCCTATGGGAAGAGAGGCGGAAACTGGCCAAGAGGTGGGAAAGACAACGTCTAAACAAACACCTGAGACAACGCATCGCTTTCTTGGCAGAACAAGCCCAAGGCCACGCCAACGAGCTCGCTAAAAACGAGTGGGCGACGTTCTGTGGAACCCTATCAGGAACTCTGGTAACGACCAATACGTGGCGAATACTACGAAATATGCTAGACCCGATGAGCACGCGTACTGAGAATAACAAGAAGCTCCAAATTATAGCAGACAACTTCGAGGGTACAGACCAAGATCTAGTCCATGCTCTTCAGAAAAAGTACATAGGACCCTCACCCGCCACGGGATCGTCGTACGCGAAGAGACAAAACGCAGGGGAGGCGAACCCTAAATCAGACGAAGAAATAACGTACGCGGAAGTGTATGAGGCGGCACAATCCGCAATTAAAAACTCGGCACCGGGCCCAGACTCGATCACAAATGCAATGATTCGAAACATGGATTTGGTAGCCCTAGCGAAAATAATTTTCAATAGCGAGTGCTGGGCCAAGGGAGACTTGCCCCAAGAGTGGAAATTGGCTAAAATAATCATGATCCTCAAACCAAAAAAGAATTCCTCGATTGATACACTACGGCCGATGTCGCTCACGTCCTGCCTGGGTAAGCTCTATGAAAGGGTTATCCATAGCAGATTGCAGCGATACCTGGAGGAGCGGAGCTGGTTCCTGGACTCCATGATAGGATTTCGCACGGGTTTATCTTGCCAGGACGCGTTCCTCCTACTTAGAGAGGAAATTCTAACTAATATACCGTACGGCGACGAGAGACTAGTCCTAGCACTAGACCTCAAAGGAGCCTTCGACAACGTCTCTCACGCCGCAATATTAGAGGAACTCGAACTCGCGAGTTGTGGTGAGCGCACATACAATTACAGAAGAGCGTTTCTTTCCAACCGCGAGGCGAGCATCAGTATTGGCCAAATCACTTCGGATTTATTTAAAATGCCTGACAAAGGAAGACCTCAAGGAGTTATATTATCTCATATTCTCTTCAACATGGCGATGTGTTGCCTCGCGCGCGATCTGGATCGGGTACCCGACCTAGGTTACATGCTCTACGCGGACGACATCACGCTGTGGACGAGCAGAGGTTCACTAGGGGATAAGGAATATACGCTCCAAAGCGCAGTATTAGCGGTGGAGAAATTTTCTACGTGGAGTGGCCTGAAGTGTACACCCGAAAAATCTGAGGTCATCCGGATACACGCAAAAGGCTACAAATCCAGAGGATCGATTAACATCGTGGTTGAGGGCCAATCAGTCCGAGAGGTACCCACGATGCGAGTCCTGGGTTTGTGGCTTCAGAGCGACGGGAGAGCACTACAGACAGTCAAGACCCTCAAATCCACAGCCCACAGCATAGCCCAAATGATACGTCGCGTGACGTATAGAAAAGTGGGAATGCGAGAAGACGATACCCTAAGGCTCGTACAGGCCTTAGTGGTTAGTCGAATCACGTATGGCTTACCGTACCAAATCCTGAACAGGGAGGAGGAAAAGCAGGCTAACACAATAATCCGAACCGCTTTCAAAACTGCTCTGGGCCTGCCTAAGTGTACTTCAACGGAGCGCTTGTTAGCTTTGGGAGTGCACAATACTTTCGACGAACTGAGGCAGGCCACCCTGATGCGACAGAGGGAGCGCCTCAGCTTCACAAAAACTGGTAGGGCAATATTGGCTAGACTCAATATCCCAGCATACCCCATTTACCTCACAGAGCAGGCCGCACCTCTCCCTCCTTCGATGAGATCCAAAATTACAGTAGCCCCAATTCCAAAGAATATGCGTCCCGAGTACAACAAAGAAAGACGCAAAGCACGCGCACAACACATTCAATCAGCGTACTCTAATAACCATAGGTACAACACGTACTACACGGACGCAGCTGTGTATGCAGAAGCGACCGGGCAGCGCTACCAAAGGAGGTACGCCCTGGCAGTCGTGAACGCGATCAGCCAACAGCAAATTACCGCGTTGGCCACGGCGGGATCCTCCACCTCGGCTGAAATATTAGCGGTGGCGATCGCACTCGCTCACGCGGAGCGTTCGCAAAGGGACTCGGTCGTGGTCACGGATTCCCAGGAGACATGTCGCATGTTTCTCAAGGCGCACGTGACTGCGGCTATAGCCTCGCGATAATCCCCAAATCCTTCAACCACCATCATCGCCTACTCTGGTGCCCGGGTCACGCGGGGGTACGGGGGAATGAAAAGGCTAACGCGTTAGCTCGAGGGTTCACTAACCGAGCGACGGCGTCCTTTTATAGCCCCAACAACCGCACTATCCCTCACAAAATTCCACAAATTTAAGTGCCAAAGACATCCTTGCTCATCAGCGCGGAGGCCGCAGAAAATACCCGCCGCCTGACCCACAACTTAGCGGGGAAGAGGCCGCCGATTGGCGTAAAATACAGACCGGGGTATTCCCCCATTTAAAATTGCTAAACGCCATGTATCCCACTCGTTATAGGGCCAACTGTCCTTGGTGCGGTGGCATACCTAGCCTAATACATATAACCTGGGAGTGCACTAAGCACCCTCATACGCGAAATACCAGCAACACAATGGAGCATTGGGAGGCACAGCTCGCCCGCTCTGACCTGGCAGGACAAAAGTCCTTAATTAGCCAGGTCAGGCAGGCGGCAGAGGCCAGTGGGGCCCTGGACTGAGAGGCTCCGACCACCCCTCCTTCAAATATTTTCCATTGCAATAAAGTTTCTATTATTATTATTACACGTCTCGTTGACACCGCCCAGTACGGGCGCTCTGATCATTATGCCGTAGTTTCGGTTGACTGCAATGGCACTCCCATTATTTCAGCATCCGTGCGGAAGGTTTCTGCAACAGTAGCCGAGCAGGTTACTATAGCTATAACACTGAAGGACCCTCTACGTCCCGATATCATTACAGACTCCAGGTCTGCAGCCCGAGCGTTCGCCTCCGGCTCGATCTCAAACGAGGCGGCGGCCATCCTCGGTAACGAGGGCGCTGCTGGTTTTCGCCGTAATAGAAAAAACTGTATGAGGTAGTGTGATCCCGTGTGTAAGGTGGACGTCTTGCATAGGAGCCGCGATGTAGTGACCGTCGGGGACTGGTGGGGATGACACGAAGTCAACGTAAGTCAGTGCCGAAGGTGGCAAGCGGACCAAGTCGACGGAACTGAGGCGACTGGGGTGCGGTACAGCAGGATTCAGAACAGGCAGGTAAAGGCGGAGAGTACTGGCGGAACAATCGATGAGAGCAGAATGTGCGGAGAGGAAGTCTAAGCCGAGGATGATGTCGTGGGGACAGTGGACGATGACTGTGAATAGCACGATAGTGGAGCGATCGGCGAAGGAGACGCGGGCGGCACACATACCAATTCAGGGGGCTGTTCCGCCATCGGCGACATACCCGCCGTGGTTGCTCAGTGGCTATGGTGTTAGGCTGCTGAGCACGAGGTCGCGGGATCGAATCCCGGCCACGGCGGCCGCATTTCGATGGGGGCGAAATGCGAAAAAACCCATGTACTTAGATTTAGGTGCACATTAAAGAACCCCAGGTGGTCGAAATTTCCGGAGTCCTCCACTACGGTGTGCCTCATAATCAGAAAGTGGTTTTGGCACGTAAAACCCCATAATCAAATCAATCCATCGGCGACACGGACAACAGGCGTCGTGGCGGGCGTGATTATTTTCCTCAGCCGGTTACGAAAGTCGGCGCTCATTACCGACAAATGCTCCCCAGTGTCTATAAGAGCAGATACAGAAACACCGTCGACTTGCACGTCAAGAAGGTTTAGATGAGTGGGCAACGTCAGTAGAGGATTTGGCGGCGTAGGGAGCAATGCACCGTCACCTCGACGCGCTGCATCGTCTAGTTTTCTGGCTGGGAGCGGCGTCCGAAAGAAGTCGGCGGGGCTAGGGGGAGCGATATTGTCGTCGTTGGGGCGAAGGCGCACGAGAATAGGGGCTGTTCGGTGCAGGAGAGTCAGTGGCGGCATTATCGGAGCCGGCGGCAGAGGGACGAGAAGGACCACCTGGGGGCGAGAGTAGGCAGTATAAGTAGACCGGGTCGGGGAACTCCAGCGACTGCAACCGTACCGTGAAATATGCCCGATTCGATGGCAGTGAAAACAAATGGGCTTGTCGTCAGTGTGCGCCATTCAGATGGGTTGCGGAAACGTGGTGGGTAAGAAGATGCGGGACGGGGCGGAATCGAAGAAGCCGGGTGGGTATCAGGGCGATGGGCCGAGCAGATGGTGTGAAGACCCATGTTTGCGAACTCCTGGCGGACAAGTCCGCTGCCTGGATCAGGGAAACCGTGACTGCAGGTGCGTTGGAGGGGCTGGAGTCGAAGACAGCCGGATAGGCGGCCTTGATTTCACGCCGGACGATTCTGGTAACATCGCCAGTGTTGTTGGCACGAGGAGCGTCGGCACAGGAAGAAGTCGCTGGGGTGTTGGGCAGACGGGCAAACTGCTGGTCGATACGTCGGCTTTTAGCGAGTTCCAGGCGGCGGCACTCTTTTATAACTGCATCCACCGTCGCCACCTTGTTGAAAACGAGCAAGTTGAAGGCGTCATCGGCAATGCCTTTGAGGATGTGGGAAACCTTGTCTGATGGGTGGTGGTGATGATGTTGAAGCAGGCGGGGTTAGCCTGGCATACATAGCCGGCAATTGTTCCGCCTGATCCTCCTTCGAGTTGAGATCAGGGGTGTGTCACCAGGTGTCGATGAGCCCCGTGTCTCGCAGGAAGGCTATCAGCAGTCGTTGCGCTCTCTTCCTGAATGCCGCGGGCCCTCCAAGCAAAACAACATCTTCCAAGGTGCTGTGCGTAAGACCGCTCTTTTGCAGGTTGTCGACCATCGCTTTTCTTTCTGTGTCAAACTGCGGGCATAGCCAAATGAAACGTTCGATGTCGCCAATGTCACCACAGAAAACACAGAGTGGGGAAGCCGAAGCCCATTCTTGAATAACCAAGCTGGGGTGTACGCGGAGTCGGTCCTGATGCGGTGTAGAAGCGTCGCTTGTTCACGTGTAAATCCATGAGTCACACAGGATTCGTGTGGATTCTTGTGCTTCTCTCTAAAGTGAAGGCGGATTGCACCCTTAGGGTTTTGAAAAGCTTTTGGAGCTTTCACTTTTGGGACACATGTCAGCGCTAGGCGTGCAAGGGCGTCAGCTTCCTCGTTTCCATCAATTCCTACGTGTGATGGAATAAACTGAAACCTTATGTTAAATCCTCTGCTCGTTAAGTCGTCAATCAGTGCCAGAGACAGCCTTGTAAATTTCTCTAGAGGTAGGCCCCGATGTAATCTCTGTAATGCTGACTTGGAATCCGTCAGCACCACGACATCTCGTGCAGAAAAGGCCCGTAGTTTCCGCAAAGCCGCGGTGATTGCGGCGCTTTCTACTTTTGTAGAGGAAACTACGCGATCCAGTCGGCCAGACCATGACACATCAAGGGATGGTATGCAGAATGCCGCTGCACAGCTATCTGTTTGTGCGCACACCGAACCGTCTGTGTACACTTGTAGATGGCTTTGAAACACAGTGCTCAAGTGGTCCAGGACAATAAACTTTGCTTCGGCAGTTGAAATGATGCGTTTCGTCGGTAGGTGGGGTACATTGAGGCTGCAGGTAACCTCAGAAAAAGACCATGGCGGGTCAAGACGACTTCGTTTAGGCCATTCCAATCCTAAATATCGGAAGGTGTTCAGCGCCGCATGGAAATGTGAGCGAGTTCTTGCTCTTAGCTGCCGGAGAAGCGCCGTGCCTGCGCGTGACTCGCTCAGCCTTAATAGCTGCGTCAGCAAGGCCTGAGATGCCAAGAGACGGAGTGGAAGAGACTCTGCCTCATTAGTGACTTTCTTGTTTGAAGCCCCCGTTGGAACTCCCATCGCCAAGCCCAGTCCCTTTCTGTGCACTGCCTCCAAGCACTCGAATTCACTCGATGACGGTGATATCAGAGGGAGCTGATAGAGAATGCGGCTTGTTATCAGTGCAGCGTTCAGTTTAAGCATGGATATAGGATTGTTTCCCCAACGTACACCTGCCAATCGAGGAAATGCGTTGAATCTTTGCACTGATGCAGCCACAACACTTTCGACCGCACCACGCCATAGTAACTTGTTGTCGATGGTGACGCCCAGGAATCGAACATGAGTTGCACGAAGAATTGAATGCCCTCTGATGTTCAGCGTCAGACGTGTTGACTTGCGTCTCACTCCCGTGAAAAGCATGAAGGCCGATTTTCCTGCTGATAAAGGTAGGCCAAGCGTCGATAAGTGGCGATCGATAGTGCAGATTGCGGCCTGGGCTATCCGGGCCAAACGTTTTTGTTGGTACCCCGCCAAATGCAGATGTCATCTGCGTAGATGGACATGTTAACTGCCGTCCGACCTACTTTCAGGGCATCTGGAAGGCTGGTCATGGCAACGTTAAAAAGCAAGGGAGATAGGACACTTCCTTGTGGGACGCCGAGGGAAATTCGTCGCTTGTCACTCATTATACTTCCGAGCTTAACTTGGACACATCGATCACTGAGAAATTCATGGACGAATCGAAGAGCATTTCCCGAGACGCCCATGGCTTGGAGTCCATTGATGATGCCTGTATGAAGCACACAGTGGTATGCCTTGGCAACGCCCATAAAGACGGCGAGTGTGGAAATGCCGTCTACGCGATGGTGCTCGATATGGCTTAATAGATCCAAGTCACTGTCCTGTGCACTCAACCGTGGACGAAATCCGGTCATACATGATGGCAGTCTATTTCCTTGCTCAAGATACTATGTTAACCTCGTACATATTAGTCTTTCCATCAACTTTGATACGCATGATGTTAGCGATACTGGCCGATATGAGGTGAGGTTCGCAGGATCCTTTCCGGACTTGAGCACTCGCACCACCCATGCTGTCTTTCACGCTTCTGGGATCTCTCCTGTGCTCCAGACGGGATTAAATATGTCCAGAAGGGCTCGTTTTCGTTCATATGGCAGATTTATCAGCATCTGATTGCTGATCAAATCGGGACCCACAGCACAGCGTCTTCTTAATTTGCTAAGCGCCAAATCCAACTCACGAAAGGTGAACGGCGTATCCATGGTATGGAATGCTTCAGACAATAGAGGGTTCGATACTCCTGCTGATCTGCCAGATGTGTATACGTCTGCAAAATCTTCTGCAAGGGTTTGCAAATCTTTTCCTTGCTTTAAAGCAAGTGCTTCGAATGGCCTATGTAGGCGAATCCTTCCGGATAGGCTATTCATTACTCCCCATATCCTTGTCATGGGAGTAAACGCCGATGAACTCTGACAGAAAGCAGCCCATTGAACTCGTCTTAACCTTTTTGTGTGACGACGGATGACAGCGTTTATCCTGTTGTATTCAGTTTTCGCAGATGTATTTCCCGTTTTTCTCATTAGTTTTCGCTCCGCTCTCCTACGCGCTGCGCAGAGTTTCTTTGGTTTCAAATCAGGAGTAGGGAAATGATCTGGCAGTTTCAACATTGAGGTAGCCACTGTTTTGCTCCGCAGCGTGTCTGCGAACAGCTCACCAGGGGATTCATGCAACGCTTCTCTGTATGTGTCCCAGCGTGTCACAGCACAGAATTGTCGCCCAGCAGTGTGAAATCCGGTGATGTTGGTGAAGATCGGAAAGTGGTCACTGCCCATCCTGTCTGGGGCCGTTGTTGACGATACGACAAGGTCTGTAGAATGGATCACAAGGTCTATGGCACTCCATGAATCTGGTGGTCTGAAGAAAGTCGGTTTGCCATCGTTCGCGATACATAAGTCAGCAGCATCCGCGGCTGCGAGAAGTTCCTTGCCTCGGGAATCTGCAGTCTTATCTCCCCAAAGCGAATGATGTGCGTTAAAGTCGCCACAGATTATTCTAGGAGAGGGGCAACGAATGCAAAGGTACTTTATAAACGCCTCCATGGAGACCTTCCTGCACGGACTTATATACACCGACACCACACTGAGTTTTCGTTTTCCTAGGCACCCTTGCACAGCGGCGACTTCCGAGAAGGTAGAACAAAGGTCTTGTACTGGTAAGGTGACGTGAGGTATTTCTCGCCTGATGTATATCATCGCACTTCTATTCGCAAATGACGGTATACTCGGATTTCCATGTCTGATGTACCCTGGGATCGTCCTTCCATTTGGGAGACCGGCCTCCGAGAGGGCTAGAATTGGTATAGGTACGTCTCGAAGGAAAAGGCTGAGTTCAGAAAGACGCTGTAGAATACCGGCGCAGTTCCATTGCATTATTAAGGGCACTTTTGGACGACGGAATGGACCAAGTGGGCGAGAAATTGCCATTATGCTACTGAGGGTATGTGGAAGTAGAGCAGAGTATTACTGACTCAAGAGCCAGCACTGCTTCCAGCATATCCTTCGTTGAACTAGTAGGCATCTTCGCGACGTGGGAACGTAGTGCCGTGAACAAAGCGCGTATCACATGCTGGCAGTTCTCCTGGTGACTGTTTCCAAGTGGTACTTGAGGTCGATTTACTGCGGCCGCATAGGTGTGTTTTTCGGACTCTTTTCGAACAGGTTTCTCAGCGGCTGTGACCGTTTGCGTTGGCTCAATAACTTCGTTTATCGGTGTGAGACGCGTGAACTGAGATGCCAACTCTGTTTCCAAACCAGTTAGTTCTGGCGCTCTGGACGTCTTCTTCGTGCTCGATGGTGCGCTTGCACTCTTTGGACCCAGAACAAACAACTTATTTCTTCGCTGAGCAGCTGTCTGCGCAGGACATCGACCGTAGCTAGCAGGATGGTCACCGCCGCAATCTGCACACACAAAGTTGTCTTTACTTGCACACGTCTTAAAGTCACGAGGTCCCCCACAGCGCTTGCACCTCTGTTCCCCACGACAGTACTTAGCGATATGTCCGAAGCGCTGACACTTAAAACAGCGTGGTGGTGTCTCCACGTAGTCGACGAGCTCGTGTCTGGTGAAAACAAGGTTGATCTTCTCCGGGCGTTCAGAATTTGGAGGAAATGTGAGAACCACCGAGTTAGTGCGCCTTGACTCCCATTCAGATGACGAGGTTTGGACCCGACGGATGATTCTTCTTGCATGGAAAACTCCCTGAGGTCTCAGGTAGGTGAGCAGCTCTTCATCCGAGTACCATTTTGGGACTCCTCTAACGATGCACGTGTTTTTCATGTAACTGTGTGGGACACGGGCAGATACGACTATGCCGCCGATATTCTTGGTCTCTAGAAGGACGTTGGCTTGTCCTTCTGTCTCTACATCTAAGAGCAATGCTCCCTGTGCTGTGAAGTGGCTCTTCACTGGTGCTCCACCGAGAATCGTTTCAAGCTCAGAATACAGGACAATAGGGTTTACTTGCCTTAAATCATCTCTTTCGGATGCTGCAGTGATTAACACGGGAATGCCCTCCGCCCTGTCTTTACGATGGCGCACAATTCGGAAACCACCCTCGTTCATGTCTAGGTCTGAAGGGTTCGCCACGTTGTCGTCCTCGATGATAGTTGACTCGTCTTCAGATTCACCAGTGTCTTGTCGCTTGCAGTCAGGCTGGCTTGTACAAACAAGCTGGCGTTGCTGACCCAGTGTCAGCCCTTGGGAGGTCATGGCGGGGTGCTCGTCGGTGCCAGCTTGGTTCCTTCTAGCACCTTGTGAGGCGGCGGGTGGCGCAGCACCCGTCGGTCTCCGATACGGAAGGTACCTTTCCGAGTCGACAGACGTCTTGAACCGTTCTGACCAGTAATATTACCAGAAAATAACGAAAATAACGATGTAGGCAGAGCTACTCAGACAGGCTAGCAGCAGGTTCGTCGTCTTTTTCTTCCACCGTCGAAACCTTGTCTGACTCAGTCATGTGTGCGTCAACTTTGCGGCACAGAGCCAAGACGTCCTGAATGTACGTGACGTAGGGCTCTGCTGACATCTGCACACGGCCGGAAAGCGCCTCCTGCGCAGCAAGCTGGTGACCGTAGGGGTTGCCGAACAAGTCTCGGAGATTTTGCTTAAGCGAATCCTAACTGGTGAGGTCATCTTCGTGCGTCCGAAACCAAACTCGAGGTGTGCCGCCGAGGTAAGAGACTACGTTGGCGAGCATGGTAGTAGGGTCCCATCGGTTATTGCGGGTGACGTGTTCGTACAGGCTGATCCAGTCCTCGACGTCTTCCCCATCTTTGCCCGAGAATACGCCAGGATCACGGGGAGCGGGGCGAGTGATATAGGTCGTCGAAGCGGCAGCAGGTGTCGGAGCCGGCGGAGTTAAGTTGTCGTCGCAGGGAGCCATGAAGGAAGGCTCGACGTACCGTCCACTGCGAAGTTCTGTGACGAGGTAAAGGGAACGTCCACCTGCACCAGATATGTTACGTAGGAAGACGCAGAAGAACAGCTATATATAAGTATATTTACAAGGAAATACGCTGCACTTGGCCAAGAGGCAACAGCCCGCGCTAGCGTGCACTCTTTAATCTGCTCGCTCCTTTGTCATAGCAAATACTGTTCCGTACCAATATTGAAATCAATGTGCACTCTGAGTTTGTCAACGCCAATGAGTTGGCCCATGACTGTGCGCGAGGTCTTACACACTGCGGTGGTTCCGGTGGACTCACGGGCGGCGACTTAGGACTGTATAGGGATTCGCTTCTCACCTTTCATGAAATCTTGGCACATTATCAACTTGCTCGGCGGGCCTTTCCGCTACCACATCCTAAACTTACTAGACCACAATCGTCGGCCTTTCGCATGCTCCACACAGGGTCACTCCCCTCCAGGGGCCGATTCAATCACCGCCTAATGTAGAACCCCACTGTCCAGACTGTGGGGAGGCGTACTGCTCTTTATCTCATATGCTCTGGCAATACCCTGCATTACGCAGCTCATCGCTTACCACTGTAACCGACTGGGAGCCAGCCTTTAAGAGTGGCGACCCCTCAGAGCAACTACGGGCTGTCGAGAGGGCTTGCGACAGGGCGGAGGACCACGATCTTCCGACCCCTACGTGGGTGCGGCCCGCGACGGCTACGGGGACTCCCTGAAAAGGGAGGTACTCTAACGCGGTTCCTCAGGACCATCAACAAAGTCTGTCTGTCTGTCTGTCTGTCTGTCTGTCTGTCTGTCTGTCTGTCTGTCTGTCTGTCTGTCTGTCTGTCTGTCTGTCTGTCTGTCTGTCTGTCTGTCTGTCTCTCTCTCTCTCTCTCTAACTATTGACGCTTAGATGTTTCGGGGTTGCATTGCATTGGTCCTGCTCGAGCACTCTCATGTTTTAGAGCGCAGCTCTTTGGCGTCCGTTCCTGGGTTTCGCGTCGTCGTCGGCGTTGTCGTCGGCCTCGTAACCAGCTCCGCCCCCCTTTCATCCCCCCAGCGCTAGCAGCGACCGACTGATACCGCTGGATGCCGCTGACGCCGCTAGAGAGTCAAGATAACGTGACTGCATAGAACACCGTCGCCGCCATGCAGAAAGAGGAGGAAAGGGTCCCCCCCCCCTGTTCTTGTGTGGCGGATAGGGTGCTCTTCAGTTGCCGACGCGCCGGTTATTTCACGTAGGCCCCGGCACGTCGACGAATACGTGACCGCCTTCCCACGGCTAGACCTGGTTCTTAGCGCTGCGGAAGCGAGGGTATCATATTGTTTGTGTCGGCATCGGCGGCGTTGTCCCTGAAACCAACTCCGCAGCTGGGGTTGACTCACTATCGGCGTCAGCGGCATCAGTCAGTCGCTGCTATCTCTTCCCTCCTCCCTTTATCGTGTTGTCCGCTTGCTGCGCGCGCTTCTGCCCCCATCGTTTGCCGCTGGGTGTACATGCCGCCCCCCTCCCCCCTCTTCCTGCGAGTCTCCGGTTGTCAAAGCGCCGGCTCGAACTTAATTCCTTTCTTCGCTCCTCCTCCAATGCAACCCCTGTGCGGTGGCAATCAGAGAGCCAGATCGGTGGCGGCGGATCTGTATATGTGCACCGCCCGAGCCGAAATTGCCGCTGCCGTTCGCCCTGTGCGGTGGCAATCAGAGAGCCAGATCGGTGGCGGCGGATCTGTATATGTGCACCGCCCGAGCCGAAATTGCCGCTGCCGTTCGCCACTGCGAAATTATCTGCCAGTTCTTTCTGAGCCATGAGCGAGACGACCGATGGAAGTCCTCCGTCTGCTGCTGCTGCTGCTGCTGCTAAACGAGCTGCCAGAGCAGAGGCCCAGCGCCGTCGCCGTCAGAATCCAGAGGTGCGTGCCGCCGAAGCAGAAGCTTACCGTCGCCGCCGTCGAGATGATCCAGGAGTACGCGTCGCCGAAGCAGAGGCTAAGCGCCGCCGCCGAGAAGACCCTGCCGTTCGCGCCGCCGAAGCGGAGGCTCATCGCCGCCGTCGAGAGCAACCAGCAGTAAGCGAGGCTGAAGCAGAAGCTCATCGCCGCCGCCGAGAAGACCCTGCAGTTCGCGCCGCCGAAGCGGAGGCTCATCGCCGCCGTCGAGAGCAACCAGCAGTAAGCGAGGCTGAAGCAGAAGCTCATCGCCGCCGCCGAGAAGACCCTGCCGTTCGCACCGCCGAAGCGGAGGCTCATCGCCGCCGTCGAGAGCAACCAGCAGTAAGCGAGGCTGAAGCAGAAGCTCATCGCCGTCCCGTTCATCCCGTTCCTCTCGCTCGTAACGCGTCCCACGGCTGTGACAACCTCGCGAGGCACTTGTATAGATCTCGTCTTTGAGAATCAAGCATTGGTGTACCAAGTCGAACATATATCAGTCTATTTCTTCGACCACAAAGCTTCCTTCATGACTGTCAAGAACTGTTAGTGGAGTCTTTGTTAAAGGAATACGTGTGAAAAATAAAAAAAAAATTCTGTGATAGCGCATACATGTGTTGCTCGATTTCTTTGCCTCAATCTATCGAAAAGGTGAAACAGCTTATTTGCTGCGCTCAAATTTCGCATTAGGAAGTAACGTAATCGTCGGTAATTTTTTTATTCTCACGCCGAGCGATCGAAGAGTCAGAAGATTTTCTAATTCAGGCTGGCAATTCACAGACACCGCTGCTCTTTGTCGATTGGAAACCGACACAGCCAAAATAGTTCACAACACATACACACACCACGACTGATGATGCACGTCGCATGTTTGTGCAGTCACGATAACTTCCTCCATGTTGTGTTTACTGCTGTACCCAAAGGCTAAACAGTGATTTGCCGACGACCTAGTATGAATTGACGTTCCGGTAATTTCGAGGAGAACGAGCTAAAACCTCTGCAAATTGTTGTGTAGTACGCGACCGTAACGCATTCAGGTAGTGCCGCGCCGGCTCGCATAAGCCAGAGAAAAGTTTAGAGGACGCTTAACTTTCACCTTTGAGGGTGGAACGCGATAGCATTCAGAGATATCCGTGAGTGCTTCTCACACTTCCCGGCAACTGCAGCTTATGTAAACGTAAGGTGGGAAACGCTGGCGGTGAGCGTTATGCATGTAGGCGAGCTTTCTGGTAGAAACGCGGCCTCTTGCGTGCGCCGCAATGGATGGATGGATGGATGTTATGAGCGTCTCCTTTGGAACGGGGCGGTGGGTTGCGCCACCAATCTCTTGCTACTATACTGCCTAATGTCCTACCTAGGTTAAACAACAAAAAAAGAAAAAAAAACACACTGTGAACTTCCGCAACCAAATTTTCTGACCCCTATTGCGCACTGTGCTTTTGTGCGTCTCCGTTTTTTGTCGTTTCCCTACTTTTCTTCCACCAATCCTCCAGTCGCCTCTTACTAATGTCTATTGCGACATGTTTACTTTTCCAGTGCTCTCGCTGAACCCAAGGGCTTCAAGGAGGCCAGTGGTGCCTAAATAGACCGCTGGGTAGACGTCTTCACATTCTAATAAAACATGCTCCATAATTTCCCTAGCTTTACCGCAGCAAGCACATGCTTCTTCTTCCTTCTTATATTTCGCTTTATAGGTGCGTGTTCTAAGGCATGCCGATCTTGCTTCGAAAAGTAATGAGCTTCCCTTTGAGTTATCATAAACTGTTTCTTTCCTGATTTCGTTTTTACCTTTTAAGTAGTCACTCATGGCAGGTTTATTTTCCATTGCCGCCACCCATGAGATTATTTCAGGCTCTCTGACTTTCCGCTTGACGTTCTTTATTGCTGTGTTGCCCACCCTACAGGCCGCATACTTGCTGGTAAGCTTCCTAGTTCTTTTCCTCCACTGTGAATCAATGTTTTTCCTGTACAGATACCTGAACACTCTCCCAGCCCATTTACTTTCTTCCATATTCCTTAGCCGTTCTTCATATTCAATTTTACTGCGAGCTTCCCTCACTTAACAACTAGTCCAGCCCGTATCACCCTGCACAGCTTCATTTGTAGTCTTCCCGTGAGCGCCCAATGCGAGGCGACCCACTGACCTTTGGTGCACATCGAGTCCTGATTGTACCCCTGATTTAAAGCAAACAACCGCATTTCCAAAAGTAAGTCCTGGAACCATTACACCTTTCCACACACCCAGGAGCACCTCGTACCTATTGTATCCCCATAGCGCTATGTGCTTCATTATATATATATATATATTGCCTTCGTTTATCCATATAACAAAGTATTTATATTCTGTTACCCGAGGTATTTCCTGACCCTGTATCGCCACTGTCTGTTCACTGTTTTCATTGAATACCATAACACCTGATTTTCTAACACTAAATTTCAAACCTAACTTGTTGCCTTCCTGTCCACAGATATTAGTCAGACGTTGCAAATCACTTTGCTTGTTAGCAAGCAACAGAATATCGTCCGCATAAAACAAACCTGGAAGCTGCTGCTATACTACTGTACCCGCCTGTTTGTATGAGAGATTAAAACCGATATTACTTCCTTCTAGCGCCCTCTCCGTCTTCACCATGTACATCATAAACAGCAGTGGTGATAAAGGGCACCCTGCCTCAGTCCCTTGTTGATATGAACTTTCTCCTCGCTCCTTATCCCTTCTCATTCAAAGCAAACGGTATTTTCTAGGGGAATCTATCTCAAAAGCTGTAGACAAACGTCACCTAAGCCTTCCCCTTCCAGAATATTCCACAAAATGTTGCGGTCTATGTTGTCATAGGCTCCTGTAATGTCTGAAAAGGCCACATATAAAAGTCTGCTTTCTGCTTTTGATATTTCAATACACTGAGTAAGAACAAATAAGTTATCATCTAAACGCCTACCTATTCTGAAGCCATTCTGAAGTTCTTCCAAAATACCATTATTCTCTGCCCATGCTTGAAGCTTTAATTTGATTGCCTGCATTGCTAGCCTGTATATTACCGATGTGATGGTCAACGGTCTATACGAGTGAATTCTATCTTTCTCCTTCTTACCTTTATAAATTAAATTCATTCTACTTTGTCGCCAACTGTCTGGTATTAGTCTAGGCTTTAAAGTTTTTTGCACTGCTTTCACCAGAGTTTCCTTACTTTTTGGTCCTCATTCATTAATCGGACTAACGGGAACCTCGTCTAGCCCTGTGGCTGTGCGCTTAGGAATTTTCTCTTCCGCTTTCTTCCAGTTGATACTTGTCAACACCAGCTCCTTTTCCACTTGGGTCTCTCTCATGCTCCTTTTTTCTCCAAATGCAACCTCGTCATTGCCTTGGAAAGATTCGGCTGTTACTTTTCGGATGTAATTTATTGCCGCTTCTCCTACGAGCCTGTTTTCTTCTTCGTCTAGGATATGCTGTTGTATTGTTGTATACTTCCTGCCAAATAATTTTATGTGGTTCCAAAATATTCTAGGCGCGGCCTTCTTTTTCTCACGTATTTCTGACAGCCAACGTTCACTTTCACCTTTTAATTTGGCTTGCACCAGTATTTGAACCACAGACTTTTTCTCCCGGTATACTTCCCATTTACTGGCTTCTTCATTCTGCGGCAATTGCGCCTTCATTGCCTACCTGTGCTCTTGGGATGCTTTCTGTCGTTCGGTGATCGCTTCTCGTATCTCCCTGTTCCTCCAGCTTTTCGGTTTCTTTTTTCCTTTCCAACGAACATGTTGTTTCTCTTTCCGTATTTCTGTCGTTATTACACTTAGAAGCTCACTATATTCCCAGTCTTTATTTGGCCATTTGCCAAGTTCTTCCTCGGCTTTAGTGCCAATATTTGTTATTTGTTCAGCGTTCAAACTCGTACTGGCCATTTGGCCCTCCCTGCTCTCTTTCCCAACTACATATCCTATTTTCAAAGTGATGCGTTTATGGTCACTCCCTATGGTGCTATACCCTACCTCATCAATGACCATTTCTCTCAACTTATCATTAATTCCTTCTGTCATCAGGCAGTAATCAATGGTTGATTGCCGGATTCCCACTTCTCACGTGATCTGCCCTTCACATTTAGGCCCTGTACTCAGGATAACGAGGTTATGTTACTCACAAAGGTTTAGCATTGACTTCCCGTTGTTGTCAGTATAGCCATCTACGTGTATTTGGGCATTCATGTCACCTAATAGGATAATTTCAGCACCATTTCCGAAACCTTTAATATCACCGCTTATGCATTCCACTAATTCTTTATTCTTCCCTGCGCAATTATTTCCGGTCCCCAAATACATAACGCCCAGCCAAGTTTTTTTCCCACTCATTGTACATGATAACCAAAGATTCTCTTGACATGTCGAATTTACTCTTTTCCATTTGGCTCCCTGATGGATAAGCATTCTCACTCCCCCTCCCTTTCTTTCCGACTTAGTTCTGTTGCACCCTCCCCAAACATAATTTTCAATCACTGGCGGCTTTTCTGAGTCTCTAAGGTGCGTTTCTGTCACAGCATACACTCCTACTTGTTCTCTATTTAACTGCTCCTCAATTTCTGCCCACTTTTCCTTTCTTCTGCCGCCCTGCATATTTATGAAGCCTATTGCATGGCGAGTTTTCTTTCTTGCTTTCCTCCGTTTCCTCCGACAGCGATGCTCTTCTGATGTTCCCCTAGGAAACCTTCTTCATTACTACCTACTCTAGCCTCCTGAGCGCCCACGGGCCCCCTAAAGAAGCATAGCGCGACCACCAAGTCGCCAGCCCACTTTTCGTGCCAGTCGGTAATTGAAGTGGATCCCGTCTCGTTTAAAACCCCCACACCTTCTCACTTCCCTGTTTACTTCGACAAGCTCGAAGCCTTTCTCTCGGCTCATTTTCAATATCGCCTCATTAGCAGTCACTACGGCTCTTTGTACTGTACGTGACTGTCACGTACAGGCACCTCCGGCACCGTGCACATCACGATCTCCCCTGAGGGGATAGCTCGCGCAAGTCGTCCACCCCCTTCGCCAAGCGCTGGGCTAGTCCTGTCCCTTTCCTGTTTAGGACGTCTTTTAGCCCACCTGCTACTATGACAAGTTTGCGCACGTGGGTATTTTCCGCGAGCTTTTCTTTTGCTCGCTCCATGACAGAACCCAGTGTCCACCCTGGAAATGTCCCTACCGCCACTCTTTTATCGCCTTTCACCCTCTCTACAATTGCTTTTGAGCACCCAGCCGGGTTTGAGTCGCCGGCGATAATCAAGATTTCACTCTCTCTTACCTCTCCCTGCTGCCCTTTGTCCCTTTCCGCGTGATTCGGACTCGACAAGGGGCATTGTCCCCTGTGCCCCTGCTTTCTCCGCGTGGCGGCCTCAAGGTAGGTGCCGCTCTTTCCAGCTAACCCTTCACCATGTTGCACGCATTGCAAGCACTTTGCTAGCACTCCCTCCCCTGTCACGTCGGGGGACTGCGTTCCATTGTCACGCACATTCTCGTTCGCAATGGCGGCCCTGTTCAGCTTTTCCTCGGCTACTTCAAGTCTTTTTTCCACGACCTTCCGTGCATCACGCTCCCGGTTTAGCTAATTTTAAGCTGTTCCACCAGCTTGACAAGCTCTTCCTGGAAGGCCTCCATTTTCTGCAGCCTAGTATAGACATGACAATGCGTGCTGGTTCACTCGATTCCTTCTCCATTCTCATCCGTCCCCTCATCTGCATTGAGGGAGCCCCCGCGCAATGCCTGCTTTTCCGGCTTTCTTACCATGTGTTGCACACCTTTTTCTGATGCAAATACTATAATAACATAATAATGCAGAGCACGTGCCTTTTAGCAAAAACCGATACGCACAGGATCCCAATCCTCAAAATGTCGCAAAGCAACTCTCACCACTGTTTCAAAAGCAATCAATGCTGCGGAGACCCACGATATGACACGCTCTCGCACGAGCTCAACCACGCGGCCAAGCTCTCACTTTCCTACCAATACACGCACAGTAAAACTACTAATAGTTATTAGTCTCAACTATTAGTCAACTATTAGTAGCCTATTAGTAGTCAACTCAACTATTAGTCAACTATTAGTAGCCTATTAGTAGTCAACTCAACTATTAGTCTCGACTATTACTAATAGCTAGTAGTCTCTCTAATAACTCAACGTCCCATCCGGCTGCACGTGTTGAAGCACGTGGCGCGAAAGGGCGCTCTAACCATCCAGCAAGACCAAATGTACACTAAACACACCCGCGCACACGAAATACGAGAGACAAAGAAGAGGAAAAAAGAAAACTACCAAATTGCAATTTAAAGGAAAAAAATAACCGGCAAATCAAACGCAGAAGCAAGCTCAAAGCATGCACAAAATCTCAAGCCGATGCGATGGCGCGATATGGGAGGGGCTTTCCGATACGGCGGAGGCGAGCGCCATCTGGAGCTCTTGCAAGGAATCGGGTGCGCCATTTCATGGCCTTTGAGATTTGCGAAAAGCGTTTGTGTTTTCAGTAACAGAATTATGTTTTCTCGTATATTCCAATCACAATCCGACGCCACCATGTCTGTATGTTGTGTGTAAGTTGTACTTTACGATTTTTCTCAGATATCTTGAGAAGTTCAATTAGTTCAGTAACTTTCTTGCGCGACATGGAGGGCTTGCGTGATTGGGTATGCGTGGTTCGAAGCGTTTTTTGCCGGAACGACGGTCGACGCTGGACGCCGGGCGCCGACGCCGGATTTTCTGCGACACGGGGCCTTCAACGCTGTCGCGTTAATAGGCTGACGGCGTTCCGTTTTCTCCTCGCTCGATGAAAAGTTCTACACTGCGCGTAATAACCAGACAGAATGAAGATGATTCATGTCGCTATTACTCATTAATGTTTAGAGCGCTTCGTTACTACAATTTGTTATGTGATATTTGTTATTGTTTGCTATCCCGCAGGAATAATGAAGATACGGAAGCTTCTGGAGGCGGACGGTCTGAGGAATATCGGCGCAAAGCTGTGGGACGTGCCCTACCCGCCGTGCTTGAGAGCCGGCAGCGTGTGGAGCGCCGCGTATCTAGACTGCTTTCTCCGACAGACCGGCTTCCCGGCCATGCACGTGTGCTGCACTTGCGCCATGGGAAACCACTCGCTGGCGGTGGTTGACGAAAGGCTCAGGTAGGTGGTCTGTGAAACTCAGGATGGAAAGGAAAAACAAAACAAAAACAAACAAGAAATAATTCACCGGTAGTTCTACGATATTCCCTAATGCGAAATTTGAGCGCAGCTGTATACGTGTTTCTATTTCGCGTTATATTGGCTGGCGCGGACAATCTGTTTCGTGCGGCAAGTTACAGACGGAGCGGTGTGCAGCTCTACTGCCTCGCAAATCGGGAGGTCGCGAGAGGCGGCGCGTGGATGACGCCCAGGCACGATTCACGGCAGCCGCCGCAGACAGACGTCCGCTCATGCAGCGCTATTTTTCCACACAGGCGACGCGCGCTACTCTGGCGCCATCTCGTAGCCATCGTCGCCGCAAAGCCCTTCTTGCGCGCCACTACGCTTTTCTTCTCACGCTTTCATCACACTTTCCTTCTCCGCTTTCCTCCTCTAACTCATTTCGCTATAGCCGTCTTTCATCCGCCGCGGCGCTCGGCGTTCGCTTCATCCTTCGCTGCATTCGTTCGCCCGGTTACGAGGGACAACGACGGCGTTCGCAGCAGGAACGAGCGCCTAAGAACTGCGCTCAAAAAAAAAAAAAAGGACGTAGACGCCTTTGACATAGTTAAAGGGATACGGGCACGAATCTTTCGCGTCTTCGTTTATTGCTTTAATTGAGGGTCGGTACCTTTAAACCCCAGGAAATATACTGTCGAGCCTCACATCTCCCAACATAATTTAATGTAACAGCTTTTCTACAACCAGTGTCGCTTTCGATCTTGCTGTGTCGTGACGTTAAGACGTAGTATGTGGTCACGTAGGAGCGGCACATTGACGCGTCTTGTCATTCGCTCCGGCTCCTTCGGTTGCCCGCTCTGCTGCTACATCGCCCTTCAGAACGAGTCGCAGCATACGGGGCGACTAATGCATTGTAATGCATTGCATAGTGATTGTCTTCATCAGCTAAATCAAGTACAGTGGCACGATAAGTGGTCGATGGCTTCTTCGCCGCCTGAAATGGCCTTTGGATGCTTGTGACACTGGATTTATCTTAGTTAGAAATAATAAGGTGGTATAGCTTCATACATTCAGGTTACTAGGCCTGCACAGTATATGGCGGTACATAATGGCGGTGCGCCACGCATTCGTGTTGGACAGTGCGTTATTTAAATTCACCTGTTCTCTCGCCTAGGCGCGTACGAGTGCAGATTTAACCGCGAAACGTACCTGAATGGCTCTAAGGAGTAGAAAAGCTTCCGTGCATTAAAAAAAATCCCAAATATCTCTAAGAGCCCGCACTATGTCAGTACTAATCTATTGCCGTACTTGTCTTGTTTACGTGACATAGTAAAATGACTACACGGGCATTATAAAAAAATATATCGTGTTTTCGTATATTGAAGGCAGCACACTTGTAAACACATGCACGTATATGAAAAGAGACAAACGTGTGGGCTGTCTCTTTAGGTGTTCGTGTATGCATCTACAAATGCACCAACAAATATTTCATCAGCAAGTGTATCGCATACTCACGCGTGATCTCGCGATAGTTTAAAAAAATTACGGTAGAAACACCACTGGATTCTGAGTATGCGTAAGCATTAAGCCACTTGCTCATCTCCATGCAGCCAGGTGTCATTGTCAATCTTGTCAAACTTGATCCGACTGGTATAAACCCTGATCAACTATTATCGGTCTTATCAACCTTAACGCAATCGATCCGCCCTTATCAACCCTGATTTGTCCTTGTCAACCCTACCGCGAATGATCCGACCCTTATCCACTCTTATCACTCCTTATCGGACTTGATCCGACCCTTATCAACCCTGATAGGTCCTCATCAACTATATCAGAATTGCTCCGACCATTATAAGCCTTTATCGCTGTCTCGTACCTTATCCATCCGCGTCGAACCATTATCAACTCTGATGAGATCCATATAACCCATCACCACACCTCACCCGTCGCGGTCGCATAGCCGCTACGGTGTTGCGCTGCTAAGCACGAAGTCGCGTGATCAAATCCCGGCTGCGGCGGCCGCATTTCAATGGAGTCGAAATGCAAAAGCGCCCGTGACCCGTGCATTGGGGGCTGTAAGGATTGTGAGGACAATCCCATCGCTCGTAATCAGTTGTCAAGATTGGAGTCGGGCATGAATTAGATGGTAGCTGGTCCATGCCATCGTCCAACTTATCCACGCTGAGGACATTGTTGAAGGGAAGGACTGCTTCTCATCGAGAACGAGGAATATGGATTTATTTACAGTATCTACACTAGGACGATGCAGTTCATCAGTCTAGCATGACTGCGACAGAAAGTACATTGAGCAGCCGCACAACAGCGGTTTATAAACACTCGGTCCCCCCTCGATCCCAAGGTGAGGGAAACGGCAGACCAGGCACCGTAGACGAGCCGCCTCTTTGTGCGAGGGATTACACACGCACACTTCCGCACAGGTTCACGGTCCTCAACCAAGGTAAGACGGTCTTCGCAGAACTCGGGACTGACGTAAGGAACGGTGCGTGGGAAGAGGCCTCGAACTACGTTCCCTCGGGGACTCCCTTGTTCACAGCAGACCAGATCGGCGGTGGCGGGTTCCGTCACAAAGCCTGGTTCGTCGAACTCATCTCGGCAATCCCGCGACGCAGAGTGGCGGACGTGGCGCATTTTCCAATAAAAGTTGACGCCGCTGTCGCAACTGGCTGGCAAAACTTGCAACTCAGCAGGCCGTTCTTAACAGCGCCTCCATGGTCCGGAAAATCTCGACTATCCAGCGCTGACAACCGCTGGGCAGGAAGAGAACGGCTGGTGGCCAGGGGGTGATGCCTTGGCTCGCAGCGACCACTTGTGTAATGATGTCATCGCCCCAAAACATCCAACAACGACAGGCAACTGTAAAACGAACTCCACAACACAGCCCTGCGCCGAGATGACGTACCTTAGATCTCACTTTAGACCCGCTAGGCTTCAAAGAAAACATAAGTGTAGAAACAAAGAATGCTGCATTTCGCTATGCCAATTTTTGAAGCAATTTCGTGCTGACAAATTCAGCAATCATGGAGGGAATCCTGCTAAATGAGAGGGGATCTTCTTGGCTCAACAAAATTAACAATAGTAACCCTAAAATTTAGGCGGGACCCTTAAACTCCGAATTAAAATTAGCCTGCTCAAACCATCCGCATTGCTATGCAACTTTCCCTTCTTATATCTAACGGAGAAGTTGTACTCTTGGAGAGTGAGACTCAATCGGAGCAAGCGGCCATTTTTGTGTGACATTTGATTGAGCCACGTCAGAGGACAGTGGTTGGTCTCGAAGATCAACTTCGCTCCGTACAAGTAACACGACAACGTCTGGGCAGCCCAAACTAAACAGGCGCATTCCTTCTCTGAAGCGCTGTAGGCTTCCTCTCTTACATTTAGTTTACGGCTGGCATAGAGGATAGGATGCTCTTCGTTATCGTCGCCGACCTGACTAAATACCACGCCCATACCCCTGTCCCTTGCGTCGCATTGAACTATGAATTCCTTTGTGTAGTCTGGCGCGCGAAGCACAGGACGAGAAACCAAAATCGTTTTCAAACTTTGGAAAGCGTTCTTTTTGTCCTTATCGCAGTGTACGCTACTCGGTGCTCCCTTTCGGAGGGCGTCCGTTAATGGAATTGCCATTTGCGAGTAATTCGGAATGTACCGTTGATAGTACCCCACAAGTCCCAAAAATGAACGAAGGTCTGTTTTCGTGCGCGGCTGAGAAAATTCTCCAATCGTAGCTATTTTGAGTTCGGCCGGCCGTCTCGTGCCCTGGCCGACAACATGGCCCAGATAAGTAACCTGTGAACAACCAAATCTACACTTTTCCGATTTCATCGTTAAGCCGGCTTCCCTCAACCGTGAGAACACCTGTTTTAGGTGCGATACGCGTTGTTCCCTCTGTCCGAAAGAATTGCTACATCGTCAAGATATGGCAAGGCGAACTCCTGCAAGTCTCTTAGGACAATATCTATTAATTTAGAGAAGCTAAACGGCACGTTCTTCAGCCCGAAGGTGAGTGCGAGAGGGCGAAAAGTGCCTACAGGCGAGATGAATGCGGCATAGCGGCTGGCACTTTCCGAAAGGGGAACTTGCCCGTACCCCCGCACAAGATCTGTAGTTGAAATGTATTGAGCAGCGCTAACTCTTTCAATTCGTTTCTCAATGTTGGGTATCGGGTACAGTTGATACTTAGTGATGGCATTTAATTTCCTGTAGTCAACACACGGACGAGGGTCCTTGTTAGGGGTTTCTACCAGTATTAGCGGTGACGTGTAGTCACTCTCAGCGGGCTCAATAACTCCCAACTCTAGCATGCGCTGTATCTCTGCCTCCATAATTTCTCTCTGTCTTGGAGACACCCTGTAAGGCTTTGATCTTACGGGTTCGGTTGATGTCAGCTCTATTTCATGCGTTATTAGTTCGGTTCTACCTGGCCGATCGCTGAATCTGTCGTTATATTTCCCTAACGCCCCTTTTAGCTCATCTAGCTGCTGGGGTCTTAGAGCGTGCGAGTTTACCGAATGTTTTACTACTTCTTCTAGGCCGATTTCAGAGTTGGAGGTCGCCTTATACTCCTTAAACTTTATACTAGTGCCATCCTGCTCTTTGATGGTACAGTTAACGACTCCGCTCCGCTCTACGTACGGCTTCACTAAATTGCAGTGATATATCCTCACTTCCTTCCTGCGACCGGGCTTTTTCAGAGCCTAGTTAGTATATGAAAGTTTGTGCAACACTTTAACTGGCCCGTCGCAGTGAACTACAGGCTTGTTCTTTCTTGAAGGTTTGAGGATCATTACCTGGTCTCCGGCGTTAAACGTACGAAGCCTCGCATTCTTGTCGTAATAGAATTTGGCGTTCTTTTGAGCCAGTTCGATGTTCTTTTCGACTAGTTCTTGGGTTGCGCTTAGCCGTTCCAGCAGATTTAGCACGTATTCAACCACTGTTGGACTCTCTCCTCTTTCCTCCCACATCTATCTTAACATTTTCAGTGGAGAACGGAGTGTCCTCCCATGCACTAGTTCTGCTGGCAAAAACCCTGTAGCCACATGTGGAACCGTTCGCAAAGCAAACAAAGTTGCCGGCAGACAGTTCTCCCAGTCCTCCTCGTGCTCGTAACAGAGCGCACGCAAAACTCGCTTAAGCACTGAATGCCACCTCTCTACACTGTTTGACTGAGGGTGATAGGCGGAACTGTGTATGAAATTTACCCCGCACTTTTGCAAGAATGTGGATGTCAGTGTGCTGGTGAATACTGACCCTTGATCCGCCTGAATTTCGGCTGGAAACCCAACTCGTGCAAATACTGTCAAAAGCTCGTCTACTACTTCGGTGGAGCTTAGCGCTTTCAGAGGGATTGCTTCTGGAAACTTTGTAGCCGGACACAGCATGGTAAACAAGTACCTGTATCCCAATTTTGTTCTTGGTAGAGGCCCTACCGTGTCTATCACAAGTCGTCTGAAAGGTTCTGTTATTAAGGGCACTACCTTTAGTGGAGCTTTTCATGTCTTTCCTGGTTTACCCGAGCGCTGGCAGGCGTCGCATGATCTTACAAAGTTTTCTACGTCTTTGAAACAGCCAGGCCAGTAGTATTCCATAAGCAATCGTTCTTTTGATTTGTTTATGCCTCGGTGGCCTGACCACCCATTTCCATGACAGAGACTCAAAAGGTCCTCCCTGTACTTAGTGGGTACGACTAACTGATCTAAAATCCTACCCTTTCGATCTCTGTAGTGCCGATACAACAATCCTCCTCTCTCATGTATCATCACGTTGCGCCTAGCAATGCCTTCTTTAGCTGTGTGATGTAATTTAGCTAAGCTCTCATCATTATTTTGCTCGGCTGCCAGTGACTCTCTATCCACACATAAGAGCTGATCAAAGTTCTTTGAGGCCGGTGATAGTAATGACCCTGTCTCGCTTGCGAGTGCGTCAGTGGGCTCTTCTTGCAGGGGTAAACTTTGACACCCTGGCGATACGCTCTCATTGAGCTGGTCAGCTGGCAGGCTTTCCTCAACTATCGTTTCATCCTTCGAGCCTAGCTCGGATTCGGTTATTGAAGTTATCTCTTTTGCTGCTTCCGCTGGAGCAGCTTGTGCATTTTCAGCCGAAAGCGACGCGATTTTACGAGCTTGGCCTCGCGTCAATGCCTGTACTACGCCCTCTCCCAGCTTAAAGGGACACTAAAGGAAAAATGATTTCTTCTGCATCAGTAAATTACCGTCCTACAACACAAAGAACACCACTCTTACAACGATAAGACGTTTGGTAAGCCAGAAAAAGCGCAAGAACGAAATACGGGTGGCGACGCCTACTTAAGTTCTCGCACCTGGGGGCTGTGACGTCTTGGATTTTGATGGCATATTCCAGGGCCTGCTCATTATATATAGCGCTACAGATTGACTACATTGTGTTCTAAAGGAACGAAATATTAAACATGGCAAGTTTCGGGAGCCTTTATTCAGCCAACGCGGCCCGAATGCGAAAACATACTTTGGAATCCCTGACGTCACGCTGACGTACGGGCGCTTGGGTTTCGGCGCGAAATTCAAGTACTGATATTTGGACCTTCATTTTCTCATCTAATAATCAAAGTATTTTTTTGAAATGACTGCCTGCAGGGTTCTCAAACGATGCTTTATTAGTCTAAATTGATTTATTGTTTCGCTTTAGTGTCCCTTTAAGCCCTTTTTCACGGAGTAACCGATTTGAACGATTCGAAAAAATGTAAGGGTACTGCAGTGACAAAAATGTGGAAACTGCAGCCTCGGTCACTAGCTCCCCGAATGGTCCACTGATTTTGAGTTTGCCCATGGGCAGACACACGCCGTGTTCTTCTACAACCTGTTTGATCCATGCTACTTCTCCAGTGAAGTCATCTACCGTCACGTAAGACGGATGGATAATGTCCATCGTGGCGGCACTGTCTCTTAGCACCCTGCATGGTTTGCCATTAACTTGCAGTTCGCGAAGATATGGGCTTAACAGTTCCATATTCTCGTCTTTTTCATCTACGTAAGAAAAAAACTACGCTAGGCTTTCCGCAGTTCACAGCGATATATCCCAGTTTGTGGCACTTATAGCAGCGGATCGGTCTAAAAGATTTGAATTTTCTTTTCTGCTCTTTTTGTACTGTTTCCCCGTTAGGTTTCTCCTCGCTCTTTTCTGCGGGCTTTTCCTCCACGTGTACAGGCTCCGATCGTCTAGTCTGCGAACCCCTTTTGAACGGAAATGGTTTCCGCGGTCCGTTTCGACCGTCCCGATTTCCGTCCTCGGATTTCAGCTTTCTACGCGTTGCGTACACTTCGGATAATTCAGCCGCCCTTTCTACAATGTTTACATTCCCTCTGTCTTGCGACCACAGTTTCACAGCTTGGGGGACGCTTTTGTGAAACTGCTCTAGACACATGCATTCAATAATCATGTCTCCGCTGTCGTACGCTTCCGCGCTTTTCAGCCGCTCGACTAGGTTTGCCTTTAAGCTATATGCAAACTCCGGATATCCCTCGCCATCCTTCTTGCCTGTGCTTCTAAATCTCTGCCGAAAAGCTTCGGCTGAAAGGCGGTACTTTTTCAAAAGACTAGTCTTCACTTACGAATAATCATATGCATCTTCCGCACTGAGTCTGGCGATTACTTCCGCTGCCTCACACAGCAACATAGACAGCAACCGCTGTGGCCATGTACTCGGACCGAAGTTCATCTTCTCGCAAGTCCTTTCAAAATTGCTTAGAAACAGGCCTATGTCGGTCCCGACCTCATATGGCTTTAATAGCCAGTCCATGCGGTATGATTCTGCCTCACGTGTTCGTCCCAGAGCCCCTTCACTTCCTTGAAACAACTCCAAACGTTTGCTTTCAAGTTCAAGTTGCATTTTTCTTAACTCGCGATCTTTATCGCGTTCCTGTCTCTCTTGTTCTTTTCTCTCTTGTTCTTTTCTCTTTTTTAGAAGTTCCAACCCCATTTAAATTTCTTCCTCACTGGCCTGTTCGGAAATTAGCTGCAATAATTCCGATTTTAGCATTTCCTTGCGTACCTCTAGGCCCAGTTCCTCACCAACAATCAACAACTCGTCTCTCAGCAGTGCCCTTAACTCCATGATTGCTGCTTTACTGCCTTGGTCCTGCTTGCTAAATCTATCTAGGAAAACACAACCTAGCTAACAATCCAAAATCTAGCTTCCCTACAGTTCTAAACAGAACAACCACAAAATGAAGCCTAGAGAGTCAAAGCAAGAACCAAGCACTCATCGCAGACACAGCACCACGTCGCAAAGTCCATCCCACCGCTGCCACCAGTTGTAAGGATTGTGAGGTCAATGCCATCGCTCGTAATCAGTTGTCAAGATTGGAGTCGGGCATCTATTAGATGTTAGCTGACCCATGTCGTCGTCCAACTTATCCACGCTGAGGACGTTGTTGAAGGGAAGGACTGCTTCTCATCGAGAGCGAGGAATATGGGTTTATTTACAGTATCTACATCAGGACGTTGCAGTTCATCAGTCTAGCATGCCTGCGAGAAAAAGTACACTGAGCAGCCGCACAACAGCGGTTTATAAACACTCGGTCCCCCCTCGATCCCAAGGTGAGGGAAACGGCCGACCAGGCACCGTAGGCGAGCCGCCTTTTTGCGCGAGGGATTACACACACACACACACACACTTCCGCACAGTTCACGGTCCTCAACCGAGGTCAGACGGTCTTCACAGAACTCGGGGCTGACGTCAGGAACGGTGCGTGGGAAGACGCCTCGAACTATGTTCCCTCGGGGTCTCCCTTGTTCACAGCAGACCAGGTCGGCGGTGCAGGGTTGCGTCACAAGGCCTGGTTCGTCGAACTCATCTCGGCAATCCCGCGACGCAGAGTGGCGGACGTGGCGCATTGTCCAAGAAAAGTTGACGCCGCTGTCGCAACTGGCTGGCAAAACTTGCACCTCAGCGGGCCGTTCTTAACTGGGCACGTTAGGTATACCCTGGTGGTCATCACTAATACGGAGTCCCCAACTACGGCGTGCCTCATAAACCCGGAGGAGTTTTTCCTTTCGAATATATTCTGTTTGTTTGTCATAGATTAATTAATTTCTTGATAGCGACTGTTACGTGCCGGACAGATCGACGGGTTTCCTGTGTGGGTAAGCATGGGAATGATACAGCGGCGATTCAGCGGTAAATGCGAGGGAAATCCGTTAGCACGACGTCGCACCTTTTTGAGGTCCCGGATTCATGATTTAAACCACGTTCGCGACATTGCAAAGTGTTCGGGATCTCACTCGGCACACGCACTGCCTCGTCGATTGCAAGTGCAACTGGTATGCAGCAAAACCATTGTCATTCTCTCTCTCTCTCTCTGTATATATATATATATATATATATATATATATATATTAGTCACGTTGCCATATATATGACAAAAACTATTAATTTTGATCTAATGGAAGCAGACAGGTCGCACATGACACCGTCGCTGAGAGTGCGTCTTCGTCGTCGTCGGCCTCAGCTTCTGCAGAAGCGGCACACCCACTACACAGCCAACTGTTATGCTCGTAGCATTACCACCCCCCTTTTCAAAAAGCATAGTCTCGATGCTTCAAATGCGAAACAGTTAAAAACAAGACAAAGCACATACACGGCAAAACTGATAAAGTTTGTGAAGAGGGAAGTGTCACACAAGCGGGATGAAGGCGAGTGGAAGGGAGAATGGTCTGGTCAACGTGAGTGGTACAGTTTCATGCTGGAAACATGGACAACATCCGCAGGCTGCACGCGACGGGATCGCCGACTCGTGTCCTGTGGGAGAACTTCGTAGTTGACCTCGCTGCGGCGATGGAGGACTCTGTAGGGGCCGAAGTAGCGGCGCAGTAACTTTTCCGACCGGCAGCGTTGGCGAATCGGAGTCCATACCCAAACTTGATCAGCCGGTTGGTAGACAACCTGGCGATGGCGATCGTTATACCTGAGCTGTACCACTAAGCATCATGACGTCTTGCATCATCTGAGCTGTGAAAGCTGTACCACGATCCATAATTACTACTGCTAGTGCACCATGCCGGAGGACTATGTTGTGGCTGAAAAAGTGCGCAACGTCACTGGCAGTGGCTCGCTGGAAGGCCCCAGTTTCGCAGTATCGCGTCAGGTAATCAGTTGCAACCACGATACAGCGGTTGCCAGCAAAATATTTATGGAAGGGCCCGAGCAAGTCCATGCCGATTTGTTCAAATGGTTGTGTTGGTGATGTAACAGGCTTCAGGAAACCGACTGGGCGCTGAGGTGGAACCTTTCGGCGCTGGCAGTTGCGGCAAGTTTTCACATAATGCTTCACTTCCTCAGCAAGCTTAGGCCAGTAGTAGCATTGTGGAATTCGGGACAAGGTGCTCGCGAATCCGGAATGGCCTGAAGAGGGCTCATCGTGGTAGGCGGGCAGAATATCGGCACGCAGCGCGGATGGAACGACCAGGAGATGTCCAGTCGCTGACGGGTAGAAATTCTTTTCATACAAGACATTGTTGCGGAGAAAAAACAAAGATGGTGAACGCGTGAATGTCTCTGGAGGATGCGAACTTCGGCCTTCAAGATAGTCGATTAGCTGCCCGAGTGACCCGCCGTGGTTGCTTAGTGGCTGTGGTGTTGGGCTGCTAAGCACGAGGTCGCGGGATCGAATCCAGGCCACGGCGGCCGCATTTCGATGGGGCCGAAATGCGAAAACACCCATGTACTTAGATTTAGGTGCACGTTAAAGAACTCCAGGTGGTCTAAACTTCCGGAGACCCACACGACGGCGTGCCTAATAATCAGAAAGTGGTTTTGGCACGTAAAACACCATAATTGAATCATTTTTTGCCCGAATTCTAAACCGTCCCGCTGTTACCGAGCCAAGTCAGACATATTGACAGCGCAGAGGAAATGACCGTCATGATCAGCATCACTTGACACCGTTGCATGTGGAGCGCGTGAAAGACAGTCATCATCAGTGTGCCTCTGTGCAGTCTTGTAGCCGATTGTTACATCAAATTCTTGAAGACGAAGGCTCCACCTGGCAAAAAATCCTGAAGGGCATTTGACATTGGCTAGCCAACAAAGGGCATGATGGTCGGTAACCACTTTGAACGGACAACCGTATAAATATGGCAGAAACTTGGCTATCGCGCAGACGACAGCTAAGCATTCCTTTTCAGTGGTAGAATAGTCCGCTTCTGCAGAAATTAAGGTGAGGCTAGCGTAAGCAATAGCACGTTCAACGCCATCTTGCCACTGCACGAGGACTGCACCGAGGCCGATGCTGCTAGCATCAGTGTGCAGTTCAGTGTCGGCATCTTGATCGAAGTGTCCAAGCACCGTGCTCGCGAAGAAAATCCATCCCAAGGATGCCTTTCCGCGAGCACTCGCCCAACACGGTAAACGAAGAACGTACCTTGACTGACGGATTTGTAGCCTGGTGATGCATCTCCCAATCGGCGTCAAGAGATGACCACCTGCTATCTGAAGGCTTGGTCCGTGCCATGGCGTTGTGACTTTTGTTCAGTTCAGCAGCTAGTTTGGCACTCATAACAGAATAATCGGCGTCAGTGTCCACGAGGGCACTGACCGGGTAGTCGTCGACTTCAGTGGGGATGTCTGCGGAATTACTTTTGTACTCGACGGTATGCGGCAGTGAAAGGAAAGCGTTGGCAGTCGGTTGGTGTATCGGGGGAGGAGGATGTCTTATAGATCCGTCAACAGCGGCCCCACCCCCGGAGGTCGCTGCTCCTAGTTTCCCAGGTGTGGGCTTGGGGACTTAATGGATCGGCCCCCAACGCCACGCGCGAACGGCAAGTGTTGCCCAGGTGACGTAGAACGTCGAGGAGATGGAAAGCACGACTGGCGTCGTGGTAGAGTCGGGGACTGCTGGCTCGCCAAGTACTCGACAATAGCTCGGGGACGCTCACCATCACGGGGTCGACGTGCATATGGGCGAAACCCAGGAAAGCCCATCTGGAGGAATGTGCATTCGCGGTATAGGTGACCTGCTTCACCACAATGGTAACAGAATGGCCGATTGCCTGGGGTGAGCCAAACACTGGATTTCCGCCCGTTTAGACTTGGGCTTGCGGAAGGCAGAGGGCTCGAAAAGTACTGAGGGCTCGAGGAGTGCTGTGCCATCTGTTGCGTGGGGGGGTGGAACGGATAGTCGGCTGCCGGCATAGGAGATCTTAAGGCTTCGGCCTACGTCAGGAGAGCGGCTGCGACTGGCGGTGCGACCAGTGGTTGTACCAGCCGCCTGAGCTATTCGCTAACCACATCACTTAAAGCAGTCAGGTGGGATTCAGGAGACACTGCATGAACTTGTAGCTCCTCGAGTACAATACTGCGCGCGAGCTCCCTTAGGGTCGTCAAATCAGGGGTGGCCATGGAAGATGAGAGGGAGATATGAAGTTTTCTGGGCACTCTTACTGCGACTACCGCTGCCGAAGCACACGCTCCATCGTTGCGTCGTTGAGGAATTCGGCAACGGTACCTGGTGGTTGCGCACTAGACCTGCGAACAACTGCTCTTTAACGCTCCGCATCAACAAGCGTACTTTCATTTCTTCTATCATTCCGGGATCAGCGCGCCGGAACCGCCTCGACATGTCTTCAACGAACATGGCGACACTCTGATTTGGTCTTTGGTTCCAGGAATTGAGAGCACGTTCTGCTTGCTCCTTCCGGTCTGAACTTCCGTAGGTATTCCGCAGCTGGCTACAAAATTCTTGCCAGCTAGGTCGCAAACTAGCTTCAAAGTCTTCGAACCAGATGCGCGCCGAATCCTCGAGGGCGAAGTAGACATACCGGAGCTTCCGGTGGTCGTCCCATTCATTGACGCTGGCAACTCGATTGTAGTGGCCCAGCCAGTCCTTAACATCCTCGAACGCGTCACCGTGAAACGACCTTGAGGTTCGCGGCGTGTTGAAAATCTACGGAGAAGCGGAGTGGTGGTCTCTCCAGTCTGGCTACTCGTTGAACTTGTTGTCATGGTTGTACGCTTTACTGAGATAGTGTCCAGTTCTGGTGGTAGTCTTAGTTGTCGCCGGTTGCGCCGAAGGTCAGCGTCGAAGGTGTCGCGATCTAAGTTGGGAGCTTCCTGTTGGTCACAGTGCATGGAACAGTTTACCCCGCACGTCCACCAGTCACCTTACTATACATATGGCAAAAACTATTAAGTTGAATCTAACGGAAGCAGACAGATCGCGTCCGACACCGTCACTGAGAGTGCGTATTCGTGGTCGTCGGCCTCAGCTTCTGCAGAAGCGGCAAACCCACTACACAGCCAACTGTTAGGCTGGTGGCAATATATATATATATATATATATATATATATATATGTATGTATATATTCAGATGTAATTCGTGCTTTGTCTCTTGCCTGAGGGAAAGCTGCAATTGAGAAGCCCATTAGCGTTCTCTCACTAAGCACCCTATTAACAGTCATACTGGAATTAAATAATTTCGAATTTAATGGCAGCCATTATGGTACTGGTACTTCCATAGGAACACGGATAGGGCTGAATTATGCCATTAATATTATGGGCATACTGTAAAGTGGATAATAGAATAGAATTTATTGACAGGAAAGACAGAGAGGTCGACCTGAGCTAGTGCGCTCTAGTCTGCTCCTCTGCATTGGGGAAGAGGGAAGGGAAGTGAAAGTACTGGGATGGATGATGATGACGAGAGAAGTGAGAAGTGCTTATGTACACGAGACTAAAGCCCCTCCATACACGTTTCCGCCGACCAGGTTAAGTACTGCCAACCTGCCCTCCTCCTCCACGCTCCTCTCCGACTCACCCCCTTAGCTTCCGGCGTCAAGCGAAACTTACGTAGCTGCAGCTTCCTGTTCCGAGTGGAAGTGACGCTTTGTTATTTAGCGTTGTTTACTTTCGCATCGCTGGAGAGGCTTTAATCGCACGAGGTGCGGTTGAAACTGTGAACGCGATTCCATCCAAGAACCACCGCCTACTGTAACCAGCGATCTGCTCGTGTTCGCTGCTTCGCGTCAACCTGCGACGGGTTGTGACACGGGCGACAACGTACAGTGGAATGTAGTGCCTGGGCGCTTGGAGACCACTGCCGTTTTTCGTGTATTTGGAAAACAGCGACCGCGAACTACTACTTCAGCGGAATACAACAGCTTGTCCCCTTTGTATTCTTCTTATGGTGACTGCCACAGCTCTGCTAAGCACGCGCGGGCGTCTCGCCATCGTCTAACAGCAGTCAAAGCGGAAATTCCCGCAGCGCAACTCCAGGAAGCGGAAACGCCGGAAACGGAAATTTTTTAAACCGGAAATGCTGGAACCGGAAATACCGGAACCGGATTTGGTGTGAGAAGAAAAGGCGGCGCACAACAAAGGTTGTCGCTACTTAAGAAAGCGGTGGTGGCGCGTGGATGGAGGGGCTTTACACGAGACAGCTGCCTTGCTTGAGCCGCTCGTCGAGCTTGACCAGCTTATATATATATATATATAGGAGAACATAGGGGAAATAACTTGTGCTTAATAATTGAAACAAAGAAACGATAAATTAATGGAAATTAAAGTGGATGAAAAAGCAACTTGCCGCAGGTGGGAACCGAACCCACAACCTTCGCATTTCGCGTGCGATGCTCTACCAATTGAGCTGTCACGGCGCCGTTTTCCCATCCACTTTCTTGGGTATTTATGTGTCCTAGTAGAACCCTGGGAGTGTTAGCCAGCGCCACCATCACAGATCTTGGCGGCGGACGTGGAACGTCCTTTTTGCCGCAGGCGTCACGAGAACGTGATCGTGAACGTGAACGTTGCCTTCGCCCAAAAAGATCACGTTCTCGTGACGCCTGCGGCAAAAAGGACGTTCCACGTCCGCCACCAAGATCTGTGACTGGTGGCGCTGGCTAACACTCCCAGGGTTCTACTAGGACACATAAATACCCAAGAAAGTGGATGGGTAAACGGCGCCGTGGTAGCTCAATTGGTAGAGCATCGCACGCGAAATGCGAAGGTTGTGGGTTCGGTTCCCCCGTGGGGCAAGTTGTTTTTTCATCCACTTTAATTTACATTAATTTATCGTTTATTTGTTTCAATTATTAAGCACAAGTAATTTCCCCTATGTTGTCCTTGGTGTCAGCGTTTGTTGGCTTCTTATGATATGACTAATAAAAATCGGGCCCCACGGTTAACCCCCTTTCTTCTTGTTTATATATATATATATATAACCTTTTTACTTGTGCGCGTGCTAACGGTGGCCTTTTGTACGAGGTTTTTGTATGTTGGGAAACTTTAGGTTTGTGTCCGGCGGCCGGCAGCTGTGGCTATGGCATAAGCGGCATGGATCGCACGATGACCGATACTACGGACGTGACTATTGCAGTTTTGAAACGATCGAAAGTTTTGGTATTTATAATGCATAATATACCGCTTCTTGTCCACGTGCGCATTGCTAAATCTGTCGGTGTTTGCGTTTTGAAATCCTGCTTTCTGCTGCAGTGCGTAATATAACGCTAGCCTTCATTTATTACTCGTGTGCTGCTTACACGAGAAGAAAGGGGGTTACCCGCCCGAGGGGCCCGTTTTTTATTATTCGTATCATCAGGAGCCGACAAACAGTGGAACCAAGGACAGCTTGCGATTCCTTAGCACCGAATCATTATGTGATTACATGTAGTGACCTTTACTATCTGCTGTGTTTTCCAGAACTGCCTGGCTCTTTTTACACTTTTTTCACCAGGTAGTCGCTTTGCATTTTGTTTGTGTAGGGCTTGATTATGCGCATGTTCGTGTGGGACAAAATGATACATGTGATACATGTCTGGTGTCTAGACATATAACTGTGACGCGACTACACTGGCATTCACTACGACGAAGGCCGGTCCTCCGACCGAAACGTCTGTAAAAACATATGCCATAACGTTCGTCTTTTTTTCCTTAGACCGGGAGATCAGATTTTCGCCGAACGCCGACTGCGCCGCTGTCGCCGTTCATTGAGTGTAGCCTGTTGCTTGCGGGTACAAGTTCGCCCAATAAAACGCTAGTGTCGTCATTACCAGGTTTTCTGCTTTCTTCACCACTACGTACCAATGTTCTTACTGCACAGTCACTTTTCAGACACCCAGTATAAGTAACGGCTACTGGATGTCTGCTTCTAAACTTTTGCATTTAGTCTTCATTTTTCTTTCTCACTCTCAGAAGAATGTGTACAAGCCAGATTGCACTTCCGACCACAATTGCTTAGTACTTTCTATTTCAATTGCAGGGTGAAAGGAGGCGTGACGGGTCTTCGAGTCGCCGATGCCTCGGTGATGCCTGCTGTGACAACAGGAAACACCAACGCGCCGGTCTTGATGATCGGCGCCAAGGCGGCGGCTATTATATTGAAGGACAACGCCTGAGGTGACGTTGGTGTGGTCACTGACGTCACAAGCAATCGAATAGCTGCCAGAAAAAAGAAAACTAAAACATTTGAAGCGCTTCGCTCGTCAGCGCAGTAGTGGAGTGCAGCCAACCTTCGAAGTGTCTCAGTACGCCGCGCACGCGTTAGTTGCCTGATGGTCTCACTTTATTTACATAGTGCTTAAGCTGTAGACAAGATTTAGAGAGACTGGGTTCATTTTTATAAATAAACAAACCCAAAACAAGAAAAGAAACGGCGCGGCATTGCTACCGTTTCATGCTTAACATTTTATAGCCTCTTTTATTACGGCTACGACGGCCGTCAAACTTTTGCCGCGGCTAAGCAGCGTTGCCGTGCCGCTTTTGGCTAGGAGCGTCGTTTGCGTACGCTTACTCTTATCCCGTGGGAACGGCCGATAGCCCGACGTGTAACTCCTGTAGGTGCGAGGAAACCATCGAGCGCCTATTACATATCTGTCCTCGTTACGACGTACAACGCCTCTCACTTTGGACGACTTTAAACCGACCGGACTCGAGACCGTTCTCTGAATGAAAGATACTCGATCCGTGGCCACATCGGTAACTGGAAGGAAAAGTGATTCGTGCATTAGTACAGCACTCGAAGTGCACCGGCCTGAGAGCTCAGCAATGGTGTGCCTCAGCATCATCCCACGTGCACTCAGTGATCTCCCTCTTTCCATGCGCCCCTTCCCTTGCCTCCATGTGTGGGGTAGCAAACCGGACGCTTGTCTGGTTGACCTGCCTGCCTTTCAGCTCCTTCTTTCCTTTCCTTGTCACTCTGCTGCACGTGATCTTGTGCGCTGATAATGAAAGGCTTCGACTGTGTGCCTGTGCTCTGCCTATTCTGTCCTTCTACCTCCGCCTTCCCCAACTCTCAGTGTAAGGTAGCAAACCGAATTTTTTCTGCGGGTTATCGTCCCTACTTTTCACCTTTATTTCGTCCCTCTCTCTTTGATATTGCGCTGACATAACTGGATAAAATGAGGGTCAATTTTTTTTCGTGAGCGGCCGTAATGTAGAACATATTCCATGTCTGTTTCACGCCACGTGATGCGCGCAGTGTTAACTCGGCTGAAAAACATTCGATGGCATCGCTCCATGCAGCAACCAGACCATCACTCGTTAGAAGCAGTGAGATCATTGGTAAACGGGACGCTTACGTGAAGAGGAAGCTTTAGTTCGGGGCCAACTCCGATGCCGCCTATTCAAATAACGTAAAAGCGCAGGAATTGCCTTATGAAAAAAAAAAAAAAAAAAAAAAAAACCTCGACCGACCTGAAAGCAATTTGTTGTACTGAAAGATACATTTAAAGTGTGGTGACTTCAAGAAGCAGAATTTGGATTGTTGGCGTGGAATGTTGTACAAAAATTGCCAAAAATCTGGTAGTTAAAAACAAGAAGCATTACGTTTACAAATGTCTAACTTCACCAATATAGATGCAGTTCCGTAAACTTCATATGTTGGAGCATCTCAAGCGAGCAGTTGTCACACACACACACACACACACACACACACACACACACACACACACACACACACACACACACACACACACACACACACGCACACGCACACGCACACGCACACACGCACACGCACACGCACACACGCACACGCACACGCACACACGCACACGCACACGCACACACACACACACACACACATATATATATATTTATATATATCCTTATGCTTACGTAAAAATGTTACAATGTTGCGATTTTCAAGACTTTTTTGCAAGATATCGTCGACCTAGATCATAAGTATGCTTCGTGCAGTCGCTACATTTTTAACTTTATTCTCCTAAATGTAACAAAGATAAACTTTGGTCAGTGTTTGTCGAGAAACGTGATTTCTCCGCTCTCGTGTATTTTGATAGGAGCCCCAGAGTTAAAGCCTCATCTTAACCGGCTTATTTTTCCCTGCACTACGGAATTCTATTCATCCGCACGAATGAGAACGAGAAGATTGCACAGTAGTGCTATACGTTTGTAATTTCCGGGTGTAAACCAGACTCCTGAAATATGCCTTCGATGCTATATTGCCTTTTCTATCATTGCGGAGTTGAAGAGTTGCAGACACTGCTTCATTTTTTAATAAGTTTTCCTGGTATTCGAAGCCTTTCTGTACTTGAAACATTTATCTAATGCCATCCACATGTTCACTCCCGATCAACTGAGGAGCTTGTAAATGATAAACTTCATTCAGTTACCTTGTTCCCCATGACAATAACAGCAATGAGACGAAAGAACAGCACGCTACCAAATTCGTTGAAATTCGTTCGTTGAAGGAGCGAAATGTAATACCTCAGTACGCCACGTCGGTTTGAAGAGATGCAACAGGGATTACATTAGCCAAATAAAAATTGGTTTGCCTCATTCCAGCGGGCAAATTCATAGGCTGCTTAAATGCGAGACATTCTTCTGCAATTACTGAAAGTTATTGTACAGAAGTTGGCTGCTCCATGCGTTGGCAGAGGAAGTGGTGCCTCCCTGCATCACCCACGGCTGTGATGCGGCAGAACCATTCTGACGAGTCAACGTATGCGTAGGCATTCCCCTTGAGACACTAACAAGCGTCGTTATTCTTTACGTTCGAACAGCAACAAATATTCTGAAATTTAGGATAGCGCTTTCTCAAATGGAATAAATATGGCATAGCTAAGGCTATTCGATTGGTATTAAGGATATCGACTACTTACACACCTCTAGAGTATAATAGCAAGCAGTTAACAAAGCGAGTGCTCTGCTCATAGTTCAATATTTGCTTACTTTGTTATCCTGACGTTGTAGACTAATGTGGGATCCACGATGCATGTTATAAATGCTCGATGTTATTTCAGTGGCTACGAAGGGCTATTCCTCGGGTCGAGCAAGTGACGAGACCTTCTTAAACCAACGGGTACATTAGACGACAATGATGAATTCTTGCAAAGGGCTGTCACCGACGAAGAGACGTGGATTTGCGAACGCGACATTGAGAATTTCGCTCACTTTAGGTGCGCGTACGGATCGAGGTAGAGCGAAGTGTTCTTTCGTCGTTTTTGATCTGTTGGCGCTTGAGACCGCTCGAACTGCGCAGACCGGTACACATTCTAAGGAAAACTTACGCCCTCCGAGGCTTGTCGACAAACAATAATCATCATCTGTCTTGTGTGCGTTTTTCTTCTTCGACAATCTGCGTTCGCTGCTTTCGTGTGAGGAATGCTGCGTCACGCCGAGACGCGCATGTTACCGAGACCAGAGGAGGACGACGTGCGCCATCAGCACGCGCGCATGCCAGGGTGAACCGGGGTTCCAGTAAACCAGTCGCGCACCTGCAAACCGACGGACGCTCAGTGGTTTCGTTGCTTGCGCATGTCGTTCGTGACCTGAAAGTACTTGGCGCGCAGCCTTGAAAGAAAGAAATGCACGCGATAGAGACGTCGATTATTGCTTGGGGATAGGATTCACAGTTCTCTTACAATAGCCTCCGGGAAGCGGGGTTCGACACAACTTCACTTTCTCGAGGTGTTACGATCTTCATTTCCCCTGCACACTACTACTGCTTTCATAAAGTAACGTAGAGCAAATTCGACTGTTTTATTCAAGATTTTATTCTCAGTACATAACGTTGCCACCTGCTCCAGGATTTTTCGAGTACATGGTGGTGGCTTTTGACGTTGATGCCGAGGAAATTAGTTTTCGGACTGGGATTACTTATGACAGATGTGTTTTGTCGTGTGTTGTTTAAATTGCTTGAATAGAGTACAACTTAATATTCGGCGCCGTTTACTTACCTTGCCTTGCGATCGTGCCCAATTTGAATATTTCAAGGTTAATCTCGTGTGAATCAGTGCAGTTTGCGTTATTTACCTTTTTGGGGAGCCCTTCAACAGTGAGGAAACATCCACCGGTGCCCGTTGACGTAACATTGAGGAGATCTGCCCCCGCTAAATGAAATCGCTCAAACAAAACAAATTTTGTAGTCACCAAAGTCTCGATCTTTTTTTTCACATAGATTTGCATATGCTGTGTGTGTGTGTGTGTGCGTCCGCTTGGTCTCGAGTCATCTCCTTTTCGCTGGTACGCCTTTGTACTTGTTACCCGTGTTACGCCGCATTTGCATGAATCCGTTCTGCAGCACGTTACTAACAGACGTGAAAAGAAGGCACCTGCAAAAATTGCAGGACGCTTAAGCTGCGCCTTCAAGAGTGGAACGCGATTGCGTTATCGCACCCCGTTCGCACCGCCCACTCAAAACGATCTACGCGAGCTAAACGTCGTGATCGGCACAGACAGCCGGGCCGCGACGCGCCATGAAGGCGGACGCGATCATGGGGCGAGTGGCACGTCACGTGTCGGGGAAGCGCCGTACATTGCGAGGAGGGGGTCTTCTGTGTTTGTCGCAAGATGGCTCTGCGTGTACGCAGAGCGCAGAAGAAGTGTAGCTGAAACGTACTTCGCTACTCGTGTAACTGCGACTTCTGTGATTTACATGCTCATAATTACCTATATACAAGGCAGTATAACTTTCTACGGCACATTTCTAAGGCAACACCACATTCAGTAGAGGAACTTTTGTCCCGCTTTGAACTATCGAACTCATGGCTGAGTTCGCTATTTCAAAGCGGGGGTCTCCGCCTCACACTCCGGATACCCTGGTTCGATTCCCACCCAGCCCATCTTGCAAGTTGTTTTTATTTATGAATTGCCTTTCGAGATTTTTCATCATCATCATCATCATCATCAGCCTGATTACGCCCACTGCAGGGCAAAGGCCTCTCCCATACTTCTCCAACTACACCGGTCATGTACTAATTGTGGCCATGTTGACCCTCCAAACTTCCTAATCTCATCTGCCCACCTAACTTTCTGTCGCCCCCTGCTACGCTTCCCTTCCCTCGGAATCCAGTCCGTAACCCTTAATGACCATCGGTTATCTTCCCTCCTCATTACATGTCCTGCCCATGCCCATTTCTTTTTCTTGATTTCAACTAAGATTTCATTAACGCGCGTTTGTTTCCTCACCCAATCTGCTCTTTTCTTATCCCTTAACGTTACACCTATCATTCTTCTTTCCATAGCTCGTTGCGTCGTCCTCAATTTAAGTAGAACCCTTTTCGTAAGCCTCCAGGTTTCTGCCCCGTACGTGAGTACTGGTAAGACACAGCTGTTATACACTTTTCTCTTGAGGGATAATGGCAACCTGCTGTTCATGATCTGCGAATGCCTGCCAAACGCACCCCAGCCCATTCTTATTCTTCTGATTATTTCACTCTCATGATCTGGATCAGCAGTCACTACCTGTCCTAAGTAGATGTATTCTCTTACCACTTCCAGTGCCTCGCTACCTATCGTAAACTGCTGTTCCCTTCCGAGACTGTTAAACATTACTTTAGTTTTCTGCAGATTTATTTTTAGTCCCACCCTTCTGCTCTGCCTCTCCAGATCAGTGAGCATGCATTGCAGTTGGTCCCCTGAGTTACTAAGCAAGGCAATATCATCAGCGAAGCGCAAGTTACTAAGGTATTCTCCATTTACTCTTATCCCCAATTCTTCCCAATCCAGGTCTCTGAATACCTCCTGTAAACACGCTGTGAATAGGATTGGAGAGATCGTATCTCCCTGCCTGACGCCTTTCTTTATTGGGATTTTGTTGCTTTCTTTATGGAGGAGTACAGTGGCTGTGGAGCCGCTATAGATATCTTTCAGTATTTTTACATACGGCTCGTCTACACCCTGATTCCGCAATGCCTCCATGACTGCTGAGGTTTCGACTGAATCAAACGCTTTCTCGTAATCAATGAAAGCTATATATAATGGTTGGTTATATTCCGCACATTTCTCTATCACCTGATTGATAGTGTGAATATGATCTATTGTTGAGTAGCCTTTACGGAATCCTGCCTGGTCCTTTGGTTGACGGAAGTCTAAGGTGTTCCGGATTCTATTTGCAATTACCTTAGTAAATACTTTGTAGGCAACGGACAGTAAGCTGATTGGTCTATAATTTTTCAAGTCTTTGGCGTCGCCTTTCTTATGGATTAGGATTATGTTAGCGTTCTTCCAAGATTCCGGTACGCTCGAGGTCTTGAGGCATTGTGTATACAGGGTGGCCAGTTTTTCTAGAACAATCTGCCCACCATCCTTCAGCAAATCTGCTGTTACCTGATCCTCCCCAGCTGCCTTCCCCCTTTGCATAGCTCCCAAGGCTTTTTTTTACTTCTTCCGGCGTTACTTCTGGGATATCGAATTCCTCTAGATTATTCTCTCTTCCATTATCATCGTGGGTACCACTCGTACTGTATAAATCTCTATAGAACTCCTCAGCGACTCGAACTATCTCATCCATATTAGTAATGATATTGCCGGCTTTGTCTCTTAACGCATACATCTGATTCTTGCCAATTCCTAGTTTCTTCTTCACTGCTTTTAGGCTTCCTCCGTTCCTGAGAGCTTGTTCAATTCTATCCATGTTATACTTCCTTATGTCCGCTGTCTTACGCTTGTTGATTAACTTCGAAAGTTCTGCCAGTTCTATTCTAGCTGTAGGGTTAGAGGCTTTCATACATTGGCGTTTCTTGATCAGATCTTTCGTCTCCTGCGATAGCTTACTGGTATCCTGTCTAACGGAGTTACCACCGACTTCTATTGCACACTCCTTAATGATGCCCACAAGATTGTCGTTCATTGCTTCAACACTAAGGTCCTCTTCCTGACTTAAAGCCGAATACCTGTTCTGTAGCTTGATCTGGAATTCCTCTATTTTCCCTCTTAGCGCTAACTCATTGATCGGCTTCTTATGTACCAGTTTCCTCCGTTCCCTCCTCAGGTCTAGGCTAATTCGAGTTCTTACCATCCTGTGGTCACTGCAGCGCACCTTACCGAGCACGTCCACATCTTGTATGATGCCAGGGTTAGCGCAGAGTATGAAATCTATTTCATTTCTAGTATCGCCGTTCGGGCTCCTCCATGTCCACTTTCGGTTATTCCGCTTGCGGAAGAAGGTATTCATTATCCTCATATTATTCTGTTCTGCAAACTCTACTAATAACTCCCCCCTGCTATTCCTAGTGCCTATGCCATATTCCCCCACTGCCTTGTCTCCAGCATGCTTCTTGCCTACCTTGGCATTGAAATCGCCCATCAGTATAGTGTATTTTGTTTTCACTCTGCCCATCGCCGATTCCACGTCTTCATAGAAGCTTTCGACTTCCTGGTCATCATGACTGGATGTAGGGGCGTAGACCTGTACAACCTTCATTTTGTACCTCTTATTAAGTTTCACAACAAGACATGCCACCCTCTCGTTAATGCTATAGAATTCCTGTATGTTACCAGCTATATTCTTATTAATCAGGAATCCGACTCCTAGTTCTCGTCTCTCCGCTAAGCCCCGGTAGCACAGGACGTGCCCGCTCCTTAACACTGTATATGCTTCTTTTGGCCTCCTAACTTCACTGAGCCCTATTATATCCCATTTACTGCCCTCTAATTCTTCCAATAGCACTGCTAGACTCGCCTCACTAGATAATGTTCTTGCGTTAAACGTTGCCAGGTTCATATTCCAATGGCGGCCTCAAGGCCAACACCGCCGACGCCGATGCTGACACCGACGCCACCGGCTTTTCTGCGACACGAGCTCCTTAACGCTGTCGCGTTGAAATGTTTCTGTTTACAGGTGGCCCTTCAGTTTACCGCTCGTTGTACCCCTGTGACGTCAGTAACGATGATGCGCGAACCTGGTAATAGGGGCTTCAGCAATAAAACCTACTGTGCGTGGTGCTCGAAACACAGGTGCAGCAAGCGAGACCTTTCATCTGTTCATGGTTAGGAAGGCGCGAAGCGACAAGAACGACAGGAAGAACACCGGGCGTCTTTATCCCGTCGGTCTTTCCTAACCAGGAGTTCACGCCAAGTCGCCGATTTCGTTATTTTGTTCTTTCTGCGAGAATAGCCGAAAGGTAAAAAAAAAGGTAAATGCAAGAAAAAGTTATTAATCAACCGCACGAATGAGAATACACTCTACAAATTGAAGGTGAACCATAAGGGTTTGCTGCTAGAGAAGTAACGATTTCAAGAAGAAATAAAGCATATATTTAATCGTAAGACATACAATTTATTATAAAGAAAAAAAAACGCGAAAGGAGATTGTTGAAAAATATTCTACTGAGAGAAATATGCGCCAAATAAGAGCAGTGCCATATAATTCGCCATCACTTAAGATTTGTAGTGGAAGAAGTTGTGGGATGATTACACGCAAGATTTGCTTTGAATAATAATAATAATAAATGTCTTGACTAGAAAGCGGGATCCACAGTATGTAACAGAGGACGGTCAGAGCAGACCTGGGATTGGTCCAGGAGGCTGCCTTCATTGCACGACACAATTCGAGGAGCAATGCAATGCGCTCGTCTTGGCACTACACAAAATCTACTGGGCATCTTATATGCCTCGCTTTTCTCATTGTGTCGGCCGCGTCTGCAGAATATAATTCTCCGTCCGGCAGAGCAGTTGAGAGGTAGCTTTCACTCGTGGCCAGCAGAGGCTTTGCTATTTAATTGCAAGTGAAACGTGGAAACGCCTATCCTAAAGAGTAACCGCTAAACCAATCCAAACGAAATTGGTTGTAATTATGAGGAAAAAATATCGGATATTGGAAAGAGTATACTTGTTCATGAACTTGATATTTTTGTGGTCACGCTTACAATCTCGTAGCATCACCGCTAAATCCAGGCATCAAAATTATTTAAACTTCAGCTTCTAGTGTCGCAACGTAAAATTAATGTTTTAGCATGACTAGTGTGGAATTGTAACATTGTTTAAGCGAAATTTTCAAAATTCCTATTCACACACTAGTCTAATGAAAATTCTATTTCTAGAATAGAAACCGAGACGGTGCTATCGCTCTAACATCCGAGCTGACCAGGAGGCTATAGCAGATCACTAAAATATCGATGCAGATCGAAAGGATAAAGCATATCGCAGAGTTAACCCGATTTAATGGACAATCTTGAGCTCAGGGACAGTGTGGATTCCCGGGTGCAGATTTCTCTTATAGCTTCGTGTTACTCTCGGATGGATGATAGTTTTTTGCTTGCATAAATTTGTTTCGTACTTGCGCGACATGCATAAAATTAAAGGCCAGAATCCGCAGTCTTGATTCGTTTTCCACTTGTTGCCGGGCAAGATGATTCACGCTAGTTGCGATGTAATAGGACGCGTAACAAACGAAGTGACACCAGGACAGAAAAGTTAAGTTGCACGCGAATCCCCATGGTCTGATTGCGAGGAAGAAATTGCTTGCGAAATGTATTTGCGCATGCTGGCACCTTCCCTGTAAAAGTGAACCCCTCCGCTATGAATAAATTTGGTTGTGAGTGACACACTTCTTTGTTCTGATCTCACTTAAATTTGTTTCGCGTCCTAACATACCATAGCCTGACAAGTAAGTAGCATTTCATCTTTTCCAAGCACCACGTAACGCATTCAAGATCAGTTCGGTGGTTATTGAGCAGGTCGATTCATCCAATCTCATGCAGGAGCTGACGAGGGTAAGCTTCCTCTTAATGCTACCGGATGAAGCTAAACTCGGTTATAGGCGCTGAGACGAGCGAACCGCGCGCGTGTCAGGTGCGGCATTAGCGCCGACAAGGTGTCCTCGCAAACACAGCCCGCACTGCGAGCAAATGTCATTCGAGGCACAAACGTTCTCTCGGAGGGGCTGGCCGACGATCACGGGCTGATGCACCCCACGGACCCGTCTCCTGTGTATTTGGCAACGATTGTCATGAGCTGGTGCTTCGTCTTGTGTTTCGGCTTTTCGCAAAACCATTCTCCTCACGCTACTAGCTGCCACAAACAAAGCGCGTCTCTTCTCTTGCTACGTTCGCCACCGCAGGCACACACTTACTCGTGCGCAAAAGCACACGTCGAGACGAAACGCGCATTTCGGATTGAATTCAACGAGCCCAGAAGCCACGTACTTGCGTGAGCACGCGTCGCCGTTCGTCCAGTCATTCAACAAGCGCGATACTGTTCAAAATTCACTCCTCCGCCCCGGACTGCGTAGACTCGGGGCCAACGCGTCACGAGACGCTCAAGCCCGTGAGTGCCACGATGGCGAGCGTTGCTGTCCAGATACGGCTGGGCGCGGTGACGTGGCCGGCGAACGACGTGCACTGGAGGTCGTCTTCCTGGAGGTCGATGAGCGGCTTGCGCAGCTGTCCCCCCGGGTACGTGCACTCGCTCTGTCGAGCCAGGTTGTGCACGTAGATGGCGGCGTCGAAGTGGAGCATCTGGACACGCAGCGTCTCCCGCAGCCAGCGCCGCAGCCAGCGGCTAAGCCACAGGAGCTGGCAGTCGCACACCCACGGGTTTTCCTCCAGCCGGATGCCACCTGGGGTGAGCGAAACACGTTTCCAGCACTGTGCTCGAGCAAAGCTTACATGCCGCATTACACAACGACGCCTCTTAAAGGGACGTCTCCTTTGGCTACCTGCACGAGACTCGTCGTGGCTGCTGATGGGGCGATCAGAATATATATATATATATATATATATATATATATATATATATATATATATATATATATATATATATATATATATATATATATATATATATATATATATATATATATATATATATATATACATGTTTTCGGCATGTTGTATTTGTCTGTCTGTCTGTACCAAGATGGCTGCATGCCCATGTGCGCAGCCATGTTGGCGGACCCAGAAGCCCGCCCTTTCTAGATACAGGGGTCAAACAACTCGCGAGATAATCCAAGCTTTACATACGAACAGAAAGGGGGACGCGTGCGTCAGCCAGGCTTCGGTTTCGTTGTCAGACAAGGAATGCGCGTATATCTGCTGAGCACGTGAGCTCACTCTATATAATCTGTCAAGTTCTTCTTTTTTGCCTTTGCGGTTTAGGTCTTTTCTCTGGAAATTTTCTGGCATGCGTTTGATTTGATGTTTGCATTTCGGTATAGCTAGTGAGCGACGTAGTTCATAAAAATAAAGATTGCATGCAAATAAAGTTTTTACTATTGCCGAGGATAAACACACACAATTCATGAAGTTACACGTTGTATAGGATGACGGTAAACACAATCATACGCATCACAGCTAGTCCTGTCGCCAGTCCTGTCGTATGTGTGCCTTCGTCCTCCTCTTTAGCGCTTTTTTATGCAAACTGTCTAGTAGTATAACATCTGACTTAATGATAAACCAAAGCTTCGCTTCACATAGATTGAAACATGCGTGTCGGGTCTGTATTTCTTCCCTTTTCACAAACATGCTGGCTGACAGCTCGGACATTCCACTGCGATCGTGGATATGGCATAGATCAACAAACATACATAGCAAGCGGTCGACCAGCTAGACAGCCCATCATAATCCTTAAAGAAATGATGACATTGCATTTCGTAATTCACTTTTGTGCTGAATGAAGGTTCCCAACCTTGGAACCCCAGAAAACTTGCTGACAAGCCAGCTCCCTAAATAGTTTATTGAATAGCATTTCTACGAACCAGTCTTGTTTTAATTTCCACCTAGGTGTACGTGTCATGAGGTCATGGCGCAGGAGGTGGTCGCGCGGGAGCAGGCTATCGTGACGTTCGGGCGCTCGCTCCGGATCGCTCGATCGTCTACTATGTTGCAACGACTGCTGGCAGGGCAGGTGACCACGCTAAGCAGCGAGCCGGGGCGAGGACCAAAACATCACGACGGTCTTCTCCCACGCGACCACTTTCTGTTGCGTGAGCTCCTGGCACACACATCTCCTGGGAAACGAAACCAAACTGGTTTGTAGAAATGCTATTGTAGCTTGTCGTTATTTCTTTTATAGTTTTAAGGCCTGCGACCATTAAATTGACAAAAATAAAGCCGGCAGATGCCACACTCTGTGGGAATCGATGTTATGCGAAGCAGTGTGGGGCAGCCTACCAAGTTAACGGAACGACCATGAGAGCACTAAGACGTAGGCGGCTGTTTCATGATCGACATGACACGCACTCCATGACATTATTGTCATGACCTATCACTGATGTTTGTTGTACACTCATACTATGCCAGTTTTGCTACATATCAAGACGCAGCCGGCCGCTTCATGACTTACATGACATGCATGTCATGATATTCTTCTCATGACCTATCATTTACGTTCGTCATATGCTCTCGTCATACTACGCCAATTTTGGTAAATACCAAGCTAACGAAACGACCATGAGAGCACCAAGACGTAGGCGGCTGTTTCATGACCTACATGGCACACATATGTCATGATATTGTCACGGGTATAAAACTATTTACAAGATGTATTTACAAGGCATATATAAACAGCAGCCGAGAATCCCGAGAGGCTGTTGTCATTTCGTCGTCTACACCATCGACGACCTTGTCCTCCTTTCCCACCGTAACAATATTCATGTCATGACCGTCATTTAAGTTCATCATACGCTCTCGTCATACTATGCCAATTTTGGTACATACCAAGCTAACGAAACGACTATGAGAGCACTAAGGCATGGGCGGACAGATAGATAGGTAGATAGATACTGTCAAAGTTGCAAATGTTCGCCACCAAATGCTTCGCTTTTAATAAAAGCGAAACTTGGTATATGTCACATTTATACTTCGTTAAGCCATTGGTAGAAAGGCGTGTACGCTAGCTGCCTCGGCCTAGAATGTATTATTACATGATGTATGACACCAGTATGTCAACTAAAGTCGCAGTGCGTTGCGTATCGGTGTACTACCGTTTCTACACTACTAATGCCTAACCGTACCTAGAATCGCAGATATTTCTCAGCAAATATAAGGAAGTGAACTGTATCTTGCTTTCTCTGGCTCCGTGCACCAAGTGGCCACCCATAGTGGCATGGTGGAATGCGGCAACGATGCAGTCGAGCTTCGGACGGAACGCGGCGCCTGTTGAGAACTTAGCTGTCGCTGTGACGGTGCCTGTGCGTGAAAGGTGGATCCCTCACCTGCCAAGTGCTGCGTGCCTCTCCAGTAGCCCAGGTCTTCGCCGCCCGGTGGCCTCAGGACCTCGGGTCCGATGGACGAGAGCAAGTTGTCGCGGAGGTCCAGCGTCAGGTAGCGCACGTCGGCCAGGTAGCGAAGTAGGCCAGCGGGAAGGCGCCGGATGCTAGTACCGGTCAGCCTCAGCACCAACTCGTGGCTGCCGTGTAGGCCGAGCAGGGCATCGGGAAAGACGACGCGCAGCTGACGCCCCGTGACTGTGAGTTCGCTGAGCTTGGCGCCGAACGCCCACTGGAGCTGGTGCGAGAGCACCGGTTCCTCCACTTCGACCAGCACTCGACGCAGCGACTGCAGCTGTGACACAAGCTCCTGGAGGCGGAACGAACGCACCGACCCGTAGCTGGTCGTGCGAAGACTCTTCAGGAACCTACGACAAAGACGAGTGGGTGGGCATTGAGTACCATACACCTATATATCATGTGCATCACCTGCGATGTTTTTTTGCAGCTCTGCTCTGCCGTCTACAGAGTTAAAAACCGACACACGTACACAGGCTCAAGGATATCGAAAAGTGCAACTCCAAAGGTTCCCGTAGTACTGTCCTTTGTTTCGACATGTCAGACTGCTGGTTTTCTAAACAGCCCCCGTCTCCTACGAACTTTACGCCTGATTATTCCCGCTTTCCTAGCTTCTTGGTGTTGAAATATTTCTTGGGTTTCTGCCTGTTCTTACGCATTAGCTCTTTCCCAGTACTGATGACCACAGTGCCCTATAGATGGCTACAGCTCCGTACACCCACGAACAGCATTTTTGTGCTGGATTTCCCCCGAAATTGCTAAGCAATAGCCACTAGGATCACACATAAACCATACGATTTCAGAGCCGATATATTGAGGCATCGGCATATCTCACGACGACCAGACAGGTGGCGCGCGTTGAATACTGATGCGCCTGTAGGGTCGACAAGAGCTAGCAGGTCGACGACAAAGATAGATGGCCGCGTATTAGCAGCGCGACTGTACAGAGAAAGAAATGTACTTCATTTGAACTGAGCGAGAAGTGTGAGTTCAACAACCAGCAAAGCTAGCGGAAAGAAAATTACGTCGTGAGTGTAGCTAGCACGTGCACAAAAGTAGTGAGAAAGCTGGGGCTGTGTTTTCGGACGATCACCTTCGGCGACACTTTTGCGAAGTGTGGCGTGACTAGCGCAGGGCGCATTGGCGTCTACGAGCAACAGCATCCTTAGCAATGTGTCAAGCACGCTCCTAAGCACAGTACAAGGAATGCTGTAGGCAGACGCTAATTGCGCTAAATCTCGTGAAAGAAAAATTCCGGCAGAACCCATTTCACGGCGAATGCCGATGTTAATGCAATAAGCATTGAAGCAATATAGCGACACACCACACTGCCACCACCGAAAACTTCATGTATGAAAAGTGAGTGCAGCCGGGCTCCTCTCTCGCGCACACCTCTGGGCACGCTGCGCCATCCAGTGTCACCGCTGCCAAGTCCGCGCGTGGCGCGCATGAGAGTATATATTCAAACAAGATTGTTGGAATGCCCAGTCAGCCAAGTTGGCGTAAAAGAGGTCCGTCGAAAAGCGGCACATGCCCAGTGTCGCACAAGCAGCGACCCAAGTTGGCTCGACGCTTGGTTGCGAGCACGGTTTTCTCTGCACAGCAGCCCGATGCTCATTAGTCCACCCACTACCCGGTGACCTAAGTTAACGGAAAAACGGTTAGGGAGATGGGCAGATAGACACCAATAAGCGCGTGAAGCATAGAAGCGAAAGGTGCCTAAGAATGTCAATCGCATTAAAATAATCCCTGAAAGTGATCGTCCAAGAATACCGCCATTGTAACTGGCTGAGTTCAACGGCCAGTCACATGCAACAGGGGCGCAGCGCGTCTTGGGCCGGTGTTTTACATGAGTACGCTCCCTCCTGCAGCCACGTTGCGACAAGAGTGATAGCAACAAGCAAACCTGAGACCGTGCAGTGATCTGGGGTCTAGGAACTTGAGCTGCAGACGCCTGATGTCTAGAGACTGGAGGCCATGGGCGCCGGCGAAGCTGTCGGTCGCCATCGAGGAGATTGGGTTGCCCGACAAGTCCAGCGTGCGGAGCAGGGGCAGAAATTGCCACAGGTGGCGGGGCATCGACTCGAGCAGATTGCGGGACACATCCAGCTCTCGGAGGCTTCTCAGGTGCCGGAATGCGTCGGAAGACAGGTTGAACAGGAAGTTCTCTGCCACATCCAGCGTCAACAACCTGGGGGTGAAGATGATGGTACCGTCATCACCGAGGGCCTAATTAGTAGAGTGCAGGAAGATCTGCCCCGGTACTTCGGAATTACAGTTGTCTTGAATAAAATGCATATACGTGCATTAACTTGAAATTTGCTGAGGTCACCGACACGCTTCACTCCTTGTCGCCTCTGAATAGTGTGTTTCTTCCCATTTTATATGACCCATCGGTAAGTGGCTCTGCGTACTTATAGTCATCTCGTATACACTTACTGTACCAGGCTTCATGAGATGGCACAGGTTTCTTGAATAGCTTTGAAGCAGGTAACACTTTTGGTACTGCACGGAGTCTAGTAACCGCTTCAATGTTTACATCGATTAACCGATCGTGCGCTCCAATTCAGTAGCTACAGTGATATCGTCCCGGCTAAATTTATTCATATCAGATTTAATGAATCAAATTTGACCAGACCTGCAGCCCTGTGCGTATCAGTTTAATTTATTGATCAGCAAACGCCCCAGAAATGGTTCATCTTCTGCGATGCTAAGACGGCCCTCTAGAGTTTTCTCTCTGCAGGACGCCGTGGATCCCATGAACAACTTGTCACGCAGAGTGGTCACGTCTCACTGCGTTCAAGTGCTTCAACAATGCGACTGCATCACCTAAATTCCTGTTATGCTATTTTAACACAGTTGCATGTGTCAAAATGCACGCTTCAAGCAGTTTGCCCTCCCCCCTCGACCTTGCGTTTCAATCTTACGTAGTTCAAAAGCGCTTAGCATCACTTAGTGTGGGGCAGCATACTCGTATTTAACGCAATGATCAATCATCGTTGTGTCGGAAGCGGATACGTGCTATTAGTACAGATATTTGCAAAGGCGTAAACGGCAACGGACCAAACTAATGATATGCAGCGCACAGCTGCCATTCGTGTGTAGTCCGGCTGCTGTTCTTATGACACACGTCCGCCTCACAGGCTTGAAGACCGCGGATGCAGCTCGCGGAAAATACCAATGACATTTACTCTTTCCATCGTCGCCGACAACGTTTCGGAAGGACCGTACTGTGAACGTAAGGCTGACTTGGTTTACTGCGCTGCACGGATGGAAAGAACGTCGGTGAAAAGGAAAATGCGCAATATCACTTTGCGCCACCTCGGCGCACGTCGCATCCATGTATTTACGTAGAATATGCAGAATTTCACGGCTGGATCTTGGCGTTTCATGTTTTCTAGGCTACGCTGAACGACACAAAGATTCTGTGTGTCAGGCTTGTGGGACGGCGAGGCCGCACTTGTCAGCGGGGAAGGGCGGCCACCAGCATAGCAGCACCTGCTTCAACGCAAACGGGCGGCCGGCCGCTTCCTATGCGCGGTGTACGAATTTTCCGGCTATGGGAGAGATCGGCGCTGGTGTCGCGGGGCGGCAACTTCGGCTCGTGTGTAAGTCAGTGACATTCACCTTTTCAAGTGGAATGGCGGAAGTCTCGCCAGGCTGCAGTTTCTCAACTTGAGGGAGTCCAGAGTCTTTAGCGGTTGGAGGCAGGCTCTGTTCACAGTGAACAGCGGGTTGTGCGCCAGGTCCAAGTGCATCAGCTGGCCCAGACCGCTGAACGAGTCTTCATCGATGACGATTAACTGGTTCCGAGAGAGGTTGAGTGCCAAGATGCTTCGGAAACCATCGAAATGATGGGCGCCGATGCTGGAGATGCGGTTTCCAGACAGGTCAAGGACACGAAGTGTGCCTTTGATGGCTGTGAAAGAGCTGCAGTGCGTCAGGTTGTTGAAAGAGAGGTTGAGCCGCTCTAGAGCCGTATTCTGGAAAGCATCCTCTGGGATGGAGGCGATCCGGTTGCGACTGAGGTCGACAACACGCAGCCTCGTCAAGTTCCCAAATGCAAATTCGTCGATGGATTCAATCCTGTTGTCGCTCAAGAGGATCACCTGCGATCATGTTGAGATCAATGTTAGGCACTGACTTTTTCCCCAAATCGTTATTATAATTAAACCACTTCAATCGGACTAATGGTAACTCTACGCCAAGTCGCCTTACTCCAATTGCATCGTATCGGGGGCGAGGGCCACTACTGGAAAGACAGGCGATGCTGTCGGCGTGACGTAGCATGAGGGATCACGTGGACGAAGCTGCCGCGCTGGCCCTCGTTTTTAATTCTATGCGCTGGCCACGTCAGAAGTAGAGAAGCGGAACAGAGAACGAGTGATTTTAAAAACGCAGTGGAAGCCTTAGCCGCATACTTGACTTGAAGCACAAAAAACGGGTACAGAAGAAAGGGAGACCAGACAGGACGAGCGCTAGCTTCAAACTAAAGTTTATTCTCAGAAAACCATGCGTGGTTTTCTGAGAATAAACTGTTAACAAAATTAAATGCTGAAATAAATGAATATATCACCATGCTTTAACTAAAGGTACACCGCACGGTGCAAATGCGTAGATCACGTATTTACCGCTCATTAATAAAAAAAAAAAATGCGAGGAAGCAGGACAGGAGAACTACGCTTTTGTCCTGTAGGTTCGTGATTTTCTAGCTTTGCTCGATATATTTTCGACAGGAAGCCTTGCGACAATATGAAATTCAGACGCTTTTGCAATATACCGTGTTTTATGCGCTTTTAAAGAAATAGGAAGTACTAGCTGTTTAAAAAAACGAGAGCGGAAGGTAGATTATTTAAAGCTGAGGACATTGCCTACTCGGAATCTCAATGTACAGGTAGCTATTTAAGAACTACAGGTAGCTAATAAACAAGAAAACTTATCTTTTTAAATATTTGCTTTAAGTTACGTGTTAAAATCATGAAGTTGAGCAGCAGTGAAACCATGTTTCCTCCAAAATGTGTTCCTGTTAACAGTTTAATAAAGCCTCCCTCGAACAGTCCAGAATTATACTGCAACGCTAAATATATTGTGGTAATTTTGCGGACAGATAAGGCTCAGGCTTTCTGCTAAGCAGATGTAAATTTGATAATTCTCGGTTTAGATTTCGTGGTTTACACAAGTGAATAATTTAAAACCGCAAATGATGAATCATTTACGAGCTACGTGGAAGTGCGAAGTTGTCGTGAAAGTAATGTATACTTTTTTATTGTGTTCTGCTTAAACATCGTGTATTCTCTAGGAAATTGCTCCTTTCACGCAAAAAGCCGGTTTGGTGGTCCACGTTGCGACGTATAGACACGAAGTGGCCATGCGTTGTATTTTGTGAAGAGAGAACATCTATAAAGCATTATGAGCTTTCGGGTCTGCCCAGGACCATAACTTGGCAGTGAACAGCTTCCCTGGTGTTGAAGGCCTCACTCGCAGAAGTTTACAGGTGGTCACCTGCGCGGTATTTCACTTGAGCGATGGCAGACGAATTTAGAGAAACACACCGCGTTATCCGTCATACGATGTCAACGCTGCCGGCAGGCGGCGCCATCGTGTGTCCTCAGGTCGAGCACTCTATTGTCAATTTTGTTATGCAGTAAACAATTCAACTTTAAATTTCGCGTTGTGCCGGCTTTTACCCCTTGCGCCATACATGGAACGCTATTTGTATGGCTTCAAAGACTTAATCTACCATTCTTACTGACAGCGATTACGGAATGCAGCATGTCACAGTACAAAATGCAGGCGAGCATAACCTCTTGAATCTCACAAAGCAAGGGACTACGCATTATGTAGGCGGTACTTCACACTTCACTTTTCATCCAACAATAGTAGTTAATTTTCGTAGGAGCTTAAAACAGTTTTGTCTGCAGATTTTTCGGGCTATTCGAAAGTGTGTGTAACAATATTGGTCTCTTCATAGCCTACAGTGGCACCCTCCCCCTCTTTCTTCCACCTCCACATATTGCTTTTACTTAATGGATCGGCGGAGTTTCTTACAAGAAAATCAAACAAATGATGATAAAATGTGGCAATACCTGCAGATCCGGCGACTCTTGAAAAGCGCCGAAGCTGACGTTGGAAATAAAATTATGATCTGCATGGAAGGTCTGCAGAACGTCGAGTGTCTCGAAGAGACCAAGGAGTCCTGAAATCTTGTTGTTGGACACATGCAAATTGAGCAAGGAAGAGCCCACGCTGGTCAGGAAAACGTCGTCAATTTCGGCCAGCTGATTGTGGCTAACATCTAAAGTATGCACGCCGTAGTCACGTGTCTCATTGGACGGCGAATCTTCGCCATATGAGTTAGCGTGAAGCGAAAATAAGGAGTTTTGCGACAGGTTCAAGAAGAGAGCACCGCTTCTGGATCCGCAGAGGCAATCCAGGCTGAACGACGTCAGGTTGTTGTACTGCAGCAGAAGGCTCGAGAGTTTGGAGACATTGTTGAACGCACCCGCCTCTATGGTGTCGATCCTGTTTCTCGACAGAACGATATTATGAAGCCTTGGAAGGTCTTTGAAGGCGCCGCGTCTCAAGACGCGTATCTTGTTTCCCAGAAGCACGACGTTTGCGAGCCTGGACAAGTTCTTGAACGTGCCAGTGTCCACCGAAGTGAGGGCGTTGTGAGCGAGCACTACCCTGTTGAGCCTCTGGTGAATAGGCTCTTTGAAGAAGCCTGGAGTAATGTATCCAATCCTGTTGCCTTCTAGGTCGAAGTGTACCAACGATGGCAAACCCTGCAGGTACGAGTCGGTGAGGTTAAGCATCTGGTTGTGGTCCAGCTGGAGCCACTGGACGCGCCTCATATGGCGAATGAGCTCCAGCGGCAGGAAGCGCTGCCCCAGCGCGGAGCTGAGTTCCAGGACTTCCAGTGTGGGCCTGAGCGGCAGGAACACGTGGTGGTCTATAAAGTGGATGCCGTTGAAGGACAGCTTCAGCTCTCTGAGTCGTGGCAGGTGGACAAACGTATCCTTGGACAGGGTTCGGATGCCGTTATTGGCCAAGCTGAGTGTTGTTAGGTTTCGAGCCCACGACTCGAAGTCTTTGCCACGGAGTGTCTGTATGCGATTGTCCTGCAGACTTAGCCGGCTCAAGCGCTCGGTTGTCCGTAAGGCACTGGACGGGACGCGGTCGAACCGATTCCCAGAAAGGTCTAGGACTTCAAGCGTGGCTCTGAAGCTCTGCACGTCGGCCGGTTCGAGCGAAGTGAGCGAATTGCCGCGAAGGTAGAGCACCGAAAGCGACATGAGCGCTCGGGCTGCGTCCGGGAAGCGGCTGAACAGGTTGAAGCTCAAGTCCAGCACGACGAGCACAGACTCGAGACCACCGAAGACGTGTTCTGCGATGCTAGCCATCCTGTTGTTGGCCAGCGAGAGCCGCTCCACGGAGACGCTGCGGAACAGGCCCACTGGAAGCTCGGTGATGAAGTTGAACTCCATGTGCAGGTCGCGCAGGTACACCGAACCTGCGACCAGACATTGCGTGCCGCTTGTAAAATGCAAAGTGACATGATCAACGTACGAACACATAGCAAATTGTTTCTAGTAGGACAAAATGACTTCGCGAGAAATTGAGCATTGTCTGCTTGTAAAGCCGCTTACGCCCTATGGTACTTTACAGGCTTATTACGTAGGAGATTGTTGCGTTTGGTAAGTAAGTGTGGCAAGGTTAGAAATAGCCAACCTACGCACGACAAAGCAATCCCCATGACCGTAGTTAGGTGCTCACCATACGCTGACTATTGATAGTTCAGCAGCTGCAAACACTTATCATTTCTACGTATGCGTAGCTCTATAGGTTCAATGCCTTAGAAATTAGCTGACAGAGGGCAGCGGAAACAAGTCTGATGAATACGTGACGAGTTTACGATTAATACCTTTTGTTTTTGTACAAGTAATTAATATTATTGATGATGAAACGAGTTTGGTCTCTCATGTCGGGTTGTTTATTCTTGTTAATATTCGTCGTTATTCTGATTCTTCACATGCTCTCGATTATTTTTCATGTTTTTTCAATAAATAGCGTCACCATTAACTTATGTGTCCAATTTCCTGCTATAGATAATCAACTTGCCTAATTATTATTATTATTATTAATTGTTCACATGACCGTACTTCTTTGCTGTTTTTGTACAATAACCCTATTTATGTAATCATAGGAGGCCCCCTGGCAGTTTTTTCAGAACTCTGGGACCTCCTACTGTAATACTATTACCAGGTAGCTCCAACAGGACTGTTGCAATAAACTTGACTTGACCTGAGTGGATCCCATGTGGCATGGCCCGCGTACACATTCGCAAGGAGCTCCAGTGCGTGGACGGCTGGCAGAACGAGTGCTATCACACGTGGGTTCGAGTGCGGTGTAAGATAAACTGCTCTTTGAATGATGTCGACGCACAGTCACCTACATGAAAAGAACGACTTCAAGCCACTACAGATCCAACTTGCCAACTTTTCTAACCATCCTTCTTCTACAGCTTGCGGTCCGTTGCGGAGCGACAAAATCAAACACCCTTGCATTCCTTAATACTGCAGTGCGAATACACGGCCACGAGCTCCTCAAGCGGGAAACGCGACGTCACGTACTGTCTCGGCCTCCTGTGAATCATGGTAGGACGAAACACAGTGCCATCGAAACAGTGGTACCGCGCCTAAATGAGAACGTCTGGTCATCTTAAGCCTAACCCCTGCCGCACTGACCATTGAACAGTTTCTCGGGCAGGCGATCCATGAGGTTTCGGCTAAGGTCCAACTGATCCAGGTGGCGCGTGGGCAAGAACCAGGTGGCCGGCAAGGTCTTCAGCAGGTTTCCTCCGAGGAAAAGCGCCGCGAGAGAGTGCAGCTTGCGCAGCGCATTCCGCGGCAGGTGCTCGAGCAGGTTGTGCGCCAGACTGAGCCGCGTGAGAGACTCCGGAAATGGCGAGCCCACGACTTCGGACAGCAGGTTGCGGTCCAGCTCAAGCGTCGCCAGCTCGCTCATGTTGGAGAACAGGCCGTCACGGACGACCTGCGGGAGGCGGCCAGCACATAAAGGGCTAAATTTACATGGCTCAAGGCAGGGCGAAACAACTTTGCCGACATTGAACAGATTCAAGTCTCCTAAGGAAATGAAACAGGGCAGGCACAGCGATCAAAACGTCGTTACGCGTCCTTTGGCTCGGTTGGCCGTTCTCGGCTGGATGACTATTTTGCAGATAACAAGGGCTTTTCATTCCTTTCAGGGACCAAGGACCAAATCCGTGCCTAAACTGCTACTATGCAAAACATACCACACAGATTCGAACTTGGACACGTAAGTGGTGACTAGAAAGTAAAGCTGTAAAGTTAAGAACAGAAATACACAAGTGACCATTTTTTTGACATATGTTACTTGATGTATGTAACCAGGATAATGGCTACATACATCACCAGGGCCTGAGCGACCACTCAACGGCTGTGACAAACGGTAGAACTCTTTCCATACAAGGGCAATATCACAATAGGAAGCTACGGAATGCCCTCTTGCGTTAAGTCGTGACAAAATTGTTTAATTCAGTTGGCCCATAATGAAACGTTAAAATCAGACTGTCCATACTGGTTGCTAATATTATCAGCACCGCGGTAGCAGCGCCGTGTCACTGGTCGCCGATAGAGAATCCGCATATCATATTGACCGCAAATAAAGACGAGGACAGCGGAAAAGAACACAAAAGCGACACGGGCGGTAACTTTCAACTGGTTTATTCACGGCAACCCGTGGCAATATATAGAGAAATAGAACATGAGCAGAACGTAGCAACAAGAACACTCAACAGCCTAGCGGGGCATCCAATTATAAAAAAAATCTATCTGCGATTGAAACAACCTAATGGAAGTGTCACTAACACAGGCTTCGCCTTTCTTTTTTATATGATATGCCTCCATCAGTTCGCGTGCAGTCTGGTCCTGGCTCCTCCCCAGAATCTTTATCTCCTTGAAAGGAGACAAAGGGTAATGCATATGATGTAAAGCATATGATGCGAAGCCAATCGTTGAACAGTCAAACTTGCCGCCACAATTCTGCCCGGAGAATTTTGCATAGGCGTTTAATGTGAATCCGCGGCGGAATAACACACCCAAGCAGTGCACTCACTTCCAAAGGGATCAGGCCTCGCTTGATACAAAAGCCGATGAATCTTGCCCGGCAGGTAGTCGCCACAATGTAACTGATGAGTGATTCTTCATTTCAGGAAGTGAGTGTTTTGCTAGAACTACAGAATGGCATGCCGAAAAGGATGTGAAGTCTGCTAGACGTGCCTCTCATCAGTTGACGGAGTACTACTGGAACCACATGGTTGTTCATTTTCTTAGAGCATCGAACGGTACGAGGACTGGTCAGGTACAAGGAAATAAGCCGCTTGTGCTGGGCAACGCAAACATCTCAGAAGACGTGACCGCCCTGCTTGGTAAAGGACCGAAGTACAGCGTCGAGCATCAAGTTCCTGCACATGAACTGGCTGCTCTGAACAGGCGGGTGGCGAAGAAGGCTCCGCAGGATCACCATGACAGGTGCCTATTGGAAGGTGTTGCCTGTCTCAGCAGGAGTGCCTCGAAACCGACTTCCAATCGAACAGTATCCGCCATACATAGGACTTTGACCTTTTGTAAAGAAAACCAGCTTGTAATTTTAGAAGCAGTCAAGGAGGGAGGAGTAATTTTTAAACCTATTAAAAAGAAGCCGGCTTGTAAGAATGTACAAGTCCTTTAATCTCGATAGACTAGCTAGGGACATCAGAGTGGATACGCGAACAGCGCTAGCGGCTGGCTCTTAATCGTTTCCCCTCAGTGATGCAGGCCTTTATCGCCGGGCTCTTCGTTGGGCTAACAGCTGATTACCATGCTACGCAAATAGCTCCTTCACAACCGACATGCGTGCAAATGCTGATCCCCGACATCGACAAGATGGCGCCTTTCCTGGATGCACCCTTACCTGGCGGGCTCGTTCACCCGAGTTTTGCCACATCGTCAACGTCTTCAGTAGAAGCCGATGATGTAAATACGTCACTTGCACCAGTCAACTTCCGCGGGCACGCGAACAGTGCTACCAGCATGACTCCTAATCATTTCTCCTTCGTGATGCAGGTTGGTGCACAATTATCATTATACGCTAAGCGATCTAATTCCCTGTGTCTGCTACTGTGTCTGACTGTCCCAACGTGGGAGCGGCCCGCAGCGCGCTGAGTCGCGTACCTCAGGACCTTATTAAAGTTTTGCATCCTTCCATCCATGCTACTGTTCTCGTGCCCACGGGTATTGCGCGAGAAGTTATGTGAATGCTTCTCTATGACTTTTATGCTATTATATTCGGGTGACATTGAAACTAACCCTGGTACTCATACTCGTTGCGAATCCCTTTTAGAAATCGTTTCCCTCCTTAATGACCCGTTGAACAAATGAAGGTACCCTTTGACTTTATTAAAGATGTGCATAGCCGCTCACTTCAAAATAGCATGTTACAAGCTGAATGTTCTGCAGATATTAAAACGATTAAGAACGGACAGAAAAGCTTAGACACTAAAATTAGTGGCATGAACAAAAGACTAGAAGTGCTTGAAGAAAGGACAAGAACACTAGACCGGTAGAAGGAACAACTCGTAACAATGTAAAAATCTCTTGAAGAGCTCACCACTAGAAATGAGCTGTTAGAATCTCGACTGAATGAACAAGACCGGTCATGTCGTGACAATTTAATCCTTTATGGTCTACCGGACGCCAAGAAAACTTGGCAAGAAAGTGAACAGAAAATAGTTGCAACCTTTATCTCGGTTCTTGAATGCTTTTCTTCCAATCTCATGGAGCGAGCACATCTAGTTATTAAAACAACGAGCTGAAGGAAGTTCTGTTTCATCCACCTCATCATATACCTTCAAGGACCTATTCATCTTTGCTGGACATTGAGGGTCGTCAACATAGTTTGCTATGGTCGAGGTTGAACACTCTCCTAAATCGAAATCACTCACACAGGCCTTTAACGAAATTACGCATTAATGGCAAAGATTTATCCGGTGTTAAGCTCGCTGACGCATTTAATGATTTTTTCACAAGTATCGGTAACACTCGGTCTCCATCCTCTCAGGCTAGTAACTACGTATGCGCTCATAATGACAACACAATGTACCTTCATCCTGTAACACTGAATGAAGTTGCGTCCGTTATAAAAGCCTTGAACAACAGCACCAGTTGTGACATAGACGGTCTTCAAGTTAGCCCTATTAAACACGTGGTTGACATTATTGCCCCAGTACTCGCTCATATTTTTAACACGTGCTTGCAATCAGCAATTTTTCCGGTGAAAATGCAGTTTGCAAAGGTTACTGTTATTTATAAAAAAGGAGATCGTAATGATCTGGGAAATTACAGGCCGGTATCCATTCTACCCGTGTTTTCAAAAGTGTTAGAAAAAATTTTGTGTTCCAGGATGACAAACTTCATTGAAAAACATAACTTGTTAACACCACATCAATACGGTTTCCGTAAGAACAAATCAGTCGAGTTAGCATTACTAGAACAGAAAGAATATATACTAACAGAGTTCGAGAACAGAGCAATAGTTGTTGGTATTTTCGTAGACTTTTCAAAAGCATTTGATTTAGTTGACCATAATATTTTGCTGGAGAAATTACAGAATTATGGGATACGAGGACAGTCACTATCTCTTATAAAATCCTACCTTTCCAACAGAGCCCAAGTTGTTAAAATAGATACTTTTACTTCAAAAGCCAGGACTGTCCATAGCGGAGTGCCCCAGGGAAGTATTTTAGGCCCTATACTTTTTAATATTTATATTAACGATATCGTCAACATAAACCCTCAGGCAAGATTTATTATCTATGCAGATGACACCAGTATTTTTTTCGCAGGTAATGACATCCATACTCTCATTAAACAATGTAACAGTACAATGATATCCTTAGAGGAATGGTCGAAACTTAATCTAATGAAGGTAAATGAGAGCAAAACGAAAGCAGTTATATTTAAGCCGAAAAACAAACATATACCTCTGCATCAAGATATTAAATTAAACTCGCGCAGTATTGAAATAGTCGAGAATTTCAAATGTCTGGGTGTCGTCTTTTCCGCGAACATGTCTTGGGATAATCATGTCAAAAATGTTGTAATCAAATTGAACCAAATAACAGGTGTAATAGGCCGATTAAGGTACATTGTTCCTACGTGCATCAAACTCTTGCTATATAATTCCCTTTTTTATTCACACTTGAACTATTGTCAGTTAGTGTGAGGAAACACGACATCCAACAATCTAGAGCACATTCACTTAGTACAGAAAAAATATCTCCGACATACATATAATGCTCCCTACATTGCATCGACAATAACTTTCTTCATGAACACCGGTGTAATTCCAGCGTATATACTGTACAAATATCGAAAAAGTCGTGTCTATAAGGCAGAAGTCTATAAGAATATTTTTAATCTGCATAAACTCGCCCAATTGCAAACAAGACCGCCACATTATAGCACAAGACACTTCGAAGACTGGGCAGTACCGACACCACGGTCAAACTATGGGAAACAGTGTCTGAGGTATACATTACCCACACTCCTAAACTATTACAATTCGGTTGGTTTCAATCTCTTCTCTTCGTCTCTCAATGAGCTCCGGCTGATGTATGTGATTGATTTGTAATACTTCTATGACCATTATATGTGTATTTTTCCTTGATCATCTTCGTGACTTCTTGAGTAATGTATATGATGTGCAATATTGTGTATGTACGGTATACATGTGTATATTTGAATGAAAGAATGTGATGCTGCCTCTGCCCAAATGAGGGATGGGGGACTTGTCAAGCTGTTCAATGGACAGCTTTTTTTCCTCCACCCCCCCATCTGTATCTTACAAGATGGAAATAAACTTTCATTTCAAGGTGGGACTACCTTCTTGTTGCACAAGATTGTGTAATGACTCTTTTGTTCCTAGAACAAGTGTCGCATGGAACCACCTTCCCTCTACAATCGCCAGCATAGCTGATGACCACACGTTCAAGATCGCTTTACAAGACGCCTTGTAATATTTTTTTTTGTTTTTGTTTGCTGCACGCCTTGCCATTTTCCCCCACTCCTTTCTGTAGTGCCATTGAGCCCTGAAAGTATTTTAAATAAATAAATACATAAATTGGTCATTTCGCACCAAATAAATGTCGGCCAATAATTATGAAGTTCAGTTGTTTCAATACCAAAGAAAGGCTTTTTTCAATGCGGAACGTGTGTAAACAAAAAGGCATGACTATAAGCGAAGACTATTCGCTTGCTATACGCACCGCTAGAAAGAAGCTTTTCGACTTTGGTAAAAGCCAGCCTTCTTCTTCTGAGCCTTTCAAGCTTCGCCACGACAAGCTGCACCTGAATGAAGGGTGCTATTTTTTTAACGCTACTACTGCCTCCGTTCAAGAATTCGTGACACATCACGACAACACAATCAACACCGAGAATCATTCACCGCATACGACACGTGCATCATCGTAGCAAACGCGTGGGGCGTGGGGCGTGGGGCTGTATACCGTAATCACATCCTCCGACATCAGTGCTGTTTACCAACGTTCGCAGCATTCTGAACAAATACGGCCCTTTATCATCAGCAATATACTCATGCGACGCCCAAATCGTTGCCTTGACCGAAACATGGTTGCCATTTCATGTCAATGACGTTGAACTTTTTCATTGCGCAAAGAACTACATTTTATACCGTTGCGATCGCACAGAGGAGGCGGTGTTCTCTGGGCCGTATCAAAAGACATACCTTCATCTCCCATCAGCGTTATCGGGGCCCTGGAAACTGTCTGGGCTTCCATTACCCTTGGTCATCAAACCATATTAATAGGTGTGTTCTACCGCCCACCCTCTACGTCATGTTTATTTGCCAATGAATTCCATGACACTGTTTATCAAGTACGCAATCACGTTCCTTCATCGCCCGTAGTAGTCCACAGGGACTTCAACTTTCCAAACATTACGCGGAACAATGACCAACCCTCGCTGTCGCCTTTTTCCCAACAAGCTAAGGAGTTTTTAGACGCATCTTCCGGTTTTTCGCTTTCACAACTCGCTACCGATCCTACGGGATCCTATGCCAATGTAGCAAATACACTTGACTTAATTCTAACATCTCTTCCTGACCTGATATCTTCAATCACACATTTAGCTTGCATAAGCGATCATTGTCTTCTTCATTTCACATTCAACTCAACTAGTCCCAAAACCATTTAACAACGGAAGGTTATAGACGATTACAAAGAGGCCGACTTTGACGCAATTGACAGAGAATTAACCTCATTTCTAGACGACTTCCTCCCTGATTTTGACAACCGTTCAGTCCAAACTAACTGGAACTTGTTCGTTGCTGAATTGAACGAACTATCCGACACGCATATGCCGACTCGCGAAACTGTTCTAAAGCCACAAGCGCCCTGGTATGGTTCCCATATCAAGCGACTGGCCAACTGAAAAACCGAATCGAGGTGGGCTACTTACAAATTAGCATTTGATACTTACATAACTGCATTAAAGGTTGCTAAGCATAAATTTTTATCTACCACTCTTCCGTCAATGCTAAAAAATAACGTTAAAAATTTTTGGAAAACTATCAATCCCCCTAGTGACCAGCTCGCCTTAGACAACCCCCTTCGGTGTCCCGTCTTCCACAAGAGCAATGTGCTACTCTCTTAAACGATACCTGCGTCAAAATATTTTCCCCCAAGTGTAAAAGTGTTCTACCTGCCACACGTAAATATGACTATATACAAATGCCTCCAAATATTGTTGAAACGTCTGGTGTCCTAAAACTAATTAATTCTCTCGATATGAACTTATCTCCAGGCTATGACGCAAATGGCACAAAATTGCTAAAAAGTACTAATGCTGTTAGTATACTTATTCCTACAAAGCTTTTTCAGCAGTCCCTAGATGCGTCCACACTACCTAAAGAATGGACGATCGGGAAGGTGATTCCCCTACATAAGTCACGTAACAAAAATTCAGCAAATAACTACCGTCCCATTTTATTGACTAGTACGTGTTATAAACTACTTGAACATATAATTTTTCTAACCTTGTTAAGTTCCTCGAGTATAACTCATTTTCCACCCTAGCTCAGCACGGCTTTCGCAAAACTTTCTCTTGTGAAACACAACTGGCTTCATTCACTCACGAGCTACGTCAAATTTTGGATCGTTCTTCTTTTGCCGATTGTATTTTCTTAGCTTTATCTAAAGCGCTTGACAAGGTTTGCCACAGACTTCTCCTGTACAAATTAAATAAGCTAAATCTAGATCCTAATCTTTGCAAGTGGATTAAGCTTTTTCTAACAAACCGCACTCAGTTTGTTACTGTTAATGGTTTTAGTTCTTCTTTCAGCGATGTACATTCTGGGGTACCCCAAGGTTCAGTCCTGGGCCCTCTCCTTTTTTTCATCTATATTAACGATCTTTCTGCTACACTGTCTTCTAAAGTACACTTGTTCGCTGATGACTGTGCTCATTTTCGTTAAATAATCAATGAAACCGACGTTAACAGGTTGCAACTGGACCTTGACGCAATATCTAACTGGTGTAACTCGTGGTTAATGGAAATAAGCATTAATAAATGTCAAGTACTACATGTATCCCGTGTTTTTCGCCAACATGCCACTTAGCACTTAAACAGCGTTCCTTTAGAAACAGTTAACCTTTACAAGTACTCTGGTGTCCATGTAACTACAAAGCTGTCATGGTCAATTCACTCCGAATACGTTATTAACAACGCTAACCGTATATTCGGCTATTTGCGCCGTAACACCGATAGCTCACCTTCTAACCTAAAACACGTACTCTATAAAACTCTAATACGCCGTAAATTAGAATACGCTACTTCTGTATGGAATCATGGCCAAGATAACCTGAAAACGGCTTTAGAACTTGTCCAAAATAACTCAGTTCGATTTATCTTTTCTAATTATAATAGAACTGTGAGCATTTCTTCCATAAAAAATAATCTTAGTCTTCCTTTGCTGTCTGTTCGACGTAAAATTGCACGTCTAGCACTCTTTAATAGGATTTATCATCATCCTACACTCCACACGCAATTCTTTACACGACCCCATTATGTATCACAGCGTGTTGATCACTGTCATTAAGTTCCGACCTACCTATGCCACACGAAGCATTTTTCTCAGTCCTTTATCCCTCGCACATTTATAGATTGGAACCACCTTCCTGCTGATATCGCAAATACTACTGATAATAGCCTTGTTCGTGAAACTTTAGCTAACATTGTATAAAAAGAAACCTCTTGTATTCTAGCATTGTTTTCATATTAATCTCTGTGCTTTGTTTAATTTCTATGTACCACTCCCCTCTATAATGCCTTTGGTACTGAAGTAAACGAGAAGAGAGGGGGTTAACCGAGGGTCCCGATTTTTATTAGTCATATCATAAGAAGCCAACAAACACTGACACCAAGGACAACATAGGGGAAATTACTTGTGTTTAATAAATGAAATAAGGAAACGATAAATTAATGGAAATTAAAGTGGATGAAAAAACAGCTTGCCGCAGGTGGGAACCGAACCCACAACCTTCGCATTTCGCGTGCGATGCTCTACCAATTGAGCTACCGCGGCGCTGTTTCCCCATCCACTTTCTTGGGTATTTATGTGTGCTAGTAGAACCCTGGGAGTGTTAGCCAGCGCCATCACTCGCATACCTTGGCGGCGGACGTGGAACGTCCTTCTTGCCGCAGGCGTCACGAGAACGTGATCTTTTTTGGGTGAAGGCAACTGGTCAATAAACCCACACATGCTACCTGAAGGCATCAATGTTGCCGGATTCGACACCCTCGTTATGTAATAAACGAGAAGGGTAAACGTCACGTTCTCGTGACGCCTGCGGCAAGAAGGACGTTCCACGTCCGCCGCCAAGGTATGCGAGTGATGGCGCTGGCTAACACTCCCAGGGTTCTACTAGCACACATAAATACCCAAGAAAGTGGATGGGGAAACAGCGCCGCGGTAGCTCAATTGGTAGAGCATCGCACGCGAAATGCGAAGGTTGTGGGTTCGGTTCCCACCTGCGGCAAGCTGTTTATTCATCCACTTTAATTTCCATTAATTTATCGTTTCCTTATTTCATTTATTAAACACAAGTAATTTCCCCTATGTTGTCCTTGGTGTCAGTGTTTGTTGGCTTCTTATGATTTGGTACTGAAGGTATGATAAATAAATAAATAAATAAATAGCGCTTCGGGCGCTACGCTAAGTGTTTTCCTTACTGCGAAGACACATAAGCCCGGCATTTGATCGATTCAGCACAATCATTAGCGAGCGTGGAATGTGGCCGGTTCAAGTTAGCCGCTTCATTTTGAACAGTATGAAGACGCCTGGTATATCCGATCCCTGTGTTACAAAAAGCTCTGACGAGGTTGTTGATTTTCTACGGGTTAACCAGTACATAGGTCCGGCTTTTTCGGTAGATGATCTTTTCTACTCCGTTCCTCATAAAGATTTCTTTTTTGCTGTGAAGATGTGTATTGAAGAAAATGGCACTATTCCTTTGCAGAACGCAGCTGGCATCTCGGTGGAAGATTTTTTTAACGCTTTTATAAACCTATCTAAATAGAACTTTTATCAGTTTTGACGAACACTTCTTTCTGCAGAAACGTGAAATCTGCATCGGCTACTGCATTGCGCCGCTTTTGTGCAACGTTTCTTTAGCTACCACAGACAAAGCGCTTGATGAGGCGTTTGGGAGTGCGTCTTAATACATTTTAAACGTCTTTAGACATATGGATGACTTTTTAATTGTTTTTAACGGGCAACGCAGTTTAACTACTTGTGACAGCATTCTAGTCATTTTTAGACAACTCGGTAAAGGGCTTTCTTTTACTCCCCAACTTCCATTCGAAAATTCCCTGCGTTTTTAAGCTCTAAGCATTTCCTTTGCTAAATACCACGCGTGCTGGCAGTACTTTCCTCGGGCACAAAAGGGTTTGGTGCATATGACTCCTCGTGGACAAAGTTTGTCAAACGAGGAGTAGCAATGCTCTGTTTACAATCGGCTCTCCGCAAGTCCTATGTGCACAGGATGCAGCTTGCTTTCGAGAATCAGATTTCCCGTCTTAAGACGGCAGGGTTCCCTGACTCGATGGTAACGCCAGTGGGGGAAACCCTCCTGCAGAAGCTAAAATTATCTAGGAGCAAAGCAAGGGTGAGGACGACTTCTTTAGTCGTAAGACCTGAAGTGGTACCGCATATTCACAGGGTGACTCACAACCTAAGGAAGGTGGCAGGCAGGTTTGGACTCCCCCTTGTCTTTTCAGCACCGTTTAAGCTGGCGCGGCTCTGCCCCCACACCTCCCGTGATCCTAAAGGAAGGCAAGGCTGTGGCAAGAACCACACCAAGCCGTATGCAGAATGCAATGCAGGAGTTGTGTACGAAATCCCCCTGGCGTGTGACAAGTCCTACATGGGGCAGACGCGCCTGAATGATCGAGCCACGGAACATGAACAAAAGTTAACGAAAGATAAATTGCCGCACTTGCCTGGCGCACTACAATGCCTGTCCCTGTGAACCGCTTTTCAAGGAGGTAAAGATTATGTCGAGAAGCCAGGACCACTGCACGCGAACTGACGGAGGCATATCACATTAAAAAAAAAGGCCAAGACTGTGTTAGTGACTCTTCCATTAGGTTGTTTCAATCGGATATAGATTTTTTGATAATTGGTTGCCACGCTAGGGTGATGAGTGTTCTTGTTGCTGCGTTCTGCGCATGTTCAGTTTGTCTATATGTTGCCACGGGTTGCCGCGAATAAACCAGTTGAAAGTTACATCCCGTGTCGTTCTTGCGTTCTCTTCCGCTGCGCCCGTGTTTATTTGTTGTCAATATGATGCGCAGTAAACACCAACTAGGCCAAACTAAAGTTCTTCGGATGGAGAAACCGGCGTGTACTGTATCGCGAGCCAGCGCGTGGGAAGCTGGGAGCGTAGCACCGCGTCATTCGCTAGGACTTTAAAAATCTGTTTATTATGTTTTGTCTCTGCCATTCGATCCTTGTCCAGTCGATGCCACTTAGTGGATATGCGCCACTGTATCGAGTTCATCATCATCAAGACCGCAACCACCAACACTTGGTGTCACAACCGAGCCAGTGGCAACTTCCTTACCTGCCCGTCGTCACGGAATATGCATGCTCAACTAAATTGGAGACGGGCAATATCTTGATAGCCGTTTACATGGTATCAATTGCCGTCGGCACCTTGAGACTGTTTCCCCCGAGGAACAGGCTCCTGAGGCGGACCGTGCGCGACAGCTCGTCCCAGTCGGCGCGGCGCAGGTCGTCGATGCGGTTGGACTGCAGGCTGAGCCACTGCAGATGGCGCAGCTGGCGCAGGGCGTGCAGCGGCGCCTGCGCGAGCGCGTTGTGGCTCAGGTCCAGGGAGACGAGGTTGTCCTCGGCGCCGCAGAAGGCGCACGGCAGGAGGCGGCTCAGCGAGTTGTGCATCAGCCGCAGCGTGGACAGCCGGGTGCCGGCCAGCGAGTCGTTCTGCAGCTCCTCGAGGCCCGAGCGGACCAGCGTCACCTGCGTCGAGCGGCTCTCGTGTGTGTGGGCACGCGGTTAAAGGGACGGCGGCGCGATCCCACCAGAATTCAAAACGCGCATTTTTTGCAGTATACGTGGTACCATTTAAAACAAGAAAAAAATTGTGGGCAGGAGTTGGAGTTCATAGCAATTAGAGCAAGTGTTGTAACCTTTTTTATCGATGTTCGTGCAAAGTTTGTTGCTATTACTTTGTGCTCTAGGTATGTTGTTCTTTAGTTGTCTATTCAAAATGCTAAGTTTTTCTTCTGCTTTTAGAATGTGTCAGTGCTTCCAATGTTGTTATATTTCGCGTCTTCTTCATTTTTATTATCTTCTTGTTTACAAACGAGGTTAAGAATGTGCATTTGTTGCATGTCTTCTTCCATACCCCAAGTTTTTGTTATAACCGCGTGAAAACTATTTATCCGCGATTATTTTGCACCATAGTAAAATACCGCAAGTGCTGCAGGGTTGACAAATAAAATTACCAAATAATAATTCATATATTTGAATAAGGAACTAGGAATGGCCTGCAAGCTTTAGCATCCTGTTAAAAAAGAAGCTTTGCCTCCGGAGCTCTTCTCTTATGCATGGGAACGCAGAAATTGCTGTGTCACCCGCCGCGCAAGCCCTGTCCACCAAACGGCTTAGTGCAAGGTTACCGGTTCGATTCCTGACATCCGGATGAGGCCGCAATGCGAACGCTCTGGTGTGGAGTGCATTGGGGGCACGCCATACAACCTCACGTGATCAAACTTAATCTAGAACCATCCACTACGGCATGCTTCGTAATCAGGTCGTGGTCTGGGCATGTAAAACTTTAACTTTAACTCTAACTCTTTAACTTGCTGTTTTCGGCAGCCATTACACTGATGCGGATAAATATTGTTGCATTTAGAAGGTGAAAAAAAGTATACAGCGACTGTTGGCAGCAGGTTTTTTATTTTGAGCATCAAATGTTTTTTTCAGTAGGAACAGAAATTGACATTTTAAGAAAATGTAGCATCAAGTTGCGATATCCGATTTTGATTCGCAGTTACGGAGAGTCGCAAACTTCGTAACTTATCTTTCAATAGGTGCTATCAATCTTCTAGCATTTTTGTAAAAAATAATCAAATTCGCGCTTTTAGCATCTGGTGGAATTAAATTTTTTCGTGCAAATGCAACAAACTCACGCTGAATCCATTCATCGGTTGTATAATAACGCATTTCTGCGTTTTTCATGCACGCTAAAAATGAGTTGACAGGAACTAAAAAGATTCCATCTGTACGGACACTAAAGTGCAAAATAAATTGATAATGATTATATTGCGCTTAGTGTTTCACTGGCGATTTTAAGTGAAGGACAGGACGTGGACGTATGTAGCGCAAACTACCAACTGTTTAATACTGTTAAGTAACGCGGTAATATACGAGAAGATATTGCGCGGGGGCGGGGGGGCGATATAAAAAGATATGACAAGGTGACGACATGTGATCATACTTTGGGCGAGGCATACATAGTTCACTTGCCCCCGTTCGCCCTGGCAAACTCGACCTCAGCTTCGATAAGCGCGATGGACGGAGTGCTTACGCACATCTCTTTTTCTTTAGCTATCGCAAGCGCCTTCCATATTTCTCGCTCCGTTTTTCTTTTGGATGTGCCAATGACTGTGGTGCTTTCTAGTAGCGGAGAGAATTTGCATTGTTTGCAGTGTGCAGCCAAGTTGCTAAGTGCTGTCAGAAGCTGGCACGTGTATTTCTGCTCCCGTAACCTATCATTTAGACAACGTCCAATTTGTCCAATGTATACTTTCCTACAATCTAGTGGGATTTGGTAAACCACTCAAGTGGCACATTCCACGTACTTTTTCACGTGCTTAGTCTGACAGACCGTAGCGTTTGGATTGCCCTCTTTGGATCCTGCGTTCACCATCTTGCAGATGCCTTTTAGTTTTTGCGGAGCGGAGAACAGTACTCGAACATCATGGCGTTGGGCTGTCTTTTTTATCCTATGTGACAAGCCATGGATGTAAGGCAGCACCACGCGTTTTCTCAATTTTTCTTTTTTCCTGTGTTTTTTGCAGTTTCCAGTTGGTTCTGATTTCGGGCAACATGTTTTCACGGATTTGCACCACCATACTGTTCGGGCACCCACTGTTTCTTAAGCGGCTTACTTGCAAATTGATGCTCTTCCACACATGCATGGCGGCATAATTTTTCAACTACTTGACTGATGCAAGCCTTGGCGATGCCTCTTTTTATGATTTTAGAATGGCAAGAGTCATACCTCAGGATTTCTTTTTCACCTCTAGTTTTGTAGCACCAGCAGATGTGGGAGCCTCTGAGCCTAATGTTTATGTCAAGGTACTGCAATCGACCTTCGTTAGGAGTCTCGTACGTGAATTCTAGACCTTCATGCGCTTTCTTTAACATGCTGATGACAGTTTTTACGCTAACTGGTTCGCTTTGGTTTTCTTTCATGTACACTGAATAATCGTCAACATATCTACAACAGGTAGGTTTGTTAGTTTCTTCAAACAAGGCGGAAAGTTTTCTGTCTCCCACACTCAAGAATAAGTCGGAAAGCACGGAAGCTATGCAGGAACGAATAGCGATACCATCCTTCTGCACATACACACTATCACCATATTCAATAAACGCACCCTGTAGATACAGTTTTAGCAAGTTCACAAAACTAGAAATACTGCACTTGCACACGTCCTGAAATCTGGTGTAGCCGAAAATGTCGACGGCTTCTTCTACAACTTGTACCACCGCTGGTCTCGGGACACTGTAGAACAGGACCTTCACATCTATTGAGAAACAAGACGTCGGCGGGCTACTCTTTAGTGTTGCAATAACTTCGTCAGAGTTGCGGATCAAGAACGAGTCGTCGAAAAGTAAGGAGTTCAAACATGCCTGAAGGTAGTCCGCTATGCATCTTTGCCAGGTTCCGCGGTCTTCAACAATCGTCCTAAAACGAATGCCGTCTTTGTGGGTTTTTACCGTGAAAAATGGCTTCAGAGTGAGTTCCTTGCTCTCTTTCACGCGCTTTGCCAATCTTGTCAAGCCCATGCTTTCACATGTTTTGCCGGCTCCGGTTTTCAGTTTTGCGATTGCTTTGTAGGTAATGTTGCTTTTTGCTAAATTCCTGCGGATGCCTAGAACACGCACTCATAAACCCAGATACGACAAGGAAGAACAAGCCAGTGTTTGCTGCGGTAAAACTAGGGAAACGATGGAGCGTCTTTATGAGAATATTGTTACGCATCGTTTAGTTTTCCGGCTGGGGGCGGCGTCCGAAGGGAGTCGGCGAATAGGAGCGACGGGGCTGGGGAGAGCGAGATTGTCGTTGTTGGGGCGAAGGCGAACGAGAATAGGAGCGGTTCGGTGCAGGAGAATCAGCGGCGGCGTTATCGGAGCGTGCGGCATAGGGACGAGAAGGGCCACCGGGGGGGCGAGAGTAGGCGGTATAAGTAGACCGGGTCGGGGAACTCCAGCGACTGCGACAGTGCCGAGAAATGTGCCCGATTCGATGGCAGTGGAAACAAATGGGCTTGTCGTCAGCAGTGCGCCATTCAGATGGGTTGCGGAAACGTGGTGGGTAAGAAGGTGCGGGACGGGGAGGAATCGAAGAAGCCGGGCGGGTATCAGGACGATGGGCCGAGCAGATGGTGTGAAGACCCATGTTTTCGAACTCTTGGCGGACAACTGCGTGGATCAGTGAGACCGTGACTGCAGATGTGTTGGTGGGACTGGAGTCGAAGGCAGCCGGATAGGCGGCCTCGATCTCACGCCGGACGATCCTGGTAACATCGGCAGTGTTGTTGGGACGAGGAGTGTCGGCACAGGAAGATGTCGCTGGGCTGTTGGGCAGACGGGCAAACTGCTGGTCAATACGTCGGCTTTTAGCGAGTTCCAGGCGGCGGCACTCTTTTATAACAGCATCCACCGTCGCTACGTTGTTGCAAACGAGCAAGTTGAAGGCGTCATCGGCAATGCCTTTGAGCATGTGGGCAACCTTGTCTGACTCAGTCATGTGGGTATCAACTTTGCGGCGCATAGCCAAGACGTCCTGAATGTACGTGACATAGGGCTCTTTTGACGTCTGCACACGGCCGGAAAGCGCCTTCTGCGCGGCAAGTTGGTGACCGTAGGGATTGCTGAACAAGTCCCGAAGCTGTGTCTTAAGTGAATCCCAACTGGTGAGCTCATCTTCGTGCGTGCGATACCAAGCTCTAGGTGTGCCACCGAGGTAAAAGACTACGTTGACGAGCATAATAGTAGGGTGCCACCGGTTATTGCGGCTGACGTGTTCATACAGGCTGATGCAGTCATCGACGTCTTCCCTATCTTTGCCCGAGAATACGCCAGGATCACGGGGAGCGGGGAGAGTGATGTAGGTCGTCGAAGTGGCAGCAGGTGTCGGAGCCGGGGGAGTCCGGTTGTCGTCGCCGGGAGCCATGAAGGAAGGCTCGACGTACCGTCCACTGCGAAGCTCCTTGACGAGGTACAGGGAACGTCCACCTCCACCAGATATGTTACGTAGGAAGACGCAGACGAAAAGCTATGTACAAGTATATTTACAAGAAAATACGCTGCGCTTGGCCCAGAGGCAACAGCCCGCGCTAGCTTCTCATCGTCGTCGTCGTATTCCCACTGCTCGCCTTTTCGTGATCGCACATATTGTTCCGTAGCAATACGAACAAATCTCCCCAGCGGTCGATTTAGGCACCTCTAGCCTTCTTGAAGCCCTTGGGCTCAGCGAGAGTAGGAGGAAAGTAAGCATGTCCGCAATATGGATTAGCAAGACGCGATTGGAAGATTGGTGGAAGGAAAGTAGGCAAACGACAAACAACCGAGGCGTACAAAAACAAAGTTCGCTATTGGGGTTCAGAAAGTTTGGCGATCGGAATTCTTCATGGGGTTTTCATTTTTTTTTGACATAGGCAGGACATTGGCAATATAATAAGAACTTAATTGCGGAACCCACCGCCCAACCAGCCACCCTCACTCACTCACTCACTCACTCACTCACTCACTCACTCACTCACTCACTCACTCACTCACTCACTCACTCACTCACTCACTCACTCACTCACTCACTCACTCACTCACTCACTCACTCACTCACTCATCCATCCATCCATCCATCCATCCATCCATCCATCCATCCATCCATCCATCCATCCATCCATCCGTCCGTCCGTCCGTCCGTCCGTCCGTCCGTCCGTCCGTCCGTCCGTCCGTCCGTCCGTCCGTCCGTCCGTCCGTCCGCCCGTCCGTCCGTCCATTGTTACGTCTCAACACCACCAAGGGTGCTAATTGAACGTGTCAAACCACCGCACCTCCTACCCAGACGTTAGCGCCGCGTGGACAACGATTAAAAGTACTCACCCCACCATTACCTGGAAACCGGAGGAAAGGATGAACGGGAGAGAACCACGACAACGAAAGTATAGGTGCAGTTAATTAGACGAGCCAAATCACCATTCATCCCTCGGCTCTCATTCATCTGTCGAGACAGCGTGTAAACCGGTTGTTGCAGAATTCAACGAAAGGCCCTCAGCCCTCGCTTCACCTTACTTACTGAGCGAACAAGAAAGACAGCGTGTAAACCGGCTGTTGCAGCATTTCACGAAAGGCCCTCAGCCCGCGCTTCACCTTGCATACTGAGCGAAGAAGAAAGACAGCGTGTAAACCGGCTGTTCCCGCATTTCACGAAAGGCCCTCAGCCCGCGTTTCACCTTGCAGACTGAGCGAAGACGGCATGTAAACCGGCTGTTGCAGGATTACAGGAAAGGCCCCCAGCCCGCGCTGCACCTCGCAGACTGAGCGAAGAAGGAAGACAGCGTGTAAACCGGCTGTTGCAGCATTTCACGAAAGACCCTCAGGCCGCGTTTCACTTTGCAGACTGAGCGAAGAAAGACGGCGTGTAAACCGGCTGTTCCAGGATTACAGGAAAGGCCCTCAGCCCGTGCTGCACCTCGCAGACTGAGCGAAGAAGGAAGACAGCGTGTAAACCGGCTGTTGCCGCATTTCACGAAAGGCGCTCAGCCCGCGTTTCACCTTGCAGACTGAGCGAAGAAGAAAGACAGCGTGTAAACCGGCTGTTGCAAGATTACAGGAAAGGCCCACAGCCCGCTCTTCACCTTGCAGATGGAGCGAAGAAGAAAGACGGCGTGTAAACCGGCTGTTCCAGGGCTACACGAAAGGCCCTCAGGCCGCGGTTCACCTTGAAGACTGAGCGAAGAAAGAAAGTATGGAAACCGTCTGTGGCAAGATTACGCGAAAGGCCCTCAGCCCGCGCTTCACCTTACAGACTGAGCGAAGGACAGGGTGGATCCATCCATCCATCCACCCGCCCACCCATCGATCCGCCCATCCATCCATCCGCCCATCCATCCATGCATCCGCGGGAGCTGCGGTGACAGCCGCCTGGGCAAAAAAAGAAGAAAAGCTGCACTTTCGTCCGAAAGGCGAAGCTTCAATTGCGATAGCAAATTAGTTTAGAGCTACACGAAGGACAGTAGTCTTATAGGCCGTATTCGCAATGCACGTAGACGGTAGCGCCCTGTATCACGACAACGTGGTGTGGCCACGTTTTCGCGTGGCAAAATCAAAACGCGCCAAACGCTCAAAGCGCTTGCTTGCCGGCGAGGAGTTCATAACACGAAGGACGACTCAGCGGCGTTCAATTGGACATAATGTTTTCGCATTCACAACTCATAAGAAGCGCAGGAGGGGATAGTCTACAATGGATCACATCCATGTCACTAATCAGGTAATAGAGAAATCTGCAGAGTACAATCAGCTTCTCTATATGGCTTTCATTGATTACGAAAAGGCTTTTGGTTTAGTAGAGATACCAGTAGTCATAGAGGCATTACGTAATGAAGGAGTACAGGCCGCTTACACAAATATGCTGGAAAACATCCACAGAGGTTCCACAGCTACCTTAATTCTCCACAAGGAGGAAGATACCTATAAAGAAAGGGGTCAGACAACGAGACGCAATCTCTCCAATGCTGTTCACTGCGTGCTTGGAAGAAGTATTCAAGCTATTAAACTGCGAAGGCTCAGGAGTAAGGAGCAACGGCGAATATCTCAGCAACCTTCGGTTTGTAGATGGCATTATCCTGTTCAGCAACACTGGAGACGAGTTACAACAAATGATTGATGACCTTAACAGAGAGAGTGTAAGAGTGGGGTTGGAGATTAATATGCAGAAGACAAAGATAATTATGTATAGCCGGGCAAGGGAACAAGAGTTCAGGATCGCCAGTCAGCCTCTATAGTCTGTGAAAGAATATGTTTACCTAGGTCAATTACTTACAGGGGACGCGGATAAGTGATGAGTGATGAGAAGGAACTTTATAGAAGAATAAAAATGGGTTAGAGTACATACGGCAGACATTGTCAGCTCCATACCGAAAGCTTACCATTATCATTGAAAAGAAAGGTGTGCAATCAATGAACTTTACCGATGCTGACATATGGGGCATAAACTTGGAGACTGACAAAGAAGCTTGAGAACAAGTTAAGGACCGCACAAGGAGTGATGGAACGAATATTGCTAGGCATAACGTTAAGAGAGAGTGAGAAAGCGGTTTGGATCAGAGAGCAAACGGGCATAGGCGATATTCTAATTGACATCGAGAAAAAAAAATGGAGCTGGGCAGGCCATGTAATGCGTAGGTTAGATAACCGGTGGACCATTAGGGTTACAGAATGGGTGCCAAGAGAAGGGAAGCGCAGTCGAGGACGGCAGAAAACTAGGCGGAGCGATGAAATTAGTAAATTCGCCGGCGGTAGTTGGAATCGGTCGGCGCAGGAAAGGGGTAATTGGAGATCGCAGGGAGAGGCCTTTGTCCTGCAGTGGCCATAAGATAGGCTGATGAGGATGAGGATGATGAGTAAATCTTTTGGTTCTTTCATTGTGTCACGTTTCATATGTTACACGTGGTTTTTAAATTTGTGCATTAGACGCATGCCGAGAAGAAAAATGAGCTAGTTGTGAGTTCGCGCTCCACCTTTTCTGTGTTTCTTCTTGTTGCTAACTAGTTCTTCGTCGTAGCTCAAGCGGCGCGTTTAGCCATGATGTCCCCTTAAAACGAGACACGCACCTGTCCGTTCTCGCAGTCGCCGATGGTGGTGGGAAAGGTGGAGAACGGCACCCCGACGCACACCACGTCGCGCACCACCTCGTGGCTGCACAAGCAGAGGCGATTGAAGGCGCATGGCTTCTGGTGCACGGAGCAGTGCGACGGCTGCAGGAGCGGCAGTGCGCACCAGAGAATGGCCACAGCGAGCATCTGCAAGGCACCAAAGGTATGCATCATCCAGCTATAAAGCTCCAAGAATGAAAGCAAATGGTGAATTATGGGAATGTCCTACACATGTTACAATCCATGCGAAGCGGCTAATTGAATGCTGTACATGGTAATGGCGATGCATGCAATGGTGTTTACTTTCTTCCCGTCTACACTAGCCTACTTGGTTTTTATAAGGACCAACGAACCTTTTGAATTCATTTGTTGCCCAAGCCCTGAGGTCATGTTGAAGTTATTTTGCCCTCGTTTATGTTATTTTCATTTTACTCATTTGGTTCTTAATGAAGGCATTTCTTCGCTCATTGAATTCATATACAAGGTGTAATCTCATTGGTTGTTACTTTTATGTAGCCAGTGAAGGTCACAAGGTTAATATCATGCGATATTTATACTCATGCACTACACTGCACACAAGCTATGCTGACATGCTAACATCAAATAAGGTGGATGCATAGTACGAGATGTTCTACGCAGCGATGTCGCGAGGACGAGCGTATGGCGCAAGGGTGAGGAGAAAAGCAGGAGAATGCGATAGCGAAGATAGCGCGAGGAGGATAGCGGAGGAAGCCACTTTGAAGCACCACCAGATGACGCTCACGTCCGCAGCATGTGTTTGCTGCGCTAAAGCTAGGAAAAAGATGGAGCATGTTTTATTAGAATGTGAAGATATCTGCCCAGCGGTCGATTTAGCTTCCTCTGGCATCCTTGAAGCCCTTGGGTTAAGCGATGGCACGGGGGAACTAAGCATGTCCGCAATAGAAATTAGGGAGAGGCGATTGGAAGTTTCGTGGAAGAAAAGGTCGCAGTTTCACCTGAAAGCCGAAGCATCCATTGCCGTAGCAAATACACAGCTATACGAAGTAAGGATAGTAGCTTGATCGGCCTTATAAACTTGGAAACATCCGCTTTCCAACTGAAGTAACGAGCACGGTATCAGCGAGCACAAGGAAACAGGAACACATCACACTCGATCAGCGCGGACACGCGCATTCAAAACGATGGTGTGAGCAAGCGCGCCAGCAGCAGCGAGCGATGTGACTTTCATCGGTTCAGCGCAGGAGCCGCGAGAACACAGCGCGCACAAAGGTATAAGCCGTCCGCAGATCCCTTTCAAGATACAAGCGCGCGCGACCGTGCAAAGTGCACACTTGTTGGTTAACTGATGTCGATGCCACCCGCCCTCTTTCCCGCGTTTCATCCCCGCTTTCGTCGTTTCCGCGCGCGAGATTGAGCTGCGATCGTCAGCTCCCCTTGCGGCCGGTTGCGAAATACCCAGTTGCTACTAGAGTCACTGGAAAAAATTTCAGAGTACCGCATTCGTTTTCCCCGCGCCGCCGACGCGTTCATTGGCCCAACCGTACCACATTTCTTTGGGGTGCCATATGCCTTCCAAGCGCCGGGCGGGCCGGCTGAGTTAGAGCGCAGGAAGCGCAGGTTCCCTACGTTTTTTTTGTGTTCCGATTGTCGCGCTAGCGTTTGACTGCAAGGAAATCATGCCTGGCTGCTGCGCCTTCGGATGCAGCAACCGAACCGAGTCTGAAAAGACTTTTCTCGATTCCGACCGGGAAAAATGACCGAGAGCGTGGTTCTGCGTGGTTACACAGAATCGGCCGGGAGAACTTCGAGCCTATACAAAAAAAAAACCAGCGTGTGCGAGGTATAAGTACATCTTGCTTGTGTTTTTCGGCACTGTTATAGAAGAAATTTAAGCGAAGTGCACGCGGTGGTAGCGATGCCACGAAAATAGGAGTTCATTGCAGGGATCGTTCGCGTCTTGCACGCTTGACGCGGGTACACGTGTACGCGTTTTTTGCTCAACACACGCGGTTATGCCGTGGTCGTGGCACGCGAAGGCACACTTGTCGCGCGAGAATTCCGCGTCCTCACGTGCACCAGGTACTCGCATGATTTTTCCGCGCCCGTGAGCGCGCTCTCGCCTCGAGTTACTCGACCCATATGGCACTTGTTTTTCGCAGACCGTGACGATCGCAGCCAATAAAAACATGGTCAGTGCATGTCGTGCGTCCACATAACGGCCGCTTTCTGTGCAGTTGTGTTGGCACTGGTAGAAGAATAGAAATGGGTTAAATGTTAGCAATCCTTGAAGCTGCGTGTTTGCGGCCACATGCGCGTTTACACACTAATTGAGCTATTTTAATTGTCTCACTGCGTAAACTTCTAAACATTTATAACGTATTCTTCGACTCTTTAGTTCGGTCTTTCAACTTATTATTACAGCTACCTTCCATGTTTTTCTTGTTTCACGTGTCTGAAAGAGGGCTTCATTCAGAAAAGCCCTGGGAGCCTCCTTGGGCAGCCCAGCGTTAGGGTGACCAGCATCGCACTTCTAACCATACAACAAACATTTGCAGGACCATTTTGTGCTGGAGGCTTTGAGAAGCCTAGATTGGATGGGCATTCCACTTATCCTTTGCTCATTTATACATACGCATTTTGAGGTTGCAATCAACGGCCAGGTGATATTAGAGAGATTTAGAATAGGGGCCCCAAACGTTTTGGGGCCCCAAAGAAATAGCGGCGAAGGCACTGCGCATGCGCGAGACGCAAACTGCGTTTGGGTTTTGCGTTGGGAACGCTATTTCACCGATTTAGCGGGAGCCCAAATAGCGGCACCAAAAACTTTGCGTCAGCAAACATGGCGGCACCCATCGAAGCGACGGCTCTATAACCTAGCACTAAACTGGGTTCGATTAGTGGTAACGCGTGAAGTTCGCAAGCTAAGAGAAGTGACTGCGGTTATCGCTTTCTCTCAACTAGCGTGTGTTATGAAGATTAATTCATTAGACGCCACTGATTCCGAATTCGATTGTGGATTTCATGGCTCGTAGGCCTAACACGGCTAAGCTTGGCTGGTGAAGGCACGTAAAGTCGGTTTGCTCAAAACTAAGCGCAACTAATTGTTTGGTGCTTACAGAATAACCTCCAAATTGTAATTAAACGCGAATAAACACAAGTCAGAATTACTATTCCTATCATAAAATGGTATATTTATTTATTTCTAATAGCTTTTGTTTGACGCCGTAGTGGCGCTGTCAGCGCAAGACGCTATCCGCAAACGTAAAACCCTATTCTAAAACTCTTCGCACCTTCGTTCTCCAACGCTAACACCTGCAAAGCTCTTTGTGGCCCCAAACTATCGGGGCCCCTATTCTAAAACTCTCTATTCACGACACATGCTTCAAATTTTGAGCTTGTAAGCCGAGCACATGGAATGAACTGAAGTCAGCATACATATTATGTTTTTTGTTGAAATGCTATGGTGCATACCTAAATAATGTTGTGCTTGATGCATAACAAGAAATACAAAACAACAAAACGCCCATTAGCTTTAGTTTCACTCTGACGCTATGCATGTTACATAAACCGCTCTAAAAGCACAAGAATTTTATAGATCGCCCATGTAACTTAGAAAAAAAAGGTGCTGCGTCACCAGCGGGCCTTCCTGCTTTTTTTTTGTTTTTTTTTTACACACGCAGCAAATCTTGGCAGTCTAAGAAAACAGTCATATAATAAATAAGTTGAAAACAGTAGCCGCTCATGAGCGCACTTGACAGCCGCGTTCATAAATCACAATGTAGCAAACTCTCGCTCATTATCAGTGTACAGAAGTAGACATACGTTGCTGTAATCACGCAAATGGCTCATATTGGCCTTCCACAAGATTTAGTGAGCAACATGGTCATCGAAGCTGGTTTTTACACCTGCTGTGCACAGATCGTCTTACGATCACGGCCAAACACCGGTGCGCACACGGCAGTCGCAGTGTGTCGTGCGTATACGGCGGACGAAGTCGCCCGGCAGGGTCGAGAACGCACGGTACCCGATTACAAACTAAATTAAATGCATCCGATGTAGCTTGTGAAATTATACCATGAACGTACTTACCTGTAACACTGTCAGGTGTTAGTTTCGTCCTGCTTGGAAACATTCAATAGAAGCCGGCAGTGGTCCACGATGTTCATGCCCAAAAGCGCAAGCTTGCCTCATTGCGGCTCGAAGTGAGGAAAAGTTTCCTTCGTAGCTCGCTCCGCGAAAGGGAAAAGAACTCGTGCATAAGCTTCCGATAGCAGCGCTAAGCTGCTGCCCACAATCGTAGCACAGTTCCAGCAGTAAACACGATTGGCGTGCAAAACAACCACCGGCTGCATTACTTCGCACAAAATAACATTTTCTTTTCGTTCTTAGCAACCATTATCTCGGGGCACAAATTATTTTTACTTCAGTAAACACTCAACCCGATGTGTCACCGAATATCAAGCTCTTCCAACATGGCGGCCTTCCCGCGACGCAGTCGGCTTGGAAGGTATATGGCGGTGGGCCGCAAAGTGTTGCCAGTCAAATACCGACCTTTGCGGTACTCTGAAATTTTTTCCAGTGACTCTAGTTGCTACCGGAGTGCAACGCCGCCGCTGCCCATCTCTCCCATCCACGCAAGGCCTTTAGCGTGACGGAAGACGGCGCGCTTCCTCCCTAGAGCGCGCCAGATTGAGCCGCGATCATTGCCTCCCCTCGCGTGCTTTCACTGGCACATACGGCGCTCGGCGACGGTATTATCCCCCTTGGACTTTATACGGAACATCACGGCGACGCCGATGACAGAAACGCGCCTGGAGTGTCAATATAATTGGTATCGGAATAAAAGTAGGGAGACGACAAAGTGCGGAGGGATTCAGAAAGAATTACCAATAGGGATTCAGAAAGTTCGGCGATTTGAATTCTTCGCGTTTTTTTTAAACATAGGTAGGACGTTAGGTAACATAATAGACAGTTTTAGTTACACGTAAACAGAGACTTCACGCACGCAAACGTGAAAGCTCTACGTACCATACGCGCACTGCACTTGAAACGCTTTTAGCTACACGCACGCGACGCACGCTAAAAGCGACCATGTATCGCCATCTATCGCCAGGTATAAACACTGTTGTAGCCATTGACATCCAAGACAAATCAAAGCCAAGCCAGTTGAGCTGGATTGGCGCGCAAAACACGTAAATGTGTGTTCTTGAGCCGATCGGAGCTTCGCAATGCCTAGAAGTGCTATACCGCATGTTGTCCTCGAAGGGGCTGCACTCCCTTACGTCTCGTAACAAATCCAAGTCGTTTTTAGAAAAACGAAGGCGCGGAGCTACCTTGTCGGCACGGAGGAAGGAAACTAAGGAGAGGCCCTGACGTCACTCTTTGTGAAGCAAAAGTGAAGCCGGAATTTGGCGTTGCTCATGGCGATGCTCCGCCTTTTGGGCCACCCTCCTCTCTTGTTTACATCTTTCGCGAAACCACGCCGCGCTGCGCGTGGTGTCGCGCGCGGAGCGCGCGCGCTCGCGCAACATCTGGCAGAGCACGGTGCAGGTAACACAGCGCAACAAGACACGGTGACTAACGCAAACCCGCCCACTCGGCGCCTTTGCCACGGCCCGAAACCTACCAGAGCAACACGTGTGAGCGCTCAAAACCATAACAACGCCGCCATTGTGGCCCAAAAAGCGTGGCCATACAACAAAAATAAAATAAAAAAGCAGCAAAAAAATGAGAACCTACTACGTCATTTCCGCCACACTTTTCTCCTAGCGCGCGGAGGGGGTAGGGCCTCTCCTTAGTTTCCTTCCTCCGTGCTTGTCGGCGTGTTTGGCTGCCATCTTGGAATGATGCTCTCGCTTGTTCGAGATCTCGCGAGACCGCCGCGCGGAGCTCTCTACGTGCGCAAGGAACGCATGCAAACTTTTGAGTCTCATGTACGTCCGCGAGACTCACGCAACCCCTTTGCGTTCTGCGCAGGCGCGCTGCTCACACGTAAGAGCTCTACGTACGCAAAGCCTTTGCGTACGTGAAACTAAAACTGTCTAATAACAAGAGCATGGTGGTGCAACCCACCGCCCCGTTTCAAAGGTGATTCTCATAAAATCCATCCATCCAACCGCGGCAGCGGTGGCGCCGTCCGAGCGGGGGAAAGAAAAGAAATCACCTCCCAAGCACTCCATACAGGTGGTTAACCAGCAAAGCGGAAAGGTGCAGCACCGGTCTTTATCACTGTGTTAACCCCGACGGTCCATTAAAGGACGGCTTGATAGGTTACCGGATCCTCGGTACGCCGCTGCTGCTTGCGTTAGGCAGCATGAGGATATTCTTGTGCCCGAGCCGCTGCATCGGCACGGCGTAGACGAGCTGGTTCCCTGTTCTGCTCGCGGCGTTGCTCATAGAAAGCTGCCTGCTTCCCAGGAGTATGTTTGACGCGTGGTCTACCCATTTCGGAGCCGGAAAGAAACTGCTGCGCGTACGCTCAGCTGCGACGGAGAGCAACGACGTCACTACTGGCGCAGTTAATACAATACCAGCTAGATGGCATAAGGCATTTTCACTCCTATCAATGACATCATGTTACCTGGTCCGACTGTCATATAACATAATGGGATGCTTCCGAGTAGGCAACAGTGATTTGACATCACCGCTTCCATCAGGCCAGCCTTGTCAATGGAAATTTCGGGCCAAATAGCGTGGTGTCATGAATCGGAGTAAACAGCCGTTGTGCTATCTAGGTAGTGCTGGCTAATCGCGTGCCTCTCTTCTTTTTTCTTTTTTTTTGTGCGCATGAGGTTGCGCCGGAGGACTTTTCGGCATACAGGCGTCCGACAGACGGGCGGACGAATCGGCTAGCCATATACAGCTTCGCTGTAAAGAAAGACGGAAAGCTCGCCTACGCGCATAGCGTTCGGCGCAAGCGTTTCCAGGTAAAGATTACGGTTAATACATTACGGTTGATACAGAAGTAGCATACGTCACAAACACAACTTCGAACGATATAAATCTACTTGCTATACCCCGATCAAATTGGCATACAGGAAAGCAAATGCTTAGAACTGCTTACTCGGAACTCTACCCTATACAGTCGCATTGAAAAGCGAAAAGAATACATTTGCAGAACGGAATAATTTAAACACTCCTCCTTTCGTCTTACCGTAAGTCAATCGAATGAGCTACCCACAAACACAGGTGATTGCGCAACCGTTCAATCATTTGCGTCAAAACTGGCGAAATCATCTTAATTATCATCACTGGAAGCTTTTTTTTCTTCTATTTTGGTGTTCTGATAACACATGCGTTGTTGCGTACTCCAGGGTAGCGTATCGTACTGCTGCCGAGAAGTAGCGACGCCTGCCTATCGAAGCTCGACTGACGTTACTGTTGGGTAGCGTGGCGTTGTCGGCGGGCTGCAGGCATCCGGTAGACAATGGCGACCAAGCAAGGGCGAGACGATTTCTAGTGCGAAACTTGCACGGTTTATTCAAAGGTAGATGAAAGAAAATGAGAAGAGCATGAAGTGTTGAAAAGTACATTTCGGAGCCCCTTAAATAGGCTCTCTACAATCGTGGGCGGGATCTTGCTTCCGTCGACGTCACGTGACCGGCACAGAAAGAGGGCCCCTCCTCCTCTGGTTATACCGAGCCTGCTGGCAGGAAGAGGTCGTCTCGCCTCCTGGAATAGTAGACGCCTGTCCGCCTCTTCTGCGCGTTGCTGGTTCGTGGAAGTTCTCCTCTAGGTCCAATTCGAGGAAAGGGCCTCTCTAAACTCGCGCGCGCGCACACACACACACACACACACACACACACACACACACACACACACACACACACACACGCACACGCACACGCACACACACAAAAGAGTATGTACACTGCGGGGCTTCCGGCAGACAGGCACACTCGAAACGGTCATGGCGAAATAGAAAGTCACGCTTCATTTCAACGAGGCCTGGTAAAAGGTCGGGTGAGGGAAAGTTCTTTCTGCACGTGGATCAGGACGCCCACAATAGCAGGCGAAGTCACGCCTCGTTTCGACGAAGCAGGGTGAGAGGGTCGGTTGAAATTCCTTTCGCCACGTGGTCTCAGACGCCAACCCTAACAGTGCGCGCAGTGTTCGACGGACTCCCCAGCCAAAGCATCTTGAGCATCCACCGAGTTATCGGTGAAATGTGTACATGCAACCATATTTATCATTTGTTTTTAATGGACACTGCTATGCCTCTCACGCACATGCGCCATGCGTGTTTTTTTTTTTTTTGCGTTCGCGTTTTGGCAGTAGAATCACGGCTACGCCAGCTGGTGTACCGTCCAGACAGAGCGTAATTGCGTCACGAGCGCCAGTTTCTTCGCTGGTGCCTGGTAGGCCATGCTTCTGAGAAAAAAAAAGCACTAAGAAATGAAGCTCGCTGTGATGGCAACGGTTTCGCTGACGCGCGAGGGTTAGATTTAATCTCACTTGTCTGCTATGCCCACGACCAGCGTGCGATTACCTTGGGAGAAACAAGAGGAAACGAACACGACTTTTGTTTGCTGGTGCAGTCTGTTTTATTCTGACAGCTGTCACTTTTAGCCTTTTTCTTGTTTTAATGACAGTTGTTATTTGGGTGCGGGATCGTTCACGTATTAGTCAAGTGTCAGCAGCGCAACCATTCTTCTTGCCATAGCGTGCGGCTATTGTATTTCGGCAGGAAATTAATTGGCAGGGAAATGGACTTTAGTTCGCATTTTTATTAGCACATTTTACGCAGCAAGAGGCACAGTACTCAAAACAATATTATAGTGCCCAAAATCTTGTATGCACGGTGAGAACACCCCTTCTGTATGCGCATCAGTACATCACAATGCTTCTTGCAATTTCTCAATAGCAAGTCATTTTATTTTGCTTTGCACGTGACAATCCTACAAAAGAAATCGTTTGCCACAATAGTAATTGATTACTTATGCAAAAACTTACCGATGATTACGATGCCCCTCATGCAAAATTTGAGCTCAGCTGTATACGTGTTTTCATTTCGCGATATACTGGCTGACGCGGACCGTCTGTCTTGTGCGGCACATTACAAACGGAGTGAAGTGTGGCGCCACCGGCTCGCTAATAGTGACGCGTAGGCGCGTGAGCTCGATTCACAGCAGCCGCCGCAGGCATACCTCCGCTCATGCAGCGCTTTCTTTCCACACAGACGTCGCGCGCAACTATGGTGCCGTCTCGTAGGCATCGTCGCCCCGTCTTGCGCGGCAATACGCTTTTCTTCGCACGCTTTCGCCATACCTTCTTCCTCTGCTTTCCTCCTCGCGCTCTCTTCAGTATTGCCGTTCATTCGCTCGGTTACGAGGACGCCTAGGGACGACGCCGACGCTCGCCGCAGGAACCCAACAGCTGCACTCTAAAAAGTTCACCGACGATCACGATACTCCCTAATGCTAAATTTCAGCGCAGCTCTACATGTGTTTTTATTTCGCGACATATTGGCTGGTGCGGACAATCTATCTCGTGTGGCACGATGCAAACGGAGCGAAGTGTGGCGCGACTGCTTCGCTAATCTGGATATCGCGAGAGCCAGCGCGTGGTCGACGCGTGGTCTCGATTCACAGCAGCCGCCGCAGACAGACCTCACGACCGAGCGTGTCGCCACTGTACGCGTTTCTTCTGATGTTTTCGCCAAACCCTCCTTCGCTTTCCGCCTATTGGTTGCAGCTGCACCCTCCACTCCGCTTTTCGTCGCGCGTCTTTCATCACCCGCTGCACTCCGCGTTCGCTTTCATCTTTAGCTGCGCTCGCTCGCTCGATTACGCCGAGGCACAACGCCGACGCTCGTCGCAGGAACAGGCGCCTAACAGCAGAGCTCTCTCAAATTGTTAGTAAGCTAGACGGGTTGAAAGGCCGCAGACAGCCCCTTTCGCATGCCCTGACACAGACGAAATAGAGATTAAGGGGAGGTGGAGTTGTCCGTGCTGTGGTCTGGAAATAATGAAGGTAATCAGTTATGGTGCTTGCGCACAACACAATTTCTGGAACAAAGTTCGGCAATATTTCTGCGAGACAGCTCTTTGGATTCATGTCAACTCATTATATTTTGTTGAGGGATTTATGCTAAAGGTATGGCACAGAAATTCAACAAGCCAAATTACTATTTTAGCTGCTACTACATTGAAGTAACAGGTTTATGCTGCTTAAAAGACATGTTTTCTGCCGCAATTGAACACTCACAAAAGGAAGACACATAAAGACAACACGGGTGCTGTCTTTATGTGTCTTCCTTTTGTGAGTGTTCAATTGCGGCAAAAAACATGTCGTTTAGCAAGCACCAACCAGGCCAACAAGCAGTTCTGTTGCAACATATTTATGCTGCTTGTTTAACAATTGTGTGAAAGTATTGATCTAAGTGAAATTATCTTGATCCATGAATTTCTTATTCATTTGTAAATAAGACATGACGGATTGTTTCACTGAACACTGAACCCTCCCTGCCTCCCTCATTCTGCCTAATGCCTATTACTGGAAGACTAACTTGGAAGGTTTTAAGCCACTGCCTATGAGTATTTCCTACTACCTAAGAACTTGTATTGCTCAGGGGGAACAAACATTTGCTGGGAGTGCGTGACTCGCTAAGCGACGATGTAAGCACGTTCGTACGCATTGCGCGGCAGCGCCACTTGCCGCGTCCTCAGCAAAACCCGCTCGGATACTTAGTTTTCAGTTAACAACCGCGAACATCGCACATGGCAGATGAATATTCGATAAAGAAGACCAAAGAAGCAGGCAGTTTTTTTTTTTTTTGGCGGCACACAAAAAATTTCGCTTCGTAACGCAAAGTTCGCCCGGCGCCGTAGCACCAACGCGGAGAAACCAGCGACTGCCGAGAAAGTGACGTGATACACAGCGACTACACCACGTGACCCCCCCTTATGAAACCGGCGAAGCAAAGCGCCTGTTAAACCAACACTTCCTAGATCTAAAAGCCTGATCGCTTGCCGCGTGACCTGGCGCGCTTCACTCTTGTAGTCCGCCAGTAGGCGACAAGACGCCGGTGCGGCAACGCGTCATTTAGCGATCATGTGATGTCGTGCGTGTGCTTCCTCGGCGTGTGGTGTGTGGACTCGACGTTGCGGTTACGGCGGTGCGGCTGCGTCACTGCTTTGTGGAACGCGAGAGAGCCGTGTCATTGAGGTGTCATGTGTGCCGCGCAAAGTGCGCGAACGAGCTCTCAGCTACCGCTGTTCTCCTTCCCGAAGTGGCGACCGGCAATAGCGCGGAAGAATACAAGGTGAGCAGCTGTACGTAGGTAGGTGGAGTTATTTCTAACTCTTCGAGAGCTAAAGCGCCATTTATTAAAGAGAGAGAGAGAGAAAGTCTGTGCTGCTATCCGCAAACCCCGTCATCATCAGCTTTCGACAGCGTTTCTACAGGCAGTTTATCACTAAAAGAACAAACAAAATTGGAAGGCGCTTCAACCTCTAGTTGATGTCCATAAAAGGCAGTCTTCCTGAGCGAGTTGAAGGAGAGAACAGGGTGCTCGAACGATATTTATTGAGCCACGCTGTGAGCGAGAACGTTTGATCAACGTAAACGAGAGGTTAAATCGCCTTCCAAAGGTTAAATCGTCTTCCAAATTTTGTCATCAGATATCACAACTATTATCAAAATACTCAGTGGCCCCAGTGTCACTTAAATTTAGACTTCATTATCTCCGCGATCGGCCCACGAAAGAGGTTAGAAACAAACACATCCCTAAAGAAAAAAGTGAGTAACTCGGCAAAAATAAAAAGGACTACATCTTTCAAAGCAAAAGAGGGGCGCTTCTTTTTGATGCATCTTCCTGGCTACTGCCTGTCAGCAGCGTTACAAAAGACGCTACCCTTTACTCCGCATGTTCTTGTAGAGCGTGAAAACGGTATTGCTGCTCCAAAGCATGTGTGGTTTAGCTGAGTCTATTTACATTTATTTTCTCGTGGAACAACGAACGCTAGGCTTTCATTAGGACGAATGGACTACAGAAGTGCCCAAAAGTGCAGTACGCGCCACTTTAAGTCGTTAATGTACCCCCGGCGTAATAGGCGCTTTTCAATGCGAAGCTTTTCTTGCGAACCTGGGGCCGAATCTTATAACGGTTCGGAATACGAACCGTTCGCTTCGCCGCTTACGTCACTAGATGTGCCACTCCCAAGCCGGCGGTGCAAGAAGGGGAGGACGCGACCAATAGATGAGAGGGTGCCACCTCTGAAGTGTACGTCATTATATGACGAGCTAATCGAGGAATTGCAGAATGTTTCTGCTTGCTAAATAAATGTAAAATATAAATTAAATATTATACGCCAAGTTCTGAAGTATAAACGTGTGGTGCCGGGCGTTTACGCAATGCAGAAGTAATTTATTAATGTCATTCTTTTTTATTCTCAGCCCACAGGTGGTATCGCAAGCGTAAATGAGTTAAAGCTATGTCGTCTGCTACCAGGAGCTCGCACGATGCACGCAACAGGAACGCACTGCCGGCACTTCTCAAGTAGCGAGCGCGACAAAACCGTGAACTGGTTCTTAGGGACACCTTTACTAGCCGACCATATCAATTTTCCATCTTTTTTCGCACTTCGTCATCGGCTCGGACATGACTCGCTCGCCGCCGCGCTGCCGCTGTCCCTGCGATAAGCCCTACGGCACGTCGCGTGATAAAAGCAATGGAACTTGAAATCGAACATTACGATACACGGGCCCTGCATTGCCTGCGCGAAGTCAAATCGAAGAGTGGTGCTGACGGTGCGCGCTGTGCCGTAAAATTGAGTAACAAAGTGCGGAACTCCCGAACCAGAGAAAAAGAAGGCAGCCAAATAAGAGATCTCCACAATATCTTCCCGTCCTGACTGTATAGTTTTATCAGCCGAACGAAGGAAGTGCTGAACCAGCCTAGGTTGAACCCTTCTGACTGCTGAACGGCGATCTGCGAGCTATTCACGCTGGCGATAGCACTGAGAATTCGATCTCACCATGCAAATATCTCCTTGGCATTGGCTTTGAAGCTGAGGTCACGGGAAAGCTGACCCAGCCCTTCAACCGGCCAACACAGTAATTGCGAGAGCAACTTTGTGGACAGTGTCGGCAGCAGAGATCTAGGTCACTCCGATGAATGCTTCACGTCCGACCGACCTCTGGGAGCTGCAGGCCGGTGGCGATGAACCGCAGCGCGCAATATTCCTTCCTCTGCGTGGAATGGCCACTCGTACGCTTGCACCCGAGTCCCCTCCATTTGATAGCGTAGCCTGCAAAAGGTTTACTTAGAAAGCCAGCAAGGGCGGTGCAACTCATTATCCGTCACTTCTTCGAACGCGTATCGCGCTTCCAGCCGTGGTCGACACCGAAAGAGGAACGCCAAGCAGACGACGAAGGCAAGTGATAGCCTCCGAAATAACCAACGCACGCGCGCGCGACGCCCGCATGTCTCCGGGGTCGCGCGACCGGCGCGCGCGGCCAGGGTCACAAGCCAAAGCCAAGCCACAGCAACGGAACCCAAAGCGGACTACCCCTTCGCCGGTTCCTACGACCGGTTCGCTTTGAAGATGATTGACACATGCGGGACGTATTCAAAAATTGCGATACCGCCCCGCTGCCTCTGACGACCTGTGACGTATCAAAATTTCGGCCAATCAGGTGAGGCCAAAGGAACGGTTCCCCAACCGAACCGTTATAAGATTCGGCCCCTGGCCGGGTTTTCGTGACCGTGGGTGCTGCAGCGTGGCTTTTCTCTTGCCGAATAGGCCAACGAATCAGAGCAAGAGGACTCGCGCGACCACCGCGGTTGGGTTGCTTGCACCAACATCAGATGGCGCTCGCATGCACGCATTCGTGCATTCGTGCATTTGTACGTGAGAAAAAGAAGGCCGCACCTAGAATATTTTGGAACCACAGAAAATTATTAGGCAGGAAGTCAACAACAATACAACAACATATCCTAGACGAAGATGAAAGCAGACTGGAAGGAGAAGCGGCAGAAGCGGCAATAAATTACATCCGAAAAATAACAGCCGAATCTTTCCAAGGCAATGACGAGGTGGTATTTGAGGAAAAAAAGAGCATGAAAGAGACCCAGGAAAAGGAGCTGGTTCTGACAAATTTAAACTGGAAGAAAGCGGAAGAGAAAATTCCTAAGCGCACAGCCACAGGGCTAGACGAGGTTCCCGTTAAGCTGATAAATGAACTAGGACCAAAAAGTAAGGAAGCACTGCTGAAAGCAGTGGAAAAAAACTTTAAAAGATAGACGGATACCAGACAGTTGGCGACAAAGTAGAATGAATTTAATTTATAAAGGTAAGGGGGAGAAAGACAGAATTCACTCGTATAGACCGTTGACAATTACATCGGTAATATACAGGCTAGCAATGCAGGCAATCAAATTAAAGCTTCAAGCATGGACAGAGAATAATAGAATTTTGAGAGAGCTTCAGAATGGCTTCAGAATAGGTAGGCGTTTGGACGATAACTTGTTTGTTCTTACTCAGTGTATTGAAATATCAAAAGCAGAAAGCAGACCGTTGTATGTGGCCTTTTTAGACATTACAGGAGCCTACGACAACGTAGACCGCAACATTTTGTGGGATATTATGGAAGGGGAAGGCTTAGGTAACGATTGTATACAGCTTTTGAGAGAGATTTACCTAGAAAATACCGTTTGCGTTGAATGGGAAGGGATGAGGAGCGCGGAGAAAGTTCATATCAACAAGGGACTGAGGCAAGGGTGCCCTTTATCCCCGCTGCTGTTTATGATGTACATGGTGAGGATGGAGAGGGCGCTGGAAGGAAGTAAAATCGGGTTTAATCTCTCATACAAACAGGCAGGTACAGTAATAGAGCAGCAACTCCCAGGTTTATTTTATGCGGACGACATTGTGTTGCTCGCTAACAAGCAAAGCGATTTGCAACGTCTGGCTAATATCTGTGGACAGGAAGGCAACAATTTAGGTTTGAAATTTAGTGTTAGAAAATCAGGTGTTATGGTATTCAATGAAAACAGTGAACAGACAGTGGAGATACAGGGCCAAGAAATACCTCGGGTAACAGAATATAAATACCTTGGTATATGGATAAACGAAGGCAATGGATATATGGAAACACAGGAAAAAACCATAACAGTCAAGGGGAAGAGAAATGCAGCCATAATGAAGCACAGAGCGCTATGGGGATACAATAGGTACGAGGTCCTCCGAGGTACGTGGAAAGGGGTAATGGTTCCAGGACTTACTTTTGGAAATGCGGTTGTTTGCTTTAAATCAGGGGTACAATCAGGACTCGACGGTAACCAAAGGTCAGTGGGTCGCCTCGCATTGGGCGCTCACGGGAGGACTACAAATGAAGCTGTGCAGGGGGATATGGGCTGGACTAGTTTTGAAGTGAGAGAAGCTCGCAGTAAAATTGAGTATGAAGAACGGCTGAGGAATATGGAAGAAAGTTAATGGGCTGGGAGAGTGTTCAGGTATCTGTACAGGCAAAACATTGATTCACAGTGGAGGAAAAGAACTAGGAAGCTTACCAGCAAGTATGCGGCCTGTGGGGTGGGCAACACAGCAACAAGGAAGGTCAAGCGGAAAGTCAGAGAGGCAGAATTAATCTCATGGGTGGCGGCAATGGAAAAGAAACCTGCCATGAGTAACTACTTAAGAGGAAAAAACGAAATCAGGAAAGAAACCATTTATGATAACTCAAAGGGAAGCTCATTACTTTTCGAAGGGAGATCGGGATGCCTTAGAACACGCACCTATAAAGCGAGGTATAAGAAGGAAGAAGAAGCATGTGCTTGCTGCGGTAAAGCTAGGGAAACGACGGAGCATATTTTATTAGAATGTGAAGACGTCTACCCAGCGGTCGATTTAGGCACCACTGGCCTCCTTGAAGCCCTTGGGTTCAGCGGGAGCAGTGGTAAAGCAAACAGGTCCGCAATAGACATTAGTAAGAGGCGATAGGAGGATTGGTGGAGGAAAAGTAGGGAAACGACAAAAGACGGAGACGTACAAAAGCACAATTCGCAATAGGGGATCAGAATGTTTGGACGCGGTAGTTCATAGTGTTTTTTTTTTTCTTTTTTCATTGGTTAACCTAGGTAGGATATTAGGCAGCATAGTAGCAAGAGCTTGGTGGCGCAACCCACCGCCCCGTTCCAAAGGGGACGCTCATAACATCCATCCATCCATCCATCCATCCATCGTAGAGTCACTGGAAAAAAATTAAGAGTACCGCAAAAGTCGGCATTTGACTGGCAACACTGAGCGGCCCACCGCCATATACCTTCCAAGCCGACTGCGTCGCGGGAAGGCCGCCGTGTTGGAAGAGCTTGATATTCGGTGACACATCGGGTTGAGTGTTTACTGAAGTACAAATACTTTGTGCCCGGAGATAATGGTTGCTAAGAACGAAAAGAAAACGTTACTTTGTGCGAAGTAATGCAGCCGGTGGTTGTTTTGCACGCTGATCGTGTTTACTGCTGGAACTGTGCTACGATTGTGGGCAGCAGCTTAGCGCTGCTATCAGAAGCTTATGCACGAGTTCTTTTCCCTTTCGCGGAGCGAGAGACGAAGGAAACATTTCCTCACTTCGAGCCGCAATGAGGCAAGCTTGCGCTTTTGGGCATGAACATCGTGGACCACTGCCGGCTTCTATTGAATGTTTCCAAGCAGGACGAAACTAACACCTGACAGTGTTACAGGTAAGTACGTTCATGGTATAATTTCACAAGCTACATCGGATGCATTTAATTTAGTTTGTAATCGGGTACCGTGCGTTCTCGACCCTGCCGGGCGACTTCGTCCGCCGTATACGCACGACACACTGCGACTGCCGTGTGCGCACCGGTGTTTGGCCGTGATCGTAAGACGATCTGTGCACAGCAGGTGTAAAAACCAGCTTCGATGACCATGTTGCTCACTAAATCTTGTGGAAGGCCAATATGAGCCATTTGCGTGATTACAGCAACGTATGTCTACTTCTGTACACTGATAATGAGCGAGAGTTTGCTACATTGTGATTTATGAACGCGGCTGTCAAGTGCGCTCATGAGCGGCTACTCTTTTCAACTTATTTATGATATGACTGTTTTCTTAGACTGCCAAGATTTGCTGCCTGCGTAAAAAAAAAAAAAAAGCAGGAGGGCTTGCTGGTGACGCAGCACCTTTTTTTTCTAAGTTACATGGGCGATGTATAAAATTCTTGCGCTTTTAGAGCGGTTTATGTAACATGCATAGTGACAGAGTGAAACTAAAGCTAATGGGTGTTCTGTTGTGTTGTACTTCTCGTTACGCATCAAGCACAACATTATTTGGGTATGCACCGTAGCATTTCAACAAAAAACATAATATGTTTGCTGACTTCAGTTCATTGCATGTGCTCGGCTTACAAGCTCAAAACTTGAAGCATGTGTTGTGAATATCACCTGGCCGTTGGGTTCAACCTCAAAATGCGTATGTATAAATGAGCAAAGGATAAGTGGAATGCCCATCCACTCTAGGCTTCTCAAAACCTTCAGCACAAAGTGGTCCTGCAAATGTTTGTTGTATGATTAGAAGTGTGATGCTGGTCACCCTATCGCTGGGCTGCCCAAGGAGGCTTCCAGGGCGTTCTTGAATGAAGCCCTGTTTCAGACATGTGAAACAAGAAAAACATGGAAGGTAGCTGTAATAATAAGTTGAAAGACCGAACTAAAGAGTCGAAGAATACGTTATAAATGTTTAGAAGTTTACGCAGTGAGACAACTAAAACAGCTGAATATAGGTGTAAATAGGCATGTGGCCGCAAACACGCAGCTTCAAGGATTGCTAGCATTTAACCCATTTCTATTTGTCTACCAGTGCCAACAAAACTGCACAGAAAACCCGCTGTGGTTGCTCAGTGGCTATGGTGTTGGGCTGCTGAGCGCGAGGTCGCGGGATCGAATCCCGGCCACGGCGGCCGCATTTCGATGGGGGCGAAATGCGAAAACACCCGTGTACTTAGATTTAGGTGCACGTTAAAGAACCCCAGGTGGTCGAAATTTCCGGAGTCCTCCACCATGGCGTGCCTCATAATCAGAAAGTGGTTTTGGCACGTAAAACCCCATAATTTAATTTTTTTTAACAACTGCACAGAAAGCGGCCGTTATGTGGACGCATGACACTGACCATGTTTTTATTGACTGCGATCGTCACGGTCTGCGAAAAACAGGTGCCATATGGGTCGAGTAACTCGAGGCGAGAGCGCGCTCACGTGCGCGGAGAAATAATGCGAGCACCTGGTGCACGTGAGGACGCGGAATTCTCGCGCGAGAAGTGTGCCTTCGCCTGCCACGACCACGGAATAACCGCGTGTGTTGAGCAAAAAACGCGTACACGTGTACCCGCGTCAAGCGTGCAAGACGCGAATGATCCCTGTAATGAACTCCTATTTTCGTGGCATCACTAACACCGCGTGCACTTCGCTTAAATTTCTTCTAAAACAGTGCCGAAAAACACAAGCAAGGTGTACTTATACCTCGCACACGCTGGGGTTTTTTGTAGGCTCGAAGTTCTCCCGGCCGATTCTGTGTAACCACGCAGAACTACGCTCTCGGTCATATTTCCCGGTCGGAATCAAGAAAAAAGTCTTTTCAGACTCGGTTCGGTTGCTGCATCCGAAGGCGCTGCAGCCAGGCATGATTTCCTTGCAGTCAAACGCTAGCGCGACAATCGGAACGCAAAAAAAACGTAGGGAAGCTGCGCTTCCTGCGCTCTAACTCAGCCGGCCCGCCCGGCGCTTGGAAGGTATATGGCACCCCATAGTCACGTGGTACGGTTGGGCCAATGAACGCGTCGGTGGCGCGGGGAAAATGAATGCGGTACTCTGAAATTTTTTCCAGTGACTCTACTCATTCGTAGGGGTTTTACGTATTCGTAGTTTTCCTGTATATACTCACGGAGGGAGCAGAGTTGCGCATAGGTCCACCGTTGTGTTCCAGCTCTGCGGGATAGCAACTGCTCGCGCGCACAGGAGGCAAATGCCACGCGGTTTTCCATTTGCTTTTTGTCTACTGGTCGCGAGCTACATGCGGCAATGGTTCGCAAGCGCTGGGCAAAATGAGACTTTTACATGCAGGCTACGGTCGAACGATTGGCGTAGCCGGAGGGGTGCCAACGCTCCAAAAGTTCGTTTGTATGTACATATATACACGCACATATACAAACACACGCACGAACGTACATATAAGGAGTAGGACCCCTTAATCCCTCGAAATAAAATCCTGACTATGCTCGTGGCGACGTCCGGAAAGTCCGAGAGGCAGAAATAATCTAATGGGTGGCGGCAATGGAAAAGAAACCTGCCATGAGTACCTACTTAAGAGAAAAAAAAGCGAAATAAGGAAATAAACAATTCATAATAACTCAAAGGGAAGCTCATTGCTTTTCGAAGCAAGATCAGAAAGCCTTAGCACATGCACCTATAAAGCGAGATATAAGAAGGAAGAAGAAGCATGTGCTTGCTGCGTTAAAACTATGGAAATGATGGAGCATGTTTTGTCAGAATGTGAAGATATCTGCCCAGCGGTCGATTTATGCACCGCTGGTCTCCTTGAAGCCCTTCAGTTCAGCAAGAGCAGGGGGGAAGTAAACATGTTCGCAATAGAGATTAGTAAGAGGCGATATGAAGATTGGTGGAATAAATGTAGAGAAACAACAAAAAGACGGATACGTACAAAGAACAAAGTTCACAATAAGGGGTCAGAAAATTTGGTTATGTGAATTAATCGTGCGTTTTTTTCCCGTCCGTCCGTCCGTCCTCCGTCGGTCCGTCCGTCCATCCATCCATCCATCCATCCGTCCATCTATCCGTCCGTCCGTCCGTCCATCCGTCCGTCCATCCGTCCATCCGTCCGTCCGTCCGTCCGTCCGTCCGTCCGTCCGTCCGTCCGTCCGTCCGTCCGTCCGTCCGTCCGTCCGTCCGTCCATCCATCCATCCATCCATCCATCCATCCATCCATCCATCCGTCCGTCCGTCCGTCCGTCCGTCCGTCCGTCCGTCCGTCCGTCCGTCCGTCCGTCCATCCATCCATCCATCCATCCATCCATCCATGGCCGGCTTTTCAGACGCCATTCTTCCCGTGCCAAAGTGCGGCCAGTCGCGCGGCAATCTTGCGTGCATTTGCGGGCTTCTTTCACGTTCGGAAAAACTTTTTCATGTCGCTGTACAATTTTCTCATTATTACTTTTCACCTAATTATAACGTTAGAGAGGTTGATTAATAAATTAGGGCTATCTAATTAGGCGGAATCAAAAACAATTTGAGTTTCTCTAAGCGACGGTAAACTATTCTGTCCAGCTACGTGGCATTTGCATATTTTAGAACTCTGGCTAAAGTAGGCTGGGACACCCTGTACATTGCGGGCCATGTTTCTTCGCCACAAATTGCCGCGAGTGAGGCCATGGATTCTCATAAAACGCCAGACTGATAATTTCACGCTTTCGCAGGTATGCGCTCGGCATTTAGAGAAGCTCAACGGGCGCAAGTTCCCACCCACGACTCCTTTTCAGAGCCTTTGAGTTATTTCCTGCTGCAATGCCTTGACATTTAAGTAGTACATAAAAAGCCTTCGTTTACCTGGGGGCGCCCGAAAACTAAAGCTTTGATTACTTGATGCACTTGTTAGCACAACTGCGCTCGGAAGCCCCCGTGACCACAATTGGTTACTTTTACAACTTCTGTTAAACTTGTAGCGAGTATTAATCTAGTTTGTGTACAACGGTGCTCTTGGGCAAGGGCACGTCGCGACTCGCAAAAGAAAGAGAAAAAAAGGGAGAAGAGAGAGAGAGAGAGAAGCAACAGCATGCGCAAAGAACATGATCGCTCGCGGCTCCAATAAGAAAGCCGCCACTGAACATTGGCAGCTGCGGCAAGCGCCGTACATGCGACGACGGTGTAACCACCATCGGTGTAAGCCGGCTTTCAGTCATATCTCGGATGAGCTGGTTAGAGCTGTGAGAAGAATGCAATGAAACCCGCGTTTATTAAAATACTTATGTGCTTGAAAGCGTAAATTTGTTGCAGTGACGAAATATTTAGGCACCTTTTGTTGTCTGTTTGTGAAGAGAGAGAGAGAAAAGGATGCATAGAAAGGCAGGGACGTTAACTAGAGGCAGTTGCGGTTGGCTACCCTACACGGGGGGAAGGGTGAAAGTGGATAAAAAGGGAAAGAGAGCGGAAGGGAAACAGAGAGAAATAGACGAGCACGACCAATCCGCATACACTACAGAGCGGTAGAGAGCGGCGTTCTTACAGGCTATCGTGAAGTCCCGCAGACCGCAGGAACCTTAATAACGCGAGTAAGGCCTCTAGCGTGGATGTTCTTTGGGAGTACTGACCTAAAGCTTTGAGTTCTGATAGTGTACGATTGTCCAACTGGTCCGGTACTCTGCACAGCACTTGTCTCTGGGCACTATATCGCGGGCAGACACAGATAATATGTGCGACCGTCTCATCGATGTTGCATGTGGCGCACGTTGGGCTGTTGTCCATTCTAATAAGGAAAGCTTACGAGTTCGTAAATGCAACGCCTAGCCACAGACGGTACAGCGTGGTCTGTTCACGTCGTAGTAACCCAGGCGATAGGTGCATCCGTATGTCCGGAGACAACTAACGCAAACGACACATGGTGAAAGCGTTCGAGTCCCACAGAGGCAAAGTACATTCACGGGACATCAGTCGCAGCCCATCCGCAGCGTCTGTTCGCGAAAGCGGAACCAAGACACGTTGACCACTTTCATGAGCTGATCGGGCGGCTTCGTCGGCGTGGTCATTCCCGCTGATGCTGCAATATCCTGGAAGCCACTGAAAGATTATGTTGTGTTTCTTGTCATGGCTGCGATGATACATGTGCCGAATTTACTGCAGCAGCTGAGCTGTTGAGTTTTACCGAACCACCTGTGTAGACATGTTGTTGGAATCTGTGTACGTTGTGAATTTGTTCCAAAGCTGCTTGTTTAAATGCTTGCAATGGCAGTCCAGCTTTCTTTGATTGCTGGAATTGTCAATTGCACTTGCGGCTGGTGCAGACACCACAATGGGTCTGATAATCGTGTAGCAGGCGTAAATTCTGATGGCAAGTAGGACTGATGTCTTACAACACTTTTGGCAAAAATTGAATGTGACCTCTTTGCTTCAAGCAAGCAAGATTGAATGAGGGAATCCGAGTCAGGTGTTGGATGTGTGCTCTCAGGACATCTGTGTTTATATAGACTGTCAAAGGAGAGTCTCCGGCAATGGCCACTGTCGCAGTCGATGACGTGATATTGGGGAGACCGAGACAAGTTCCGAGTGCTTGTGCTTGCACACTCTGAACTTTGCAGATATTTGCTGTGCAAGTATTTCCTAGTACAGGTAAGCTGTACCGCAGGAAGCCCAAAAACAGTGCTTTATATAGTTGCAACATTGATGGTACCGTTGCGCCCCAGGACTTCCCGCCAAGAAATGCAAGAAGGTCCACGATGGCGGCCAAACGCTTTGCCATGTACGAGACGTGAGGGCTCCAAGACAAGTTCCTATCAATGATGACGCCAAGAAAGCGGTGCGTTAGTCTGTATCGTACAGTTTGGTGATTAATCCGCAAAGCATACGGGGCCATCGCTTTGCGAGTAAAAGCAACGAGTGCACATTTCTCAGGGGAAAGCTCCAGGCCTTGCCTTATTACGTATGTTGACACGAGCGTTGAAGCCTTCTGAAGTCGTGCGCGGACTTGCACACGTGTCTTCTTAGCAGCTCGTCTTCTTAGCAGTCGATATGCTCTCACGCATCATTCAATCCACTGGTTTCCAGCTCATGTAGGGTCGGTCGAGGGTGCTTCCCCGAACCTCAATGAGTCTGCTCACGAGGCTGCACGTGAACTCACCGACCGCGCTTCCTCTGCAAGAAGCACCGACTCCCCTCCTCCCTACGGCCACAGGGACGCTCCCGCTACTCACAACGAGATTATTAAATTCTTCTACATGTCTAGAAGGGTCTTTCCACCCCCTCACCCCAAGCTGAATAGGGCGCAAGCCGTTTCGCTTAGGCTTCTGCAGACCAGTACGTATCCGTGTCTGTCCGTTCTTCACGAGGCTTACCCGGACGTGTATCGCGACGACGCCTGCCCCTCCTGCGGGCAGACCTCCACTCTAGCGCACATGCTGTGGGAGTGCGGGTCGACATACCCCAAGTTCATCAAGGAGGAATGGGACTCGCTTCTGCGTAGCCCCGCTCTAGAAAAGCAAATCCTGGCTGTCCGGCGTGCCCGCGACCGGGCCGGTGGGCTAGACCTGCCGGTCCTGACGTGGGACTAGCCAGGTGCGCGACGAGTTCGCGGCCTCGCCGGACCTGCAATAAAAGTTTCTTCACTCACTCACTCACTCACTCACTCACTCACTCACTCACTCACTCACTCACTCACTCACTCACTCACTCACTCACTCACTCACTCACTCACTCACTCACTCACTCACTCACTCACTCACTCACTCACTCACTCACTCGCTCACTCACTCACTCACTCACTCACTCACTCACTCACTCACTCACTCACTCACTCACTCACTCACTCACTCACTCACTTGTACACGTGTCCCTCCTGAAGCCCATATGCAAATGTCGTCTGCATATAGGAGAGCTGTATGGTTTGCGGTAACGGATCCGCGAGACCAACAAGCACCAGGTTGAACAGGGTCGGGCTAAGTACTCCGCCTTGCGGTACACCACGACTGGTATAGCTAGAAGGCGTTGGTCCGTCTTCAGTCATAATAAAGAAAGATCTTCCATTTAAGTAACTGCGTATCTAGCGAAAGGCGTGTCCACCAATCCCTACAGCTTCTAAAGCCTCCAGAATCGCATGACGATCGACATTGTCGTACGTACCTTTAACATCAAGGAATAAGGCCGCAGTGATTCGCTTCAGATGTTTCTGCTGCTGTACATATTTTACAAGGTCAATAACGCTATCTATTGACGAGCATCCGCGTCGAAAGCCAGCCATTACCTCTGAATAGACGTTGTAAAATTCCAAGTGCCATTCTAACCATGTAGGGATCATTCTCTCCATTACTTTGCCGACACAGCTGTCCAGTGCTATCGGATGGTAAGATGACAATTCCAGTGAAGACTTGCCAGACATGAGGAGTGGAACAAGGCCACTAGATTTCCACGTGTTAGGGACCAGGCCGTCACGCCATTATGCGTTGTATAGGCGAAGAAGTGCATCTCTGGCCCCTTGACCAAGGTTTGCAAGCGCAGAGTATGTGATGTCATCGGGTCCTGGTGACGAAGATCGTCTGCGCCCAGCAAGTGCGGCCTCCAGTTCTTCGATGGAGAAAGAAGCTTCCATACGAGGATCTCGGGAGCAAGGGGGACAATAATAGGAATAGGTGTGCAAGGTGAATAGGTGAACGCCGGACCCGCGATCCTTGCGCAGTAATCTTCGGCTACGTCGACTTTTCGGCGTCGTTGATGGAGACAACTGACAGAGGTTTACGCGGATCGAGAAACTCACAAAAGGATTTCCAGCGTTGATTTCGCAATATAGCAAAACGACGTTGAATTTTCTTTCGAATGCGTCGGCTTCTCTGAGGTCGTAAACCGATTTAGTACGTCTGCCGTCGCTCCGCTCACCGGCGTATTGCACGGAGGCTCTGTATTTCCGCATCAAATCTGTGTATTTCCCCAATGGCCGAAATGAACGCATAGCATCCTGCATAGCCTTGGCGATCTGAATTTGTAGTTTGGACGAAAAGCCTTCGTGGCATGCATGCATCTACCATAAGTGATTTAAACACGGGCCAATCTATTGTTTCTTTAACATTGGATGGGACGGATTTGGTTAGGCCTTTAATCTTCAGGTAGGTAGGAATGTGGTCGCTTCCGTGGGTTTGTATATCTGTGAACCAAAGGACACGGCGAGTGAGGCATCGGGAGACAAAAGCCAAGTATAAACAACTACTGTACGTCCGGCCGCGCAGAAACGTGGGAGTGCCATCGTTTAGACAGCAAAGTTCATGGTCACAGGCAAAGCTTCCCCAAAGTGAATGATGTGAGTTAAAGTCCCCAACAGCAATCCATGGACCAGAAGTCGCATCTATTATGCCACTCAGTCTGTGTCTGTCGAGACGACTTGATGGAGAAAGGTAAGCACCCACTAGAGTAAATGAAAGGCTGCGCTTTTTCACGGTCAAACAGACGTACTGATTACTGTCATGTGACAGCACTGGATGAACAATGTAAGTCAATTCACACCGTATGTAGATGATCACCTTGCTAATTTCATTAGAAGTCGATGACACATAAAGTTCATAGCCTGAGATCCGGACGGCTTTCTGTAGGTTTGGTTCACATACGCCAATTGTGGGGAATCGATTGGTGAAAACGTAATGTCGAAAATCAGCAATACGGGATTTCAGTCCACGGGCATACCATTGCATAATAGAAGCTTCCTTCACTTGTCTGAACTGCGGCTGACACGGTGGAGCCTTTGTGCTTGCTATTCGAGGCTTGCAAGAATCGGATCCAGACCGTCCAGCACTTGCAATGCACTCCGAGCAGATGGCGTCTGCATGTCATTTATAAACACACGAATGACTTTCATTAGAGACTTGATTATTGCGATTACTTGCTTGTCTTGTCCTCGCACGCGATCTGTGCCGTCATTGGTGCGTTAGTAGTTCACCGTCGATCTTTGTTCTGCTGGAGGACTTAATGCCGGAAGTGCAGGACAGGCGTTTGCAGAAGCCGTATTCAATGCATCACCAGGCGCCGTGTTGCAAGTGTGGGTGAGCGTCTTGGGAGCACCAGCTGTTGGGAAGAGCGGCTTTCTTACGACGGTCCCAGTATTTCTAGTAGACGAAGATCGTCTGCGGCGGGAACGACGCCGTCGTACTTTGGCGGCGGCCGTTCTGTGCGTTAAGCTGCCTCTCACCATTTATTTTAGGACTTTCAGCTCTGTCTTGCGTCTCGGGCAGTCTTTCGACGATGCTTCAGGAGGACCAGAGCAATTCGCACACTTGAAATCAGTCGCACGGCAAGCATCAGCACTGTGCTGCTCAGAGCATTTTTTTGGCCACACTGTCGAATTTTTGCATTCGCCGCTGACATGCCCTGTCTTCAAACAATTGCGGCACTAAAGTGGTCGTGGAACGAACGGTCGTACTGGAGACGAAAAATATCCAACTTTCACGTGTGACGGCAAGCTTCTTCCCTTGAAAGTTATCCTCGCACAACGAATTTCTCCTAGGCGACGGATTTCAATAATAGTGACATATGCTGTGGCGGGTTTAACCAATATAAGCAGATCGTTATCGAAATCACATCTGTTGAAGTATCGCTGTTCTGTGGTATTATGATGCGAAGATTAATCTTTCCCAGCACTTTGACTGTTCTCAAGATATCCAGCGCTGCTCTGTCCCTGACATCGACCGCGAGAATGTTCTTACGGGTGTTGATTCTCACATCTGTAATCTCAACCGGAACAAGACTCCAGTGTGACAGATATGACTTGCCTGTTTAGCCGATTCAAGTTGTCGGTCGGCGTCTAGCGCAAGAAGAGGATGGTATGAGCCGTGTCATTGTTCTTTGCCATCGCCGTCGTCCTTGTTGAAGACGAGGAAGCAGTGACGATTCCCCTCTTTCCTTTTCGGCTCACAACTGTCAAGTAATCATTGTCATCCGATAGATCATCGTCTGAAGCAGAGTAGTACAGCATGGTGTCCTCGCTGCCTGTGTCGCTCATCACGTGGTTGCGCTTCCTAGGAGCGCTTGACGCTGTGACGTCTGTCTCCTCCGGGCGTCTAGCGGTCTCCGCTTCCATCGCCGAAGGTTTCGGGAGCAGCGTCTCCCGAAAGCACGCAAAATTACTCTTAAAATGAGAGCAGCAGAAAACGGGATTCCGCACAAGAGCCACTTCTTCGTCTTCTTTCTTCTGTGAAATTCCGCAGAGAACAGAGCTGCCAAACAGCACATTTGTAGGCGTAGTACTGGTGGTTATATAACTGTTCGTTGTATGTGTACAGTATCCTGTTTAAGCGTTTGCGGTCAGAGACCAACCGAACAGCCATTATAGAGTTCTAGCTCAGTGGGCGAGCGGGCCAGCGTAGATGCCACTGCGCATGGTGTACCGCGCATGCGCACTGGTGTGTACGCTGGCCCGCTGACTCGCTGAGCTATTACTTCCTATTGTATTGCGAGCCGAATATGACATCGCCATTTAGACTCTCTGGATACGAACAATTCGCGTCTGGGACAAGTGGAAATACTAGCAAAGTTTTACTATGTGTGCGATGTGACCTCACGTATTCGCTAACCAAGTTCCGGTGCATAACAGCAACGAGTACGTCTCTATAACACTGAAGCTGAAGCGCCGGATAATCTCGCTCATCGGTAGCTATATTTCTCCCAGGGGAATATTTGACTCTGCATACCTGAAACTTGTTCTTGACTCTTGCCAAGGACCTCATATTATTGTAGGCGATTTCAACGCGCACCACCATGTTTGGGGTAGTAGGATCACAAATCTTCGAGAAGACAACTTCTTAACTTCACAAGCAGCAATGACCTTGACATCCTGAACGACGGCTCACCAACATTTCTTCGTGGCACAACGTACAGCAGCTGTCTCGATTTAGCTATCGCTTTACGATGCCGTTCGTCTTCTCCTGCCTGGTGCACAGATGCAGAAACGTATGGCAGTGATCGCCTACCTACTTATGTACAACTGAGATGGTTTACAAGACTTCCAAGTTCTCATACGCGACGCACTGACTGGGATGCTTTTCAGAACAAGCTAGAAGAATCCTGCAACTGTACAATTTCACCGAAAGAGATTGAAGAGCGCATTAGAGCAGAATTGCAGGCAACAACATGCATCATCCAAACATCAAATTCAAGACCATCCGTTGACGTTATATATGAAGAGCTGCGGGCAGTCCGACGTCGCACCAAAAGGAAATACAGGCGAACTAAATTGATATCAGAATTGAGGACGTCACGCCGTGTGCAAAAGAAAATTCAAAGATACTTAGACAAGCTCGACAGACAACGTTGGAGGTCCTTTTGCACCAGCCTGGACCCAAGAAAACTGTTGTCCACAATATGGCATGTTGTACGAGCACTACCATCTCCTCCACAACAGCTACCTCCCTTCCGAGCTTTGGCTATCATCCAGACGCGCAGTGAGAAGGAAATCGCGGAAGATTTCTGCATACACCTCTCTGGATCTACAACATCGGTAGCTTCAGTGCTCAGGTGTGCTCCTCCAACAATGGACGATCGTCTCGACCTCCCATTCACGCTGCAAGAGCTACGTGCAGCGATTTCCTCTTCAAGACACTCAAGTGCGCGTGGTCCTGATGACATTACCTATTCTACCTTGCGCCATCTAGGCCCTCGAGCGACTGAAGAGCTCCTGGCTTTATACAATCTCTCTTGGTCCTCGGGAACTGTGCCTGTACACTGGAAGACAAGCAAAATCGTGGCATTATTAAAACCAGGCAAGACACCCCATGCTATGCTTTCCTACAGACCTGTGGCGCTTGCCAGTTGCATAGGTAAAACCATGGAACGCATGGTTTTGACGCGCCTGGAGTGGTTTTTGGAGAAGCGTAATATATATCCAGACGCAATGACAAGTTTCCGAAAGGGTAGGTCGTCAATCGACAGCGTCATTGACCTAGTAACAATTGTTGAACATCAGAAACGTCGCCGTCGATTAACGGCTGCTGTCTTTCTAGATATCAAGGGTGCTTTTGACAGCGTTCTACATGATGCAATTTTAAATACCCTAGAAGAATGGGGCGTCGGGGGACGTATGCATCAATGGATAGCCAGCTATCTTCAAGAGAGAACGATATTCATGATAACTCCAGACGGTGAAACAAAGAACCACCCCGTCTATCGTGGAGTGCCTCAAGGAGGTGTATTGAGCCCAACCTTATTTAATATCGTACTCATTGGACTGGTAAAAGAACACGCAGGCACAGTCTCGGTCTCTGTGTGCGCAGGCGACATCTGTATATGGACCACGAGCTTAACGCGCTTGCAAGTGCAAACGAAGCTGCAGCGCACGGTGTCAATAACGTCGACATACCTAAACAGTCGCGGACTGCAGCTCTCACCAGAAAAAAGTGTAACCATGGCATTTACACGGAAGTCAATGGCCTGCTACCCCGTTATGATTGATGGGAAGATTATACCTTCAGTAAACCACTACAAGTTTCTCGGAGTCATCATCGACCGTGACTTATCTTGGTCGAAGCACCTCTATGGATTAAGAAAAAAGCTGGACAGCTTTACTCATGATTTTCCAGACATATGTCTGGAAAATTATGGGGGCCGTCCACGTAATCTTTTCTGCAGCTCTACCAGGCACTTTTTGTTGGCTACTTCCGCTACAGTGCGCCTGTACTTTCTCGGTTTAGTGCAACTGCTGTACGCACACTTGAAAGTGCTCAGGCTCGCCCACTGAAAATTTGCCTAGGACTGCCACGATGTGCGTCTACTTGGGGCACTATTGCAGAGGCACGTGCGTGCCGAGCTCGAGTTTATCTGCAACATGAGCCATTGCGAGTGCATCTAAGGCTACTGGCTAGACACAGGAATCATCCACTCGCGAACGTCACAAGCGTACGGCCTGTGTCCGCCTACTCAGAAGCCGTGTTGTCGCAGCAAGACTTATTGCCGTCGGACTTCAAAGCGTATTACATACCCGAAGTTCCACTGTGGACGATGGCAAAGCTCACGGTGAGACTCTCAATCCCTGGAATAATGAAGAAGTCGAAGATGCCGCTTGCTGGGCTCAAGCATTTTGCGCTATCATACATTGCTTACATGTATGGATATTACGAACATGTTTTTACAGATGATTCTGTGACACAGACCTCATCCGCGGCGGCCTACACGGTGCCAGGAATGGGGATCGCACAATGGTTCAAGATAGGACGCAGGACGTCGTCTACAGCAGCTGAGTGGACCGGTGTTCGAGAAGCAGTTCGCTGCATACTGCAACAGAGTCTCGAGAAGTGGACAGTGTTCTGTGACTCAAAACCAGCACTGCAACTCATCAGCAATTATATGAGTGACAGAACCGCATATAGTCCTCTGGTTTATCACATCATGTCTCTGCTTGATGAGGCGTCTCATTCCGGGCATACCATCGTGCTGCAGTGGATTCCTGGCCATCGTGGAATAGCTGGAAACGAACCATTGACGCGGAAGCAAAAAAGGCGCACACTGACGGAACCATTATAAAAATTCATTTTTTCCGGTATGACATTAGCGCCTTGCTCCATACCTCCGTTAAAACTTCTACGGCGCGACATTGGGACAACCCCGAACATCGACAAAAGCGCCTCCATAGACTTGACGCTGGATTACAATTCCGGCTTCGACTTCGGTTGCGGAGAAGCCAGGAAACACTTATTCATCGATTACGGCTGGGTGTGGCATACACCTACCGATACCTTCACAAGATTGGACAAGCACGGGACCCTGAATGCAGCGTCTGTCACACTCTCGAGACAATAGCTCACGTACTTTGCGTGTGCCCTCAATATGCGGCCGAACGAAGAACACTCAAATCTACAATTGACAGCTTGGACTCCCGCCCCTTTTCAGAAGAAAAGCTTTTGGGCCCGTGGAGGAGTGTTCACTGTGCCCAACGTGCCATAAAATCACTTTTGAACTTTTTAAGTGAGACTGGTTTAGACGATCGCCTGTAGAAGCTGTGAAACGTGCAGTCAGTGCGAAATGTGTTTGCGCAATAACTTTTTGTGACAAGATTACTTTTTCTATGGACAAGATTACTCTTACGTGTATTGCGTCTACAGTGCGCATTCGCTTATTGGACAACTTGTATATAGTGTCTCATTGTACCATAACATAATCACCCGCCACCTACCTTTCCCTGTATTTCCCACTTCTCCTTTCCCCAGTGAGGAGTAGCAGGCTAGAGACACGCTCTCCAGGCCGACCTCTGCTCCTTTCTCTTCATTAAAATGTCCTCCTCCTCCTACTCTCTATTAATTGAAGAGTTGTATGGTCGCAATGTACATAGCTCTTAAACAGCTATTTAAGAGCTGTTATATCGAACAATACTAAACTATTCTGGCTCAGCATGAAAGTAGTGCAACATTGAAAATACAGATGGCACAGTTTCTCATTGGCCGTGGTTGCAATCCAGGTGTCCAAAATGGAACGAACAAAACTTGCATAGTGGCGCCCTGACGAGGAGGATGTGTACGGACATCTCGTATAAAGGACTGTCTCATTTTGTTTTCGTATGTTCTCATTTAAATAAGGTGCACGTGCCACTGGAAAAGACGTTTCCGCTGCAGAAATTTTTATGGAAGCGTGCGAATGGCGCCTAAGAGACAAGGACGAAAGAAATGACAGGACACACGTGCGCTACGTGTATCATGTACTTTCCTTCGTGCTTGTCTCTTACACGCCATTTACCCGGCTGCAATGCTGAACCAACTAGCTGTGATTTTTAAGGAATCCGGCAGAAGGCCCATCGCGAAGGACCTGTTTGTAACGACAAATAGTTGCTTAAACAAAGGGAAGTTTCAGGTGTTCATCTGTGTGCTGTCTATTCGAACAAATTAAGGAAGAAACTCCACTGGTGTTATCTAAGTATGCGTAAGCATTGTGCGACTTGCTCATCTCCACGCAGCCAGTTGTCATTATCAATGTTATCAAAATTGATCCTACCGGTATAAACTCTTATCGACTCTTATAGGATGTTACGAACCTTATCAGACTAGATTCGACCCTTATCAACCCTTATCAACTTTATCGCAATCTATCCGATCCTTCTTACCTCTTATCTATCCTAATCAACTTTATCGGACGTGACCCGACCCTTACAACTCTTATCGCTCCTTGTCAACCTTATCAGAGTTGATCTGACCCTTATCGATCCTTATCACCTTATCAGAATTGATCCGACCATTATGAGCCCTTATGGCCCTTGAGCGCCTCATCCATCCGCGTCGAACCAGTGTCAACCGTGAAGAGACCCATAAAATTCCTCATCACTTTTTATCAATTTATTGACTGCTTATCTCTTTGTGTTACGCGACGCGAAGTGCATGAACCTTCACATATCGGTGGCATTTTGATCGGTGAAGGAGCACCCCCTACGGAGAGCGCATCCCGCCACCACCGAAGTGCATCAAGGATGTGGCGTTCCTGGCATTCAATGTTTCGCAAAAGGGGAATCTTCCTAATGTCTACAGTGCTCCAAGGCGACTCTACATGTGATTCTAGAGATGGCTTTTGTTCCACAATCACCAAATATTTCAAGAAAGCCTCCATAGAAACTGTTCTCCTTTGGCACTTGTTTTGTATCGCCGGTACAACACGTTCATGTGGTTCAGATATATTCACCATGTGCAAACGTGGACGTTTAGCCCAGTTGGTAAGACTGTCGGCTTCTGGGCGTGGGGCGTAGGTTCGAAACTCACTACTGCGAACGTTTTCGCTTTCGAATTCATTTATACATTAATTTATTTATAGCGATTCTTCTTACGTGACAGACGGACGGGTTTCCGCGTCGGGTAGGTATAAAAAACGCTTATGCGTATAAAATTCAGCCCTGTTTACGCGCAGCCAAATCAATCGCAAACTACTGTCGGCAAGCCCATAAATACAAGGCGAACGGGTCGATCAAAGGACTTTTATTATTATTTCAAAATTTATCTTTCGCATCGAATGTTCAAGTGTGCCCAGCTCTGGCGGCGTACCTTGTCCCAAATGCTAGCCAAACAGCGCCGTGTCCGAGAGGCGTATGAAACGGAGTGTGGCTGCTCGCTTGCATAATGCATGGCTGACGTGTATCGATTAGCGCCGTTACTGAAACATGCACGCGAAAGCACGCCAGGAATAGCGTATGCGTCGGTCGCCCAGATACGCTGACGGATAACGCTCCCCTGCGATCATACAGAGCATGGATGCGTGTGAACTCACGCAGCACGCTGCGATCAAGTTTCTGACCGCCCGACGGCGTAAGGAGGAACGTTAATATTCTCTAGCAATAAACTTTGACAACAACCGGCAGCGTACAGCTATCGTTGAAAACAAAAGTGTACAGTACGGATTATGAGGGACGCCGTATGGTGGAGTACTTGGGAGCAATTCTGATCTTTTTGGGTTCTTGAAACGTGCGACTATATCGCGGTGCGCGAGTGTTTTGATGTGAAACGTCTTTAAAATTGGTCAGAGCTTGCTAAAGCCGCATGTAACGAAATCATGTTATGCAAGTATATATATCGTTTTTATTTTTGCAACTGTATTTTAGCCACACGCGTTGCTTTGGTAGCGTTGTGTGTAGAGGGAATTCCCTAGGCCGTGCATGTGTCCCGTACGCAGACTGTGCTTTGGTGAGCAGCGCGACGTAGCGAGTGAGCTCACAATTTTATTACAGCCCGCTCTTATGCCACGCCATGGCACAGCCGGGAGGAGCGACGCGCGCACGGACATTGCGATTCTTTATCAGACCGTGACGGAGGAGCACTTAGACCGTGCTCTCCGGACTTGTGTATTGCATGCGCCTCAACCGCCTCTCTGGTTTATTTGCTTTTGTGGCAGCCGATGATATGTGTGCCTTCAAAGACCGGTCTGCAGTGATGGCCGCGGCAATGACTGCCGAGATGGCCAGACGCGTCAAAGACGTAGTTATGCTCCTTCAATCATTCAATGAGGCAGCGTCCCGCCCGCCCGATGCATTTACTATCGCAGAAAAGCAGGATGTTGTAAACCACACCTACTCCGCATACAACAAAGCGGTTGCTATGCTTGGTTTTGCTAACCTATTTTTCCTTGGAGTTGCGGTTGACCTGCCTGCACAGGTGCCACACTTTATTTGGTCACGAAGGAACGACATCTATGCCAGCACGCCAACCTACTTTCTTGAGATTGTACGGATGACGGTGAATGAATGAGATGAATGTACGGAATGACGGTGACTCTCTTTCTTGCTTTTACACTCTTAAAAAAGTTAGCAGCCTTTCGGGCTTGTATTTTCCCACAACGATAACCGTCATCTGCCTCGCTTGCGTTTCCTTTCTTGAGAACCCCGCGCTCGCTACTTTCTTCTACAGAATGCTATGTCACGCTGAGAACGCGCATGTCGTTCGTGACCTGGAAGTACCGGGATAGCAGCGTTAAAGAAAATGCTGGCACGACAGGCAACGATTATTGTTGAGGAACAAGATAACCCCCAAAGGGTGCAAACTTTTTTAAGAGCGTACTGATTCAGGCTTATTGTTATTTCTTGCTTAAACAAGTCTTCCGCTACTGACGCCAGCAGACTGGGAATGCTGAAGCCTTTGGGCTTTGCTTTCGCTTTATCGTTAAATATGGACTATGTATACATTATATTCTATAAAAGCCAATGACCGAAATTAGCAAGTTTCAAGCAGGTTTACTTAGCCACAACGTCCCAAATTTGAGAAAATGCTTTGAAATCTATGACGTCACGCTGTCGTACCGCCGTTGGGTTTCAGTGGGAAATTGACAAAATGAAACTTTGACCGATCATTTTTTCCCTAATAAGCAGACTCTTACCGCGAAATTAAAAAGAATGAAGTTTAGAAGAATAGTTACTGTGTCAGCCTGAACTCATCTAGAACTTAAATTATGTAAATAACCACGATTTCATTATGAGGCACGCCGTAGTGTGGGACTCGGGAATAATTTTGACCACCAGGGCTTCTTTAACGTGCACCTAAATCTAAGTAGACGGGTGTTTTCGCCCACATCTAAATGCGACCGCCGTGGGCTGGATTCGAGTCCGTAACCTCGTGCTCAGCAGCCCGACACCATAGCCACTAGGGTACCGGAACGAAATGTTTCTCGTTGTGGTTTTAGTTTCGTTCCACTGAAAAAAATTGTTCCTGTTCTGCTCCGGAACGAAAAAGAAAATATCCCTAACGGTTCATAACGGTTTTGACTCGCATGTAAACATTTTCGAAATAACGCTAGGATAAAAACATAGTGTTTATTTTTCTCAATAAGTGGAATTCTGAGATCGCGATCAATGCCTTGAGTCAAAGCGCTAAGCATGATCTCAGAAGCAGCACGTCATCGAGTGTTGTGGCCGAAATGCGAGACCGCTGTTCCGATAAAACGAACTTAAATGAACGAACACAAACTAACGATAAAGCGTTGATTACAAGGCGTTGTACCCTTCGAAAACGAAACGATAAGCATTTCAACGCGCTAGTCCAGGGTTCTGCTATGATCTGCTAGTGCGCCGAGCGGCATGCAGGCTTAGATTAGTGCAGCGCTCGACCGGCTATCGCTCGCGCTATCCCTGCTTAAGAGATACGCGCTCATTCGGACGACGTCGACTGTTCGGGATTGCCGACTTTCCCCTTGAACCTAAAACAGAACAAATATATTTCAGTTTCACTCCTAAACAGACTAATTAATAACGTTTCGGTTGCGTTTTCGTGCCGGTCAAAAATATAGCTTTTTTCCGTTTTTGTTTTCCTTTCGTCCTGACACACTGATAGCCACTAAGCAACCACAGCGGGTCTCTAGGACTGACTGTAGGGCTAGCTGGTAATAGCGGGGAGAATTTGGAGTGGCGCCCTCTCGCAAGTGACGTCACGGCCAGGACGCCGCTCGCTCCGGCTCGCTCGGCTGCCGCGCGCGCTCGTTTTCTTGGTGCGTGCTTGGGGCGTTGGCGACTTGAGCCGTACTTACAAAAGGCTATTTAGGATTGTTTCTGTTCCCATGCGTGGACCGCAGTGTCTTCTTTGAAAGCGCGTGAGTGATGAAAATTTGCGACTTGGATATCGCAAGCTATGTAGCGCTGAAGGGGTCTACTGGTCTCGGAACGCATATATGTACCCTGTCTGTTCATAAATATTGCTTAAAAATAACGTCTGCAAGTTCAACACGCGAAGTTATTTATGATGCTCCTCTAAACACTTAACATTCCCTTATTACTTAAGTATGAGAGACATAGCATTGTACATGGAAGAAATACCTTGATATTTGGTCGCAACATTATAAATCCTTGTTAGAAGGACTCTGCCCAGCGAAGCTTTCATCATAATTCTTATCACTCTGGTGAGTTGTTTTAATGAAATGTGGCAACTGTATTCAGACCTAAATGGAAAAGATGGGTGCGCATTTTGTGTGAAAAGGTTTGCTACTACTTTCACCGTTCTCTGAAATAGGCTGTTAACGTATTGACTGTTAACACGACGGCGCATCGTGTATAGCACATATCTATTTCGCGAATACAATAAAAGCATTCACATGAAAGAAAATGTCGTGTTTAAGATCGAGAAGCAACCAAATGCAAGCGATGAAATGTGTCATAGTTACCCTCAGTAGCTTTTATCGACGATATGGCGCACCCCTCCCGCAACGGAAGCAACCGACTGTCGTTATGGCGAGGCGAGCATTGTTCGCGAAACCCAGCAGTTCACTACAACTTCCAATTGAACCCATGAAGTAGCTCTTTACAGCTCCAATTAGAGTGCCTATAACATAATCGATGCACTGCAGCGCAGCTTAGAATGCGTTGAAATGGAAAATGCAAACACATTCTGCCCCAACATGTCTCGATCCTGCGTCGTTTAATTACACAGACTGAAAACTATTTGTTTTGTCAGAGCATAAAAAACAAGCCTCGCGTACCCGCCTCTTAAAGAAGACACCACAAGTCTCACATGAACACTTGACCTCTACTGGGGAACAATGAAATCTTAAATATGTGCAACGCTACTAATGAATGGGCATTCGGCTTCTTGCTGGCTGCAGCGAACCGGTCCAAAAGGCAAACTTCACTCAAATATTTGAGCGGAGCAGCCTGTGTCAGTTCTTCAAACAGATTCATCATGTCTGTTTCTCAAGCAGGAAGCACCAGTAAATTGCTCTAGTGAGTTGAACGTGTAGACCGGAAAGGGAATAAATATTGGTACATTCCTTTCTGTGTGCTGCAAACAGCTGTGAACCTCAATCAGCTTTGCTTGAAGTTACCGCCACTTAAATTTAACCGGTGAAGAACGGCCTAATTTTGAGAACCAGTTAAAAACGCAAGTGGTGCTAGCCGAATCTAAACTGCAGTGGGAGTAAAGTCCCCGTGTTACTGCCGAGGGTTTCTGTAAAGAAATAGAAAAATTCGCTATTATACCGTGAACTATTCGTTGTGAGCAAACATGTTTTAGCGGGTTAAAATCAAGATCAATGTTGTAGAAGTTATATATAGTCAGCGTTTAATTGTAACACGCATATTGCACTATGGTGGGTATGGAATCTCAACTAGATTATTATGTGCTGTGCTTTTGCGTCTACGCTTCTATTATTCACATGAGCTGCCACTGGAAAGTGTAGATCCGCGCATGAAAAACCCGTAATGGGCTGGTCTGAGCTCCCTCCGGTGGCACTATAGCGATGCCTTCGAGAAATGTATTGTTGTCTAGGAAATAAGCTCCTTGATTACATTCTTGCTCATGAAGACATCGTAAAATATATATTTGAGAGGCCCGTCATAAATGTACAATCATTGGGAACGAGAGCGAACAAATGGAAACACTGCAGAAGGCGTCCGGACACCGCCCGAACTGCAGCAGACGACAGGCGCGAGTCCGTGCCCTGACGTCACGCGAGTGGCGCTCGCAGCGCCCCTCTAGGTCGTTCTCGGGGCTAATAGCATGTTGACCGTAAAACTTAGCGCGAATAATTTAGACACAAACAGCGGTCCTTATCGCTCCACGGCGTATGCGTCTACATTTGTCGTGCTAATGTTTCCGTTGATTCAGGATAACATTCATTTGGGCTAGATGGTGCATACTTGAATTAGGAAGGAACAGCGCCAATTAAGACGATCTTGAGAGTGAGAACGACACAGGACAAGCGCCAACTTCATTTATCACTTATTCTCCGAAAAATCAGCGAATATAGAGAAAATCACAGACATGCGCACAATAACCATAATGCATCATCTGCCAAACCGTTCTAGATAGCACATTTCGCTCTTGAAGAGGGTCACGGAAGTATGACTAACAGTTTTTTCCTCTCTTCTTTATATGGAATGCTTCCAAAACCTCGCGTGCCTTTGTTTCCCTGCTTCTGCCAAGAATCTTTATCTCTCGGAACCGTGGTTCACCCTTCTTGCAGTACAGGCATTGTTTCCGTGGCGAATGTTCTGCCGCTCGGTCACACGCAGTGCAAGTTGCGCAATGTTACGAAAGATGCGCACCTGATTCTTTCAGCGACCGCACATGTTCAGCTGCACGGTCATTCACGCATCTACCCGTTTGGCCCACATAGGCTTTCCTGCAGGTCAAAGGTGTTTCATATACCACACTGGTGCAGGACTTTACAAACTGCTTTTCATGTTTTTTGGTGCAGCTGCTCCTCGCGACGCGGGTGTGGGTACGAGGAGCAACTATGAAATAATAATTTTTAATAGTTTTTAACAAACTGAACGTTTTGACTTACACAGATGGTGTAAGCACTGTCCTATACAGTTTTAAAGAGAAGGGGCGGGCGTTGGTATTCACGCTTGAACAACCTTTGAAGGGGCAATTACAATTTTTAGACATTGACATTACCTTGGGAGAAGTGCATGTATCTTGGCACTACGCACCTGGAGCACAAAAGGAGCTTCTTCCTTATGCGTCGGTGCATTAAAAAATGTAGAACGTTCCATTGCTAAACTTTGTCTTGAGTCCGCTCTCGTGAAATCGTGTCACCATGCAATGCGTGCGAGCTTTGACACGCAAGTTGATAGGTTGGTTTCGGCGGGGTTCCCAAGCACGGTTATCACAGCTGCGGCTGAAGCGATCTTGCAGAAAATCAAAGGTGCCATGGTCAAGAAACCGGGCGCACAAGAAAAACAAGCTGCGAAGCCGGAAGTGGTTCCGTATGTACATAGGATAGCCCACAATATGAAAACGGTGGCAAACTGGCACAGCGTCCCAGTCGTGTTTTCAGCTCCTCGGAAACAAGCACGGCTCTGCGCCCGCGTCGCGAGCGAGGGTACGAGGAGCAGCTGCACCAAAAAACACGGAAAGCAGTTTGTAAAGTCCTGCACCAGTGTGGTATATGAAACACCTTTGACCTGCAGGAAAACCTATGTAGGCCAAACGGGTAGATGCGTGAATGACCGTGCAGCTGAACATGTGCGGTCGCTGAAAGAAGGAGGTGCGCATCTTTCGTAACATTGCGCAACTTGCACTGCGTGTGACCGAGCGGCAGAACATTCGCCACGGAAACAATGCCTGTACTGCAAGAAGGGTGAACCACAGTTCCGAGAGATAAAGATTCTTGGCAGAAGCAGGGAAACAAAGGCACGCGAGGTTTTGGAAGCATTCCATATAAAGAAGAGAGGAAAAAACTGTGTTAGTCATACTTCCGTGACCCTCTTCAAGAGCGAAATGTGCTATCTAGAACGGTTTGGCAGATGATGCATTATGGTTATTGTGCGCATGTCTGTGATTTTCTTTATATTCGCTGATTTTTCGGAGAATAAGTGATAAATGAAGTTGGCGCTTGTCCTGTGTCGTTCTAACTCTCATGATCGTCTTAAGTGGCGCTGTTCCTTCCTAATTCAAGTTTCCAGTGAACTTATGCAGTGTGTCTGGGAAGTGTCCCTTCAAGTCTTGGTACTTCTAATTTAATGATGTACTGTATATAGTCAGTGAGAACCAAAGAATGAAATGTTATACGTATACGCCGTCCGTATCTAACAACATTTGAATAGATTAGCCGGAGAATTAGGTTTGCTTATTTCCTTGGCGTCAAGCAGTTTTGTATGTTCAAAACGGCTGTTTTTTCCCGCAAATTTGTCTTTTTGTCACAGACCTGAACGTGTTGGAAAATTCTATGGGTGATCGGGATGTCGGTTCTCAGCCAAAGGTAATGCTTGAGCTTTAAACAAGGAGCTTTAGTTTTCCAATTAACCTGGCATTTACATTAACAGAACAAGGTTACAAGGCTGCGAGCGTACTCCCGCTGGCTCGGGTTCCTTTCGTAGGTGAAAGGCAGGTGCGCTGAGTTTTTATGGGTGGAGCTTGTACTGAATTCTTGGGTTGTCATAGACTGTAGGTTTCAAGAACTACTACAGATTGTAACCTAGAAAAGAAGTGAGGCGTGCAGACAGGACACAAGAGTAGAGAAGTGGACAACACGAACGCCGACTATCAGCTGACGGGAGCACTGAGGCGAAAAAAGAAAGAAGACGCAAAACGCATCTGCGCATGCTCAGGAATGGTAACACCACGTGTCAATCGGGTACACGTGCCGGTCTACATGAGAGATAACTGGTAAGGCACTTAATCTCTCCCGTGCTCCCGTCAGTTGATAGTCGGCGTTCGTGTTGTCCACTTCTCTACTCTTGTGTCCTGTCTGCACGCCTCACTTCTTTTTTTGCATAATGAATCCTTACCAACTAGCTGAGCTTTCTGTCGTTGTGTAACCTAGAATTAAGTGCTACGAGGCCAGCCTTCACAAGAATTTCTTTTTTTCGCAAATTTCGTGTCCTGTGAGCATTTGTGACTGACTGCACGACTCGCACTGCTGCCTAAAGGTATAGATAGAGTGTGGCACAGTGCGTCAAGTAGTGCACGAAACCTGTATTCTGCTCGAAACGCGGAACATTCAGTGCCAATTGGGCAAATAAGTGCTATAACTCTTGTAGAAACAATGTCGCCATGCGTACTTTAGCGTCGCACGTTCGCGCAGCCTGAGCTACACGTGTTTTCACCCTATTGCGTCACTTTAGGCAGACGAAACGGGGCGGTGAAAAATATTCACATAGACTGCTCGATCTAATCAGGTTTTACCTATCGTAGTCTAGCATTTTGCCTATCTCTCCCTGATCTGTTCCTTCTTCATTAAGCTATAGATGGCGCGCTCAGGCTCGTGGCAGCGTGGGCACGCCACCTTTTAGCTTTCGCCCCACTGCGCCGTTTTCGGGAGCCGGGAGGCATACGAGGAAGAGAGTATTACCGAGGCAAAGTAAAACGGGGAAATGAACAAGCAGGATTCACGGCTCTCTCGCTTTATGCGCGGATACTCGGAATGTCGGGGCTACGAAGCTGCGCGTTGATGGCACTCCTCCCTCTCGGGGGTCACGCGTTCCTTTGGCGAGAGCAGGGGTCGTCTATACGCGAACCAACCGCGGGAGACAAAGGAATTGCCGTGGCGGCACGGGTGGGGGATTCCCCAAGGGGATTTGGCTCAGGCTTTGGCTCTCCGCCCACCGATGCCGGAAAAGCCACGGTTGACGCCCGCTGCTCTTTGGGCCCGGAGGCCGCATCGCCGCATCGCCGCATCGCCTCGTTTCTCGCGTGCTTGCCGGCAGGGGGCGCTGCACCGCTACTGTGGGCGCTCTGTGGCCGTCTTTATTTAACGAGTTGGTATTTGTATACACTTTCCTTCGCCGTGTCACGTGCCAGAGCTCAAGAGGAAAGCTAGGAGAGGAGCTACGCAACCATAACGCACCGTGTCAGATGATGACGTTGTTTTTGGCCAGCGCCTCTGGCGGCGTGCCAGCTCGCCTGCCCTCTTCCAAAAGGCTTAGCGAGGAGCCGCTCGACAATGACGCGAAGCAAGAACGAGAGCTGCTATTCAAAAAGGCTCATCGTAGTGACGGACGGAGCGCGCAGCAAATGTCGTCTGTCGCATTCCGAGTTCAATAAGGAGAGATCATTCGACAGTTTCTGTAGAACTGTATCTCACCCCACTACGTTGAAGATTAAAAAGCGCGCTGGCCCATTAATTCCTCTTTTCCGTCTCTCTGCGGAAGAGTCCGTCGCCGTGCTTTTAATTTAGACATTTGGCCGTTGAAATGACTCGGAGGCCACACATTCTTGTTAAATGTCATCCAGTATAAGAAATAGTTCGCGAGTCCGTGGCTGCCTTTTGAGCAGACCAAGCGAAGCATGCGATAGAGTGAGTGGACGAGCACAAGTGCTCAGTGTGGCATGCCTGGAGCCCATTGCTGCAACGGCACACCCTTGCACGCTCCAGATAAAAACGCATGGATTTATGCGCATGCGTAAACTGTCTACGGCGCCGTCGGCTCCAGCAGTAGGTTTGATCAGCTTAGATCGCAAGCCACTGGCTCCACTGTTTTGTTCCTTCAAAAGGAGTAAGGCAAATTCACGCACAGTCGCGAGAAGGAGTTTGAGCACCTAAGGTGCCGCGATTTCTTTTTCTTCACACCCTAGGCATGCCGGCTGAAATCAAGAGCGCACGCTTACGTGCGCTTGTTTGACCAATGCAATGTATTATCCCAATTTCAAGCCGCGGAACTGCGCTTGAATGTGTGTGTATATATATATATATATATATATATATATATATATAATCTTACTGATGCCGTGGTCTTCAAACTATTGGTCGGCAGTGTAGAAAAATTTAACGCAATTTACGCGCTCTCTTGTTAAATATCGTGTACACTCGCGCAAGGGTCGCGCTCCCCGCTTGGCAGCTCCAAATTTGGAAACAAATTCCAACCGAGAAGCCGCTGCGTTCGGTGCACTGCTGCCGCGCACGCGCGTATCAGCAAACTTCCGCACGCCGCGCCGCTGCTGGATGCGGGCGAGAGGTGCGTCCGGGTCGCGGCTGAGACCGGCTCCTCCGTGTTCCTCCATCGCAGCGCTCAAGTCGCCGGCACCATATTTTCTTTGTGCGGTTAGTTTTCGCAGCCGGCCCAACTAGATCCTTCGGTTCATCAGTCAGCTTTCAAGGGCCGTTCACCAGGTCTGGCCATTTCGGGCTGAAAAGAGCAGTGCATACAATGCGCGATAAGGATCGCGTCTGCGAAGTATTACTTACCTATACGCGGTGTGGAATGAGCTTAAATTTCGAACCGAGCGCCGTTTGCCCTTCTCGCGGGCGTCGCGGCCCCAGCCGGAGAGTTGTCACCCATCGTGCAAGTGCGCCTACGTAGGCAGTGCTGTGACGTCGCTCATAGTGACACGTGACACGTGAAGGCGACATCAGTTATTTGTTCATTTTGTTGCTTAAATAGACGAATTAAAGCTTAGAGAAATAATGAAGCACATAAACGAAACATCTGCGTGTTGCTGTTTCACTTCGTACCAAGACAGATGCACTTCCGTTTCGTGTGCTTGTTCTCACGTCGTGCAGTCGCGAGCGCAGACAACGTAACTGTCTCGCTTTCTACAGTGTCGCAGCGCCGCGATCGTTCTCTCTCGTGCTCCCACGCCTGCCTCATTGCTCGTGGTTCTGGCACTGGTCGGGTGTTCTCGTGCAAAGCACGCCCGCTGCGCGAAACGCGAAAACGCGCGCGCGCAAGAGAGAGAGAGAATGAAAGAGGAGGCGGGACCCGTGACGTGTTCGTCACGCGATCCTCCGGCTCCGGTATGGCTTGCGGAGGCTAGACGGCGAAAGTGGAGAGGGTGTCTATGTTAACGGTGACGCTGGCGTCCTGAAATCACGGGTTCGAGCCACTTCAAATATTTTTATCTCTGCTGCATTTCGACGAGGCCAAGTGCAAGAACGCCCGTGTCGCGTGCATTGGGGGCACGTTAAAGATCCCCTGGCGGTCGTAATTAACCCGGAGTTCCCCACTACGGGCGTGCCTCATAATCGAATCGTGGCTTCGGCGCGTAAATCCCCGGAATTCATTCATTTTTATCTTTGCTATTAATCAACTAATTTAAATTTGTTGTGGTAGGACACTCCTTAGAGGGCACGTAGCAATTTCCAGCGTTCAAGCGAAATTTGCCATGTTGTCAGGTGAGGGGCCCCCGAAGAGGCAAAAAGAAAAAGAAAGAACGGAGATAACGCCATGGATGACACAGAAGATGACTTCACGAATGTGCTGGGTAACTGAGCGTGAGCAACAGTGGCAGCGATAGCGAAGACGAGTCGTCGCCAAGTGCCCGGCGTGCAGGAATGACTTTATTAATTTAACATGAAAAAATAGCATTCAATTTTATGGTGGTGGGTAATCACGAAGGATTACGGTGAATTTCATACTCGTCGTCAGAAAAATTAGGCCTATGACCCGGTCCCTTACGTGCGGCCCTTACGCACGTAGGTTGTGGCCATCCGTACGCGAGTCTGTACGGTATATGCGTGGCGCTGCACCCGGCATATCGTGTCGAAAGAAGGTATACGCAAGCCAATTGGCGAAACAGCGCAAGTTTAACGAAACATGGTTACAGTGCTAGGGAAGATAAGCACAAGCGTTTAATGCGCGCGACTGGTGATGGAGTCGCTGAACCATCCTGTGCATGCCGTGTTTCTGTGCTCGCCTTCCTTATTGCTGTAACAATGTTTCACAACGCCAGTGACCGACTCGTGCAGCTCAAGGCCCACCAGTACGCCATTTAAACCCGGTATACCGTCTGCTCTCGCGAACGCAAGACAGACGGAGGCTTCCTCGCTGCGGCTGGGCGTGCGTGCCCATGTGGCGCTCTGTGTGTCTGTGTAAGACAGATGTTTCAGAATCTGGTTGAAGTTTAGGTCACTTTAAGAGGACACCTATGAGCACATTCACACAAAAGAGCAACTTCCAAACACATATTTATCTGGGTACCCACAGGCATAGGTAGCGCTAAACGGGGTCCGCCTAGAGAGGTGGGATGCCAGTACGCCGCCGGCTACTCGTTTCAGTCATGGGAAAAAAACATAAACTTGCTTTAAAAAAAAAGTAATTATGACGAGTCCTTTTAGCACGCACAAACACTAACACACAGGCGCACATGCCATACGTGCACTTGCTTTTCCTCTGAATAAATTTGAATGGAAATCTTCACCACGGCGAAGCGCCGCTGGTGGCCAGCTCCGAGCAACGGCGTTACGAGACACGAAACGTCGCCCATGCGAGCGGTGCGTGCGAACTCAACGAGAGACGCGAACGACCCCTGTCGGTGCCGTCTTTGCTCGAGCGGCAATCGCGTACCCTGCTCCGTCTCCACGTCTTTCCTGCCCCTCGCACCACGGGTCCACTTTACAGCCCGCGGTTGTGTTTAAGTCCTCTCGTGGGAAATCGGAGATGCAGGTCTCGGAAGATCTCACCAACGGCTGCAATCTTTGCTGCGAGTTCGCTGTGGCTCGCCCCCTCAAGGCGACCTCGCAGCGAAGTGTCGTTTCTCTCTCTCGCTCCAACTTCTTCCAAAGCCGTGGCCCGAGTGGAAGCACGCTCTGTAGATCATTGCGTATTTACCAGGCGTGTCGTTATCAGCGGGGCGAATATTACTGCAAATAATAACTGTCGCTGGTCATGCTCCGGTCGTTGAGGCCGTCGTGTACACGCACTGCTGTTCTCGTGAATTGTAAGCTAATCGCGGAGGGAATGAGGCTTCCAAAATTTTCTGCGCACTAGGCACGTCTGGCATTTTTTACACAAATGTGTTCTTCAATTATTCATAATTAAACAAACGTTAAAGATTAGCCCACACGTTACACGTAACATATCCCACAGTTCCACTAAATGTGAGCTTGCTGTCGTGTATAGGACTTCCTACAATTTATTTTTCTGCAGTGCCTGTGATTAACTTAGACAGATCAAATACTTGTTGTACGCCACCGACAACGCTGTTCCTAATTGAAGGAAATATAAACAACGTGCTTCGCATAGTCTACCGAGGAGACAGGGAAAACCAGCTACACACCTCGCGTAACGCATTAAAAGTGGGAAAAAGCGAGAGTTCAGTAATTATTTTCAAGGCCTATAATCATCCTAGAGACTTAAGACCTTGCGCCGTACATTGCACGGCACTGATCCTCTCTAAATATGAAATTGCTTTTGTTTTCGTCCTCTATAGTTAGTGCAAAATCTTTGCAAGTGTTTCTCTAAACAGCCCTGTAACGAGGATTTAGCAATTTTCATTTAGCCCCTAACTAACCCACGCACTTCAAGATGTGCCTGCATATCAGCCCTAACATGCCCACATTTCATGCAAATGTAAACTATGGGAATGATCTAGCTTTCCCGGAGAACCGTCAAAACAAGCATATAACATTGTTTGAGCGCTTCTAGTCGCACTGACAGCTTTGGCGTAAAGGAAGCAATCTCTCTCTCTCTCTCTCTCTCTCTATCTCTGTTTCCCACGCTGTCCTTTGCATTACGGCTTCAAATCCTTGTTTTCAAGGTTACAGTGTTATCTACAGCCTTCATTCAAAACCTCAACGTTTGAAGAGAGGTAATAGCTCGAATGCTCTGCCGGAGATATTAGCCTGGCTGATGGCCTCGATTGCTACTCCAGGAGCTGGGTGACAGTTACGGTATACTCGCAGGTAATCACATAAACACACAAAAATGCTCAGGTACTCACGAAATCATACAATAGAATATCGATATTCATAAAGTTCCGTTGAGGCCTGTGTACCTCAGAAACACCGGCAGCGCTTTCATGGCCAGTAACGCACGGCTGCTGCTTTGCTAAGGGCCGAAAAATGTGCCGCAATTCCAAGTTCGAGTCCCACTGCAAGTGTAACGTCGCCCTCAGAAACACAAGGCAAACAGCGGCAGCACAGGGCGTATTGCTAACCCTTAGGAGCGTTACACAAAGAGCACATTGGCGAGTATGTCCGTTGACTTTTGCCCTTGAAGTAGTTTGCGTGGGCTACGTTAAGATAAACTTGTGTAAGACAAAAGAATGCACGTGCTTAAATGTTTTGATGGCTGCATTATTGGAATGCGAATGCTGCATCGACCTTTTGTCAAAGTTTTCTCGATCGTTTCGCACAAGTTATTTTGCTTTGCTTCACTCTTTCCACTGTCCCGTGCGCTGTCGACAATGGAAGTTAAACGAGGCTAGCCGAACGCCTTTGCCACAAATAACGCCCGAATGTTGGCGTGGTGTGCTAGAGAAGCATAAAGAGAGGTGCCCCTGTGCTTGACCCTCTACTTTATGCGAAAGGCAAACATAAAACAAACCCTTCGTGAAAAAGTGAACGGAAACACGCTTTCCCCACGAATAACGCGAAGGACTCCGGGCAACCAGAGCCCGCACGTCCTTCAGCGGAGCCGTTTTATTATTCCCCGTAGCCTTCAACCCACGACACGCTCAATTGTCATCACAAAGAAAGTTACTCGTCGCCCGTCCCAGCTGTCCGAAAAGTATAATAGAAGAATAAACGAAACACACAAGGCCAAGGGAAACATGAACATGGCGGTCAGAGAGCCACGGGGCAAAATACTACACCATAAACTCCACGTGCTTCCGCTACGTGGCGCTTGCTTCCTCTTCACTTTCTTCCGCGGTCATTTGCTCGAGTCGTGGAAGATCGGGTGAGTGGAAGTGACGGCTGGCGAAAAGAACTCGGAGGAAAAATAAATAAACAAGACAAATTGGCCCAATGTTTCCTTTGTTCTTCTTGCGTTTCCTGCCCAACTCGGGGGGAGTCGTCGAGTGGTGCCCGTCATGTATTTCGCGCCTTTCTCCTCTGTCCTCATTCCCGTCTATGCCTCGCCTGAGACACGTCGCGCAGCGTTGCTCTAGCGGAACGAAAACAACGTTAGGCCGACTTCTCTCCCCACCCCCTTCTTGCGCAAGTTAAAGCGTGCCCCTCCCCAATCTTTTTCTTTTCACTTATATTTTTGTAGGTTCCGTACCTTTCTACACATACGGAACAGCACTATTTTCTTACTTGTGGCGTTAGGATTATTTTTTTCCCGCATAGCTTTCCAAGTCTGTGCTGATAGAACTAGAAAACAGCAACGTAAGCCCATGACAGACACTCCCGTTTCCAATTTCCATACGCTCGTTTTGCGCAAGTTTCATTGTTTGCTTCACTCGGCATTCCACTCCGTCCATTTTGTTTTACGCCCGTCGATATGATTTCCCAGCGCAGTGGCTCGATCGTGCGTGAGGGGCGCCAGCGTCTCGACCAATGAGCCGGCGAGAGCAGAGAGAAAGAAGGCACAGAGCTGGAGGAAAGAAAACTACGAAAGCGTAGGGAAGCGCGGTGCACTTCTCTCGCGGGAAATTAGGCTCGTTGGCACTTGGCACGAGTTTCGGAATCGCTATCGTCGACACGGCAACTTTTCTTTTTTCTTTTTCTCAGCTCTCATCCCCCACCATAGACGGGGGCCTGATTCTAAGGTTGCTTCTTTGGCTGTGTTGTGCGCTGTAAGACGGTGGGTTGTTGGTTTTCTGGTTATTTTTTTTTTTTGCGTTGCTCCTGTCCTATTCGTGGACTTCCTAGTCCACGAAGGCTAGTAGAAAACTGCCCCTTTTCGTTCATACTATATACTGCACCGACACGCTCTAGCACTTCCGCTTCATAAACCTTTTTGTATACGTTCGACGCTTCACTGGCCTTAGCAATCCAAATTCACACTGCCAATATTTTTGCAAGCTTTGATATTACATGTTTCGTGTATTTCATTTCTCAATTGAGAGTTTAACTTTCCACTGCATCTCTCCGTTCCAACGTTCTGCGTCCTTTTGTTTCTTCACCGAGGATCGCGCGGATAGCCGCTGTTTTTACGCCACGACAGTCTCGATTCTCAGCTTTTCTTTAATTCCATTTTCATTCCATTTATAACTGAAGTTGTTTTTTGTGTATGTGCTTATCGCACTGAGAATTCTTTTCTAGCCTTCAAACATTTCGTTTTCTTTGAGTAATGACGCTTTTTCAGCCGACTCCAACTAAGCTTACTATTAATGTGCTAGTCAAGAAGGAACATTGCAGTTTTTACGCCTTACTCGTCGGTTCACATAAAATGCCATGCTCCTTGCCACCACATTTCCTGTGCTGGATTACTGTGTTCCCAATACGAAAAAATCTCGGCGTCATTCTATTCTCAGATGCCAGCTTTATGCTAACCGATTCTGTTTTCCCAGGGATTGTCAACCACACTTCATCGATACTTCTGGGCAGGGAAGCACTTTGCATCCGCCGCGGTATAGCCGAGAAGCTATGGCGTTGCGCTTGGCTGAGCTCGAGATCGCGGGTTCGATCCTGTCGTCGGCTGCTGCATTTCTGTGGGGGCGAACTGCAAAAGCACTCGCGTACGTCAAACATAAACTGATGTGTCATTAATATGATCCGTGTGGTTTTTCTTAATGTGATAAGCCTCGAACAGTTTATCTCTTCAGTACTGAATTGCAGTTTGTTGGCATGGCGTTGTGTTGATCACGTAACCGCTGCACGCATGCGCATTTGGCGGTCTTCTTGCTTTGTTCTGCTTTCAAATAAATCAGAGTTAGCTCTCGCCCTGTCTCCTTACTCAGACCTTTTGTTTCATTGATTGCACTCAAATGTTTCGTGTCCCCAACTGGCCCTATTTCACGCTCGTAGGCATTTGAGACGCACGTGGTGTCGCGCGAGAGCTTTGCGGCGGCGGCGGCGGCGGCGGCGGCGGCGGCGGCGTCAGAGCTGCGTGGCGTTTTTTCGCCGCCTGGCCTGACGCTTCCCAGCCGCGTAAATGTCGCCGAAATCAGCATCGCGGCTTTCGTTGAGATTTGTCGAAATTTACTCTTCTTAACTGCAGGAGTAACAAACGTTTCAAAACCATGTAATCGAACTTGCAAACTTATTTGTGGCTACACTGCCCATATGGCACTCAATGGCTGCAGCTTCTGGGGTAAGCTAGTTTGGTTCAGAAATCAAATTGTCCGAAAATATTATTCAGCAATTTTTATCCTTCATTTCTGGTTGTGCACGTGACGAGGAGCAGCTGGTGCCACATAATGCCGCCAACATAATCTTCATATCAACAAATAGATACTGTATGACTATTATGAAAATGTTAGTGTACCAATGAACTCCAAGGTCAAATTCATTAGAGTTTGCACTCACTCACTCACTCACTCACTCACTCACTCACTCACTCACTCACTCACTCACTCACTCACTCACTCACTCACTCACTCACTCACTCACTCACTCACTCACTCACTCACTCACTCACTCACTCACTCACTCACTCACTCACTCACTCACTCACTCACTCACTCACTCACTCACTCACTCACTCACTCACTCACTCACTCACTCACTCACTCAAAGCTACTTAACAGAAGACAAGCTGTTTTGTACCGTATGCTTCGTGCCTTCTAAACATTTCGGTGACAATATGCGAGTGCTTAGCCTGAATAAAAGCAAACTGCAGCGCATAGCAGTACGCCACCTGTTAGTCACCTAAAGACCAAAGAGAAATTAGTGGAAGGCTTTCGAAACACACCGCGAAAAGAAAAACGTGTCTGAAGCTTTAAAGATTCTTGCTCAACGCGATAACCGGTGACGGGCTCCAGCGTTCTGCGCGTGAGCAACGACACGTGAAGAAACGTTTTGGTCTGCATACTGATGAGCCTTCACAAGTGGCCAGGCGCAGGAAGTGCTGCCGACACCACACCACTCTCACTCGCTTCATCTGCGGCGATACATCGCTATACTCTTTATCTTCTCGCCCCTGCAGCGAGCTCTTCGCCCCTTTGCGCTGCTGCATTGATGGAGTGCCCCTCATTTGCCAGCGACAGGTCTTGTCTCGCACGCTAAGAAGCTTCTTGGGAATACGCCCGCTTTCCCTTACTTCGCTGCTCCATTTTTCGCCCACGCATTTCCGACAGCTCGCTTTCGATCTCGACGAGGGATTAATTTGGTATATCGGCTGGGCGCGCTCTTGAAGTATCTTGGTGGAAATTTTAGTTTGGGCGCAGAAAGCACGAATTCATCACGAAAAGGAGAAGAGAACAGACCACCCGACACGCTCGAATGCTTCGACAAAAAGGAACGGTGATGAAAAAAGAAAAACATATCTGCACTTTAAGTAAGGGCGTTGTCCCTTAGCTACAGTTGGAGTGTCTCTTATTTAATTGTAGCCGCAATTCTGTTTGAAGGTCGCGGGATCGAATCCCGGCCTCTGCGGCCGCATTTCGATGGGGGCGAAATGCGAAAATACCCGTCTACTTAGATTTAGGTGCACGTTAAAGAACCCCAGGTGGTCGAAATTTCCGGAGTCCTCCACTACGGCATGCCTCATAATCAGAAAGTGGTTTTGGCACGTAAAACCCCATAATTAAATTAATTAATTCTGTGTGTCTCGACCCGTCCTCGCATTCCGCTTACCGCACAAATGTCTCAAGATGTGACGCAATACAGATTTATTTGTCGGCTGCAAGATAGAGTAGCTTACGGTAATTAATACAGCCAGCGCATTGTAATCAGCCAATCACCTATGTGCACTTGGTGAAGATCTGAGGATCACACGTCTATGATGGCCCCGTTGTGGAGATATTGAGTACGCCAGACTCCCTGGTGGGCCTTGAGCAGACTGAACGATTGGTTTTTTACCGATGGTAAGGTTCTGGAAGCCTGGCCTCACCAACACAGAACGAGAAGGATAAAGGCAATCGAGGGGCTCTATTCTTTGTTAGTTATAACCCTACGAAGCCATTAAAGAAGAGAGAGATGATCTTTAGCAAAAACTGGAACCCTGCCTGGCGGCGCGCTTAGTCAGCTACTTCAGGTGAAACGCGAGAAAAACGAAATCATACACACGGGACATACAACGCTTAAGGCACACATAACACAACACAGAACGATAAAGAACATCGTGTCTTCAGAAGGAGCAAGATACGTTTCGAGTATCGGTGAGAAACAAATGCACCGACGATTACGATGTTCAATTATGTGAACTTTGAGCGCAGCAGTTTGTGTGTTTTGAATTCGCAATATATTGTGACAAAGAATTTGGTATTGAACGACAGGGTCCTCTCGGCGGCGGCGCTGAGACTCTACTCGGGCAGCTCGTTTAGCAGCAGTTTGGCAGACGAAGCATTTCCACTGGTTACACCAGTCATTGTTCGGAAAGAAAGCGTGAACATGGCAACGCGTGGCTCGCGCATTCTCTAGCGGCGCAGGCGAAGTAGTGCATGCGCAGTGGGTCCGAAACCCAGGCCAGCGCTTTGTATGCGTATATGGTATCGGTGGGTGCTCTCGGCCCATGTCTGGGCGCCGCCGTGGAGCATGTCTCGTGGAGGTACTCGGATTTCCTGTTCACCCTTTCGCCATACTCTCCTGCTCCGCTTTCCTCCTCGTGTTTCCGCTGCAACCTCCTCCTTGCGCTTTCTTCACTCTCGCAGTCTTTCATCCCCAGCTGCGCTCCGCGTTCGCTGTTTCATCCTTCACTGTGCTCGTTCGCTCTGCTACGCCGAGGGACGCCGACGCTCAACGCAGGAACGGGTGCCTAAAAGCGGCGCTCTAAAAATACCGGGCAAGAGAGTGATAGGGCCGTATCCGTTGCAGGCATAGGTAACTGTACGAGAGGTGTTATGGAAGATAGACACGAGAAAAATGCTAGGCTGAAAAGCATGAATACAGCATGTATAGCTTAAGCAGGCCTAGGCTAGGCGAGGTCACCGCCCCGTTTCAAAGGGGATAGCAATGAATCACCACCATAGGCCGCAGGGGCCTACGACAGTCGACCATTTTAACCGCTTACTACATTAATCTTCTACATGGTATGCACTGAAATCATTGATGCTGTCATAGCATTGTACAGCCAGTACTGCGAAATCCTGCGAGTCATCTCGATTCACTGATCTTTGGCGCCGCTGTAGAAGCTGTGAATAGGACAGCAATATGGCGTACGTGACGTCACGAGAGTATTCTCGACATATAGATCTTCAACGGTTGCGTGTGTCAGTTCGTCTAAACATGGTCCCTTCGCCTGACTTCCTTTTTTTCCTTCTGCGTATTTTGAGCTCATCGACATCTATTGGCAAATGTACAGACGGAGCAGAAATCGCAGGGTGCAATGGAAATTAAAATCGAATGCGAAGTACACGTGTTTGCAGTCATTCCTGGAGTCCATTCTTCTTTCTTTCCTGGGTTTTAGTACTCTGAGCGCCGTGGCACATTCTTAATTGGAATAATGTTCCTAGAAGCGATTCTAATTTGACGGCAGGGGCTTAATAATAATTAACATTTTCTTATTTTTTATTTACTTTAGCCTGTTAGTCACCCAGATTTTGGAATAGCATAATAGTTCGCTATGCATGAATTCCCCACTGTCAGCTCAACCATCACTTACCAAAGGCAGACAAGGAGTTAGAAGCGTTTGGGTGCGAGCTAGTTGGTACGGGCTGTTTATTTTAAATAGCGTCCTCGCCCCCCTCAAAAAAAAAAAAAAGAAAACACGGGAATGAAAGAGCACAGGACCAGCGCTGACTGCCAACAACATTTTTATGAAAGCCCGCACAAATATATACTATTCGCAACGGGCAGAAAAAGAGAAAGTAAGAAAGGGAAGGCGGGGGGAGTCCTCGGCATTCAACTTCTGCTGCGCATGCGTTACAAATGTGAAACTATATCAATGTGAAATACACAATGAGGACACAATCGAAACTGATTAACTTCTAAGGAACTTAAGTTCCTCATCGCAAAGAGCTATAGAAGAAGCGCTTACGCAAGTGGCTCCTAACTCGCAAATTGAAAAAGCCGCAACGATTTCCCTGGCCATCTGATCGCTGTATCTTATCAGGACACGTGTGTCATTTAGGCGGGGTGAGCAGCCACGCTTTGCACAACGAACAGCAAGATTGTTACCAGTCTCAATCTTGACACAGTGCGCATGCTCAGGTAAACGTTTATTAGGCAGCGTCCCGTTTGCCCTATGTAAGCGCAGCCGCAAGAGGTTGAAATGGCATAAACTACTTTAGTATTGCAATAGACGGGCTTGGCGGTATGTCGCTTACTACACAGTCCAGCTATTTGCCGGCTATCGTTGACTTTTTTTCACAACCTTCCGAACTTCTTGAGCGGTAAAGACCACATTAACACTGGTCCGCGGCTTCCTTGATGCGGTGCGACACACAATACACATACGCGATCGCCACAGTCTTGGACATGTCCTTTACCACACCGCGCGGTTTCATCGGCAACCCTCTTGCAATAAGACTTCCGTCGAGGACGAGAGCAGTTGTGCTGGATAGCCATAAGCCGATGGACTTGGTTAGCAAAGCTGCTGGACATCAAGTGGGGCAAGAGCGAATGACAGCATTTCTGAGAGCCGAGCGCTTCACCACATTTGAATGATTGGAAGAGTAGGTGAGGAGAAGATGTCTTTTCGAAGGTGGGGCATATATCCAACACGTGTGATCCTCCTGGAGGTGCAGTGCAAGGTCAAGGAATATGATTTGGCCACTTTGGGGAATTCCCTTGTGAACGTCAACCCTCAAAAATGCTCTTGAGTTTTTCAAATACATGATCGAACAGGGAAGTAGCTTCATTTGGGCGGGTAGAAAGGCTCACCCAACAATCGACAACGTAACGAAACATTTTCATAGGACATGCTTTGCCGAGGTGATTGTTGACGCACTATGATAGTGTCCTCCTGGATCACCTCCGCACAGCATGTCCTGTGACTAGCCCAGCAACGTGTACTTCTGGAAGTGAACATCGACCCCTTATTGTGGCACTGTCCATGATTTACATAAAACTGTCACTCTCTAACGCAATGAGACAACTGCACGACTGAATACGCAGACGCTACCGGCATGCCGCCCGCTTAGGTCGTGCGCTAACAGTGCGATGATTTTTGCATCTTAAGCACGACCGTCTTGTGCGAGCGGATTTGACTGCGTGGCGATATTCGCACACGCGCTTGCTTTTACCAACCTTCGCGTGTTTGCCTATTTTCGCATGCAACAAAGAATGGGTTGAATAACAAAGCCTCTGAATATTGTGCGTTCTCCTATTAACAAATTTGTCTGCACCATAGAGGTACCCAGGAGCCGACCACATATACAGAGGTATTACGTTGTCATCTATTGCTTGATTACGCACAACAGCGGTGAGCTCAGTGAGCTACACTACATTGCGGCTCAAAGTGTCGTGCTATATAAACCGGTTTGCTGGCTGACTGCAGCGGGAGCTATTAGGCGATGGGAAAGGTGCTTCATTCCCGCTAGCCAGAGAGAGAGAGAAAATAATGCAGAGAAATGCAGGGAGGTTAACCAGAGGTAGTTCCGGTTGGCTACCCTGCGCAGGGGGAAGGGTTGAGAGGGATAAAAAGAGAAACAGAGTGGAAGGGGGAGATAGGAAGAAAGGGAGACAAGCTCGAACAAAGCGCGTACACTACAGAGCGGTAGGGGGCGGCATTCTTAGAGTCTGTCGTGAAGCCCGTAGACCGCAAGAACCTTAATAGCGCGAGTAAGGCCTTCAACGCGGATGTTCTTTCGGAGCATTGGCCTAAAGCTTTTAGTTCTAAAAGTGGACGATTGTCCAACTGGTCTAGTACTCTGCACATCACTTGTCTCTCAGCACTGTATCGCGGGCAGACACAGATAATTTGTGCGAGCTTCTCGTCGATGTTACATGTGTCGCACGTGGGGCTGTTGGCCAATCCTATGGGGAAAGCATAGGCGTTTGTAAAGGCTACGCCTAGCCACAGACGGTAGAGCATGGTCTGTTCACGTCGTGGTAAACCAGGTGGGAGGTGCATCCGTATGTCCGGAGACAACGAACGCAACCGACACATGGTGAAAACATTTCAGTCCCACAGGGGCAAAGTACACTCACGGGACATCAATCGCAGCTCAGCCGCAGAGTCTGTTCGCGAAAGCGGAATGAAGACTCGTTGACCACTTTCATGTGCAGATCGGGCGGCTTCGTCGGCGTGGTCGTTGCCGCTGATGTTACAATGTCCTGGAAGCCACTGAAAGATTATGTTGTGTCCCTTGTCATAGCTTTGATGATATATGTGCCGAATTTCTGAGGCCAGTTGTTCATTGGGTCCGTGGCGCATTGGGTTTCGTGTGCACTGAAGTCGTATGCCTTGGAGTCATTAAAGACTGTCCATTTTTGCGGTGGCTTCTGCTTAATGAAATCAAGTGCAGCACGGAGCGCCGCGAGTTCTGCTCCCGTCGATTTGGTCACACATGAAGTTCTTAATTTGGTTTCCTCAGATTGTGCCGGGATGATGACTGCAGCAGCAGAGCTGTTGAGTTTTACTGAACCATCTGTGTATACATGTTGCCGGAATCTGTGCACGTTGTGAATGTGCTCCAAAGTTGCTTGTTTCAAAGCTTGCAATGGCGCTCCAGCTTTCTTTCTGATTCCTGGAATTGTCAGTTGCACTTGCGGCCGGTGCAGAAACCACAATGGATCTGACAATCGTGTAGCGGGCGTAAATTCTGATGGCAAGTACGACTGATGTCTTACAATAGTTTTAGCAAAAGTTGAAAGTGGCCTTTTTGCTGGCAAGCAAGGAAGATGGTGTGAGGGAATCCGAGTCAGGTGTCGGATGTGCGCTCTCAGGACATCTGTATCAATGTAGACAGTAAAATTTTGACGCCATTAAGGGTGCTAAATGGTGTTTTCCGTGTTTACACTCTTCATTACCCCTATTTAGTATCTATTATTTCATAACATCCTATAATAAAGACGTGTGCGAGATCATCACCAAATAATGAAAAGTAAATAAGTAAATAAAATGGCCAATAAATAATAAAAAATAAACTCACAATGGTGTTTAACCGGTGCCTTTAAAATGTAGGCCCACTGTTTATTTTTTAAACACTCTAAGTCGGGTGTTAATGCGCCTCATATAAGAAACATGTCGTTACTCTTACTATAGTGCGTTCGCTATAACATTGAAACGTGTTCTTGCAACAATGATGGTGTTATGGAGAGGCCTCAACCATAGCTAACGTATTTTTGCGATGCAAGATGCAGGATGTGACCTGATGCAAGGTTCCTTGTGAAATGAAGCAACCTTGATGAAAGAAACCGTTTTCGTTTAGGAATAACCCGTTTGTATACGATAGGTAACAATCATAATGTAGAATATTTTTGCATGCCAGCTGAATTTATTATATTGCAGGACTGTGTTCTTGGTTCAACAGCAACGTTGATGATTCCACTTTGCTTTGCCACTGCAACAAAACAACAAATTAGGAATCGAAATAATATGTGCCTGTGGTATCAATGAGTTATCCTACTGCCGGCGCTCACGGCTTCTATGTGCCGCGTTTCTGGACAGTTGCGACCAACTCTAGTATAATAAAAAAAAAGGTCACAGGCCTGCGCGGCACACGCAGCACAGTCACGCCGGTCAAGTCGCCGACGTCGTTCAAGAACCTCCAAAGCATCTGCACAGCGCGAGCCACGTACATCCCCACCTAGGCCAAACGCAGTCGGCTCTAAGGACTAAGGAGCATCGACCAGCACGGCAGCTGACGCTTGGCCGGAACTCCCGAAACTACATGCACCTACTGAGCGAGATCGGACTTCTACAGCAAGGGACACTTCGTCTGTTCCTGATAAATTGACAGACCAAGATCACCAAACTGTATCAGCTCTCTGGTGAGTGCTATTTGTGCTCTTCTGGTGCGTTGCAAGTGCTGGATGCCAACGATCTGGTTCTCGCAAGCCTTCAGACGTCCAGCGCTTGAGAACTTATACAGAACCATGACTCATCGATAACAACAGCGATCGTTCCTAGATGATGCCAGAAGCGCCTCCATATTCCAATGGAATACGCGAGGCCTGAGGTCCCGTATTTCGTATTTCTGGCAGTACGTGTTTGAAAATCACTTTCTTATACTGATCATCTGTGAGCCGAACTTATCAGCCACCATAAGACGATCATGATACGAACATTTCGTTGCAACTACGTGTGCCCCAAGTAGTAAGGTTCTGGTTTACGTTCGCAAATACCTTAAGTATTTTGCCCAACCCGTACCGCCACATGACGGTAGCCAATACGTCTGTGAGTGAGTGAGTGAGAAAACTTTATTGCACAGTTAATCGGAGTTATGGCAGGTCTGGGTGGGGCCCTCAGTCCAGGGCTCCACTGGCTCTTGCGGCTCGCTGAGCTTGGTCCAGGAGGGCCAATTGGCTCCCCTGATCCTCGCTTGCGAGTAGTGCCCCCCACTGCCGTACGAAGTCCGTGACGCTTAGAAAAGGTGAATTGACGTTGCTTGGCCGAGCCGTAGATTCCCACGTTATGTGGGCCAGCGTGGGTTTTGCGCCGCACCACAAGGTGGTGTCGGTGTAATATGTCGGGTGCTTTTTGTGTAAGAGGTTTAGGTGTGAGTATGAGTTGGTTTGTATGCGACGCCAGTCTTGGGCTTGTCTTCTATTTAGTTTGGAGTGCGGAAGGCCGTAGGTGCGTCTCTCCCTCCTCTGATTTTCTAATATGTCGCGCACTGCGGACAGTGGTTCCTCTAGGGTTCTGGCCGCTGCTCGGTGGTTGCTTGCTCGAGCTATGCGGTCTGCCCTTTCGTTCCCGTCGAATCCGTTGTGCGCGGGGCACCACGTAATGCCGTGGTCCAGGTCCAGTCGTGAGCCGAGTATTCTTGGGGCGCTGCGCGGTAGCATTCCCCGCATGAAGAGTCGACACGCTGCCTGCGAGTCTGTAAGCACATGAGCCGACTGACCCTTAAAGTCGGCGTCTCGTATCGCCAGCGCTATTGCCGCTGCCTCTGCTGTGCATACCGAGGTAGCCTTAACCGTAGCGGTTATCGTGGTGACTCTGTTGGTTGCGGCGATCGCGTAGAAGTCCCTGCGAGTGGTTGCACTCGCGTCCGTGTAGTAGGTGGCCGGATCCTTGCCGAATAGCTTCTGCAGAGTCCTCGTCCTGGCCTGTCTGCGGCCTGCGTGGTACCTGGCACTCGTATTTCTTGGTATAGGTGAGACATGGACGTGCTCCCTCAAATCGCGTGACAAGAAGTCTGTTTCGTCTCCGCAGAACAGGGGTCGAGCGTTGTATCCCAGTCTTTGGAGAATAGAGCGGCCCTGGGGCGTAGAGCTCAGCCTTTCTCTCTGCGATATCAGAACTGAAGCGGCATGTTCTTCATATTTGTTGTAAATACCCAACCGCTCCAGGCGGTTGGGTATTGGGTTGGGTGACTGTGTTCGGGAGTCCCAGAGGAGATTTGTATGCCGTTCTGATAAGGGTGTCCACCTTCTTCATTTCAGTTTGGTTAAGTTTTTGGAACGGCAGGCCGCAAGTGATGCGGCTAATGGCAAATGCTTGCACCAGCCTAATAGTTTCTTCTTCCGCGAGTCCGTTGCGGCTGCGTCCAATTCGCCATATCATACGTGCCACACTCTTAACGGTTGGTTTTAAGCTCCGAATCGTGGCATCGACGTTGCCATTCTCTTGGATAAGTAGGCCAAGCACTCTCATTTGGGCAACTTCCCGAATGGCCTGGCCGTCGAGATGCAAGTCTATCCTTGGTGTGACAGCTTTCTTATGACGCTTGCTGCGCACGCACATGAACTCTGATTTTTCGGATGCGCACGTCATACCCGCGCACTTGGTGAAGTTTAGTACCTTGTCTGTGGCCTCCTGTAATAGATCTTGTTTTTCTCCGTAGGAACCCCGGTGTGCCCACAACGTTATCTCATCGGCGTAGATCGTACATCCGAGGTCCCGTGCTTGCTCGAGTTCTAGGGCCAGTCGCCTCATCCCGACGTTGAAAAGAAGCGGTGACAAGGTTGAGCCCTGTGTAGTTCCTCGGTTGGGACTCCACAATACGTCTGTGTTTATGTGAAAAAGAAGAGGCTTTTACACTTATTGGCGTCTACCTTTCCCCAAGAAGTCAGTTTGATTACAAAAGACTAAAGGATATTATGGCTATGACTCCCGGTCCTTGGATAGTAACAGGAAACTTCAACGCTCACCACCAGATATGGGGAAGCTCCAGGATAAATTCAAGGAGCAGGTCACTCATATCCTTTGCATCAGGCCACAACCTATGTCTTCTAAATGAAGGAAGCACGACATTTCTGCGAGGAACAACGCACAGAAGTTGCCTGGACTTGACCCTGGTGTCACATTGTCTTATTTCAGGCGTTGAATGGTTCACTAATATTGAAACCCATGAAAGTGGTCATATTTCGACCTATGTTAGAATCGATGGACTAGAAGCCTCATTACCGGTTGTTCCTCGCCGAATCAACTGGTCAGTCTTGGAAGATCTTGTAGAAGATCATGCAGGAAACATATCGCACGCGGGTTAGAAGACAGACTTGCAGACGCAATGCAAGATTTTACGCGTTGCTTCACAAATTCATCGAAGCGTACAGAGTATGACATTGAATAGGAAAAGCTTCGTGCACTACGTCGCTGAGCTGAAAAGAGGTAAAGGCGCACTAAGTCATTTCTTGACGTCAGAGTACCCAGGCGCATGCAAAAGAAGACACAGCGCCGAATGGTTAAGCTAGCGGATCAAAGATGGGAATGCTTTTGCGAGTCAGTGGACCCCCGCAAGCAACTGTTCCGTGTGTGGCGTACCCTACGGTGTCTTTGCTCATGCCACGGCAACGACACCCTTTGAACGCCCTTTCTCTCTATCAAAACCGCCGTGAGATAGAGGTTGCAGAGTAATTTTGTGCGAAAGTCGCCGGTGGGACAGTTTTAGTCCCTGGCATGATTTTAGATGACATTCCCGGTCCACGAAATACAAGTAAGTATGGACGCTCCATTCTCTATGGAAGAGCTAGAAGCTGCTATGGCGCTCTGCAGGCGTTCGTCTTCACCAGGGCCTGATAGAATAACATATACTGCTTTGCGTCACCTAGGTCGAGAAGCATGACGAGAACTTCTCAACCTTTTTAATAGTTCGTGGCAAGATGGCGCCGTTCCACAGGAATGGAAACGCAGCCGCCTTATACGTGCACTGCTGAAAGCAGGAAAGTCACCGCTGGAACTGACATCATATCGGCCTGTAGCAGTCGCCAGCTGCGTCAGGAAGCTCATGGAATGTATGGTCCTCATGCGTCTCGAGTGGTGCATTGAACACCACAAAATTTGCCCTGACTCTGGCGAGATTTCGACGAGGCCATTCGTTGATTGACGGTGTCATCAATCTAGTGTCATCTGTAGAGCAGCAAAAATGTTGGAAGCGATTATCAGTAGCACTCTTTCTTGACGTGAAAGGCGCGTACAACGTTTCCCATCAGGCCAGCCTAGACGCACTTTTGACAATTGAAATAGAAGGGCCAGTATTTTGATGGATCCGAAACTACTTGACACAAAGGTCCTTGTTTATACGTACGGAAGATGGTCCGACTACTGACCAATACACGCTCCGAGGCATTCCCCAAGGCAATGTTCTGAAACCTGTTATTTTCAACCTCGTGCTTCTTGGTTTGGCCCAATCCCTGCCGGAAACAGTGACTGTTTCAAACTACGCCGACAACATCTGCATCTGGTCATCAGCGGTCACTTGCCTGCAGGTTCGTGCAAGGATACAGATGGCAGCAACACAGGCATCTGGCTGTCTTTGCACACAAGGCTTAACCACCTCTACAGAAAAATGTGCGATAATCGCTTTTACGCGAAAAGCGATGTGTGAATATCCAGTATACATCAAAGGCCAGCCTGTTTCCTTCAAAAGAAATAATCAGTTTTTGGATGTCAACTCTTGACTGAGACCCCTCTTGGAGCCCTCATGTTGCCCCACTTGAAGAATTCTCACATCTATTGTTCACGTCTTCAAATTCATCGCCGGCCAAACATGGGAATCATCAGTGGGCTCCACGATACAGTTGTGCCAAGCACTTTTTATCGGATTCCTACGCTATAGCTCTCTCGTGCTTGCTAAAACATCCAAGTTAAGTTTTCCAGAACTACACAGCGTGCAAGCACAGGCACTAAGCGTTTGTCTCAGCCTTCTGCGGAGCGCCTCAACAGCACGAACTGTTATAATGGCTCAACACCATCCAATCACGACTTACCACTTACACGCTTAGGGCCCACATTCGTCATGTTTCACAGATGCGATCAAGCTCTCTTGCCCGCCTTCTAGAAGGACGACCACAGGCGTCATTCTCCGACGCGGTCGGCATCCATCGTGCCTTCCTACCATCCGGCTTCACTCCGTCAGCACATTCAACCTCAGCTTTATGGTGTTTAAAACACCCTCAAGTGCGCCTTTCTGTTCCAGGGATAAGAAAGAAGGCTGACCTGCCTACCTTGGCCGTGAAGCAAGCAGCTATGGACTGTTTGCACACTTTATACTTTGTCCACATATATACGGATGGCTCTTTCACTCAGACCAGCTCCACCGGCGCTGCGATTATAGCATCACGATCAAAAAGCATCAGATACATGATTTCTTACTTCACAACATCGATCGAATTGGAGCTTGTTGCCCTTCGAGGTGCTTTTGATTATATTAACCGGCTAATCTAGGAAGATATGTTGTTGGACAAGTTGGTTCATTGTATTTGGAAAGTTTGGATGCGCTTAGTAGACAATAAGAAGGAAGAAGACAAGACAGGCGCGAACTAACAGCTGACGTTTATTCGAGGGAAACACTTAAATATTAGTTCATGCCATCGCAGGCACATCAGTGTATCGGCGGCAGATAAGAGGAGAAAAAACACAAAATCAGAAAAGACCCAATGGCGTGGCTCAGTGAATCATATTATCTAGGAAACGTGCCTCCCTATTGTAAAGTATGATCGATGTATCACTGATGCATGCTTGTCCCTTCTTTTTTATATAATATGCCTCTAGAAGTTCCCGTGCTATTTCGTTACTGCACTTGCGCAGGATCTTAACCTAGTTGAGCAGAGGCCTGCATTTATGATCTAGGCATAGGCAATGCATGGGTAAATGAAGTTGCTCCCAGTTTTTAATAGACCTTTCGTGTTCACGGATTCGCACGTTCAAACAACCGCCAGTCTGGCCTATGTAGCTTTTGCCACATGTCAGGGGAATCTGATAAATAACGCCAACTTGGCAATCTACACGGGGGTTCTTGTGTTTCACGCCACAGCCACCTTGCTTCTTTCTGGCGTGAGATGTCCCAATGCGGGCGCAAAGGTGACTCAGCTTGCAGGGAGCCAAGAAAACGAGTGGGACACCGTGCTTGTTTGCTATCTTCTTCAGATTGTGTGCCGTTCTGTGAACATAAGGGATTACGACTGGCTTAGAAGCTTTGTTGGCTACATCAGTGTTAACTTTTTGAGGTGATTTTAGCCTCTTTTCGAGCGTTTGAACTACTGCCAGCACAACCACATCAGGGAAGCCAGCCTCTTTCAGCCTAGAAATCTGCATGTCGAAACTGGCCTGCATGGCATGTGTACATGACTTTTTTAGAGATTGCGCGATAATCTGTTTAGCAATGGACCTTTTGGTGATTTTAGAGTGAGCTGAATCATAGGGTAACAGTTGCTTATGTGTGCGGGGGCAGAAACAGCAACAAACGTGCTCATTACCAAAGGTAAGTTAGAGGTCAAGGAACTGCAGAATGTTATTGACAGGGAGCTCATGTGTAAAGGTTAGACCTAAGGCATTATGCTCAGATATTTAAAATGTCTGCAATGACAGCGTCATACATAGAATCATTTCATTCCTTCAACAGTACAAGTAAATCGTCCACATACCTAAAAACATGCACAACTTTGTCTTTGCCAAGTACACCAAACAAGGTGCGGTCAATACTCGATAAAAATATTGCATAAAACTGGTGCTACGCACGACCCAATACACACACCCTGTCGCTGGAAAAAGGTTTGGTTGTCCAAGGTGATAAAAGTAGCACTGAGATAAAATTCCAAAAGAGCCAGGAAACTGTCTAGCGAGATGCCTGCTGAGTTTTGGAAACCTATGACATCGTTAGCTTCAATGCAGCTGCGCACTGATTCAAAAAGTGGCTGGTGAGGTATGGAGTAGAATAAATCTACATCAACGGAGAAACCCAATACGATTGAGTCAACTGTCTGCAGAAGGGAAATAACATCTTCAGAATTCTTAGTGGCAAAGGGATCATCAATTCGCAACATGTTCAAGTGCTTCTGCAGAAAGATACTAATTTCGTGTTGCCATGTGCCTTTCTCGCTAACAATAGCTCTGAAGGGCACATCAACCTTGTGCGTTTTTGCGGCAAAAAACACAGACAGGCTATCGTTCTTACTGTTGTTAACAACACGAGACAGTTTGGCTAGTTCTAGGTTATCGCATAAAGAGATTGCAGATTGCCTTACGCGAGTACATTTCACGGGTACCTTTTTAACCGGCTAATCGGCGGGCGATATTCTGCGACTCGAAGGTGGTCCTACAGTGTCTTTTGTCAGCTCTTCGGCGCGGTTCCTGTGAACAGCTCTTGTCAGGAATACGACGAACGCACCATCATATGATCGTGAAAAGACACGACGTCGTGTTTTAGTGGCTGCTGGGTCATTGCGTTATTTCCGGCAACGACCTCGCCGACGAAGCAGCTGAGAAAGCCCACGAAGGAGCAAACCGTCTTTCTGTACGTTTATCGAGGACTGACGCAGCCCAACACTTACGCAACTAGGGCACCGTATGACATCGGAGAAGTGGCACACACTTGAGTGCCCTCACCATCGACTGCATTCCCTCGGCTCATCTATGCAACTGCGGCTGTTACCTGAACTTCCGCGAAATGAGGAAATAATGCCGTGCCGCTTACGCTCGGGCGTCGCATTCGCCAATGCATACACGTGTTTGATTGGAATGGCTGATAGCGCTGAGCGCAATGCCTGTGGTGTCGAGGGGACTATAGAACACCTAGTGTGCTACAGCCTATCTGTTTAAAATAAAAGACATGACCTCTGCACAGCTCCGAATCAGTTGGATAGAAAACAATTCACCTTGAGTAAGATCTTGGGACTATGGCATCGCATATCGCAGCTACGAAAGGCTACAAAAGCGCTGCTTGGATATTTCAAAGCTATTGCATTGAGCGACCGTCTGTGATCCAGACTGAGTGCCCGTTAGTGGATATAGAGCAGAAAACTGATACTACGCCGGCGATATCCGCAGTTGACTTTCTATTCTTCTCTAAATCTTTCCCTCCTTTTTCATTCCCCAGTGTACCAACCGGGATCAGTACTGGTTAACCTATCTGCCTCTTATTGCACTACAGTGTCTTCGGGGCGAAGTCTCTTCGCGTGGTTTTCACGATAACGAACTGAACTGTCCGCCCGCCATCGACGGCGAGCTACGGCCTGTGCTGCTCTCTGTACAGCGGTCTGCTGAGTCCGACGTTGCCTAGTTGCAGTCGGGCGCGTAGCTCTGCGATTCGCTTCTTCAGCAGCGTTCGCACTTTGCGAGTAGGCGCCATACCGTGTACCGAAGAGTAAACACAGGTATCGAGACTACGCGGCGCACATGTCACATCCCTTGACACGTGGCACGATACCATGCAACTGCTGCATGTCGTGACACCTGGCGGGATACAGTGCAATTGCAGTGAAATGTTTGCACGTATAGACGCTACACGGCGCGCATTTCACTACGCGTGACAAGTGGCACGATATAGGCTGCTGCTGCTGATGATGATGATCATGATGATGATCTTTGGCATCCCTTTTGGAAAAAGGCGGTGACAAATAGTCACTTAGCATGCGTGATTTCATCAGGTATGCATACATGTTTTTAATTGTACCACTTTTGCATACATCTCAATCTTTTTCTTCATCAAAACTTCTCTATTTACATGGTACCGCTACCTATGCAACCGATACATTGCGTGCCACCTGGTGCAGTAATATGCAAGTGCAATGCAAAGTGTGTGCGCATCGACGCTACGCGGTCTGCATCTCATATCGCGTGACTCCTCGCGCGCTACAACGTGTGTATAAGGCACGTTTCCGCAACAGCTAGCAAACGCTGGCGTGGCGCAGTGGTAAAGTAGCTGACTTTCGCGCAGAGCGCCGGGTTCAATCCCGACGGTAACAGTTTCTTTTTCACATTTTTTTTTATTGAAGTGAATGTTAGGAGAGGTTGGCGCCTTTATGTGGTGGCACCGGCTACTCCTTGTCACTTGGCTGACGAAACAAATTTGCGCAAAAAGGGAGAATAGCGACACTAAATATAACACTCAGTAGAACACCGGATCAGTAAAAAATATACAGTCCAACAGTACATGAGTCGCAAAGTTCTGTGCATGAGTTCAGTCCACGTACGCATATATGAAGTCCGATGTTTTGAACAGCCAAAACACACAACAACACTTGTAATACACTCCAAGTACAGGACAGAATTATACGTATTGCGTAAAAGTTGCGATCACGACATAAACCAACTATGCACCACGAACAACGTTTATGTAACTCATTTAGCGTATTCGGATCATTCAATACTTAATATTTTCCCAAAATGTTGGTCTCCTCTAAAAACTTTTTCAGAGCAAGAAGCGCTCTTATTGAAGGCCCGCAGTTGGCCATGGGCCAAGTATCTTTTTTAGAGTGAATGGCCTTCTGTCTAATATAAACAAATTAGCTTGCAGTACCGTTCTTTGTGTATCGTATTTCGAGCACTCGAGAAGAAGATGATGCACATCTTCGTCTGGATGGCCACAAGAACACTGCGGACTAGAGACACGTTTTATTCTGTACAAGAAGTGTCTCGTAAATGCAGTACCAAGACGCAGCCGGTGTACTAAAGTTTCAAATTTTCTGTTGTCTCTTAGAGTTTCCGGCATTGATAAGTTTATATATGGGTCTATTGAGTATAAGTCCGAGTTCTTAGTTTGCTGGTCAAACCAGGTAGTTTTGCTGAGACGACAAGAAATCTGTCTCAGGATCAGACGGACTTCACTACGCAATAGGGGAAGATTGGTTGTCTCTGCATTATTGTGCGCTCGATTCGCAGCTGCGTCCGCTGCAGTATTACCAGGAATATTGCAGTGCCCAGGAATCCACTGAAATGCAATTACGTGGTTCATTGCGCTTGCTTTTGTAAGTTCTTTGAGCGTCTCATACAATATCGAAGTGTTCAAAGAATTTTTCTTATTGCTCTGTAGTAATGTGGGAGCGGCTTGCGAATCGCTAATGATAACCCATTTTTGCGAATGTTTTTCTAAAGTTATGAAACGCAAAGCACACAGGATTGCAAATAGTTCTGCCATGGTGGAAGATGTCTCCCGGGATAAGTTGAATGTTTGCTCTAGCGCTAAATGAGGAATGACGAATGCTGAAGTCGAGGAATTTTTATGACACGAACCATCTGTATAAACGTGGATGTACTGGGGATATAATGAGTAAATTTGGTAGAGTGCCAGTTGCTGTGCGGCTACTATGAACATGTCTCTCTTAGATATAATCCCGTCAACCGATAACTCTATTTTAGGGTATGTTAACATCCAGGGAGGGTAACTAACATCCACTTTGCATAATTCAATTCTTGGTAATAATGCTTTGTTCTCGAACAACATCGTGAATTTTGCTTTTGTTTCTTTCGGTGAGCGCGAGGTTTAATGGATGCTTCTCGTGTTGGGTTAAGATGCGATAAATATGTCGGCATGTTTCAACCGTTCGTATGACTGGAAATGGGGGGTGACGAGCTTCAGCAATTACTAAAGAACTCGAGGTAGCCTGCGGAACCCCACGACACGCTCGCAGCCCCCTTGCTAGTAAACGTTGAAGACGTTCCTCAGAAGTGTGCGATAAACCATGGAGAATAGGTGCCGAGTAAGCAATTTTTTGTTTTATGAGTGCGTTATGAACTTGTAGTAGCGAAGAGACTGATCCCCCCCACGTTGTGCCTGCGAGTCGCCGAAGTACGTTTATTACTGCATTGGTCTGTTTTTCAATTGCGCGGATGTGTGAAGCCCATGTAAGTTGGCGGTCAAGAATAACTCCAAGAAATTTATGCTCTTTCACAAACATCAAAGCTTGCCCGTTAAGCCTAAGTTGGAAATTAATCAACTGTCGTCTAGTGAAAGGAAGTACGGCTGTCTTTGCGTATGAAAGACTCATGCCTCTTTCTTTTAAAAAGGTGTCGATACTATCAAGGCCCTCTTGCAGCGCTGTTTGAATGTCTTGTATATTAGAACCAGAGGCCCATATGCAGATGTCATCTGCGTACAGAGAATACCGTAGACCAGACGGGAGCTTTTGTGGCAAGGCTGCCATGACACAATTGAATAAAAACGTACTGAGAACACTGCCCTGCGGAACGCCCTGCGTGATGCTGTGATAATTACTTTCTCCTTCTATTGTTTCCATAAATATTTTTCTATCTTTCAAGAAGTTTGACACCCATCGCAGCGTTCGACCATGTAGGCCAAGCTCTAACATACCAGCAAGGACGTGTATGTGACTTACAGTGTCGAATGCTCTTTGAATGTCCAAGAATACTGCTACTGTCACATTTCCACAGCTTCGTTCATGTTCGACGTATGTGGCAATATCTAATACTGCATCCATTGTACAACGATTTTGTCGAAAACCGGTCATGTGGTCGGAAAACACATGTGTGTGTTCACACCACCATTGCAGTCGACTGTCTATCATCTTCTCCATTAGTTTGGAAAAACAGCTCGTGAGACTGACGGCGATAGCTGTGACGATAGCTGTGACATTCCCGGCGATAGCTGTGACGGGCAGCAGCGGTGGCGGACGACATCGTCAACCGGAGCAGCTTACGCTGTAAAAGAAATCACTGAGCTTGTACAACGTAGGAGTTGCTGGAAAGCCTAACGCAAGTTGCTGGACAAATTACATGTACAGATACCAATATCTGAAGAGCTGTAACACGATGTGCAATACAATTTATAGTACTTTGTTATAAGCGGTGCACTACGAAGTTAATTGTGAGCCGCACTCTTTCAGATATACAAGTTATAGAGGTAAATGCGATCGTCCTTCAGGGATTTCCGCTCTCGTCTTTGTCTTTTGCTATGTAATTGAAGCCGCTTTGCTTAGGTCTAGTATACCAAGCATTAGACGATACAGATATGCAGCGAAAAAAGAAAGGTTCTAGCTCATGCGGATGACAGTGCCTAATTTTGTGTGGATAAGTCATGTAATAAAGGGGCAGTAATCAATACCTTGAAACTGCAGGATCTAGTGGAAATTGTGATAAAAGCAGAGGTTTTTTCTTAGGCATGTGGTTTATACAACTGCGTCTTTGTTCTGGAATATTCATTCGAATCAGTTACCGCTGCGTCATCTCGGTGTGAATCTCGATCACTTTCGTATCAGCATCAGCCTAATTTTATGTCCAGTGCAGGAAAAAAACCTGTCCCAGCGATCTCCGCTTATCCACGTCTTGCGCTAGCTGATTTAAAGTTCTCTCTGAAAATTTCCTAATCTCACACGTCACCTAATTCTCAGCCGACCTCGACTGCCCTTCTCTTCCCTTGGCACTCATTCTGGACCTTGAATAGACTGCTGGTTATCTGCCATACCCATTGACTACCCAGCTCCATTTTTTCCCATCTTAATGCCAATTAGGATATCGGCTACCCACGTTTGCCCTCTAATCAGCAGCCCTTCTTCTGGATAATAGTTTTCGTTCCATCGCTCAATTCAATTCAATTCAATTCAGTCTTTATTTTTCTCTTGAACAGAGAAGGAGACAGGACTAAAAGCTCGTAAGCTTGACAGAGGTGCGTGGCGCTCAACTTCTCAAGCTTACTTGTTAACCTCCTACTTTCTTCCACACATGTTAGTAAGAGTAGAATCCGACGAATCTTTCCAATGATAACGGTTTGCTCCCGGTCATGATTTGGTAATGCCTGCCGTATGGGCTACAATTTATTTTTTGTTATTCAATATAAATTTACTTCTCGTGATCAGAATCCCCTGCGAGTAATTGACCTAGGTAAACATGCTTCAGCACAGATTGTCGGGGCTGACTGCCACTTATGAAGTCCTGTTCTCTTGCCAGGCTATTGAACATTTCAGAAGGAACTATGTTTGGGAATGTTGGGTCAATCATCGTAATACACAAAACATAACGCAGCGAGGACAAAGGACAAGTCGAGACAGGACAACCGCTGACTTTCGACTCACGTTTTTATTGCGGATCCTGAGCCCATATGTACAACCACCTCAATATGCAAAATGAAAGAACCGATAGAGAGGAAGAAGGTAAACTGCCACGTGCCGCCTATGCGAGGAGCTCTTTCTTCGCTAAAGCCACTGACGGCCAACTGAGGCAGTCATCTCCTGCCTGTGCTGTCTGTGTAGCTTCTATGGTTATTCTTAGTCAAGCTATTGCGGTGCCTATACTTGACAACAGTCTGATCAAAAAGAGAATGGCAAGGTGGCTGCGCGTCAAATATTTTTACAATGGGCAGCCAGTTGCCCTAGGCCAGCATTCATGTATGTTCTTTTTCAAGACCCCACTATTGCAAATGCAGCAATGTTGCCGACTTTATTGTTTGCTTGTGCAGACGCACATTCAAGCACCTGATGGGCCTAACCAGTGTGATGTCTTCCACAAGAGAGTGGAATTTTGTAAACGACGCCCCTCTTGCAAGGGACGTAGGCATCTTTGTACTTGACAGTACAGTCTGGTTTGCGCGTTCACGTTGAATTCAACGTTCCCTTTGTATTCTGCCTAATAATCTTCAACTCTACTGAAGTCTTCATTAATTTGTTGCAATTGGTTTCCAGTATTGCTGAACAGGACAATGTCATCGTCGGTAATTGTGGCCTTCATTAGTTGTCCGCGATAACCACTTTCTGTGGAAAAGTGACAACATGGTGGGGACGTGTCTTCTTGATTTTTTGCGAGAGCTAAGGCGCGCAACATATTTCTGGCATCAAAGCTTCTCTGTGTTCCGCAGGTCTTCACTGCTCTCGTGTTCAGTCATTTCATAGGATGTCTGTATGTCTGCAGTCATTTCATAGGATGTCTGCATCAAGGGAGGTCATGAGAAGGGCCAAGCTTTTTCTTCTCCTTGAGTGAGGCTTCAGCCATGTGCGTCTGTTTGAGGGACAATTGGTAATGCGATTCAAGTACTTTATACACTTCACTCTTTTTGCTGTTATTCAAACACGCCTTCCCACTTGCCTTTTATTTTTCTAACGAACACCTTTGCTCAATAATTGCCGCTGTGAGCTTCCTAAATAAAATTGTCGACGCTGTCTTATTAAAAACGAGATTCACTTTCGACTATGTTCAGTGTCGATCGAACGTCACTAAATGCTACATCTGCACTGTTGCTAACCTTTTCCTTGAAACGAAAGTCGCATTTTTCTCTATTTCGTCAAGATGTACTTTTCCACGACCGTAGCATGTAGGTGTACCGCCAGCAGCAAAAACATTTTTTTTTTAACCTGCCCACTTCGAACTCGTCAGTAAAAAACACGGCCTCGCGAAAGAGAGGTATGTGTGCCCTGGAAAGTAAATTGTAGACTTTGGAACCAACCCGAGACTATATAACACTATTTTATTCTTTGTCGTAACCAATTGTCATGTTGCCATATTTTACATATATACATGTGGGTTCGGTTGTGGGAACCGAACCCACAACCTTCGCATTTCGCGAAGGTGGGTAGAGCATCGCACGCGAAATGCGAAGGTTGTGGGTTCGGTTCCCACCTACGGCAAGTTGTTTTTTTTATCCACTTTAATTTTCATTTATTTATCGTTTCTTTATTTCATTTATTAAACACAAGTAATATCCCCTATGTTGTCCTTGGTGTCAATGTCTGTTGGCTTCTCATGATATGACTATATATATATATATATAAATATATATGTATAAATAAAGAACTTCTATCACTTTTCCCGGTTAACCGGTTCCTCTTGTCCAAAATACTATCAACAATACGCCACATGATCTGTTCATGTTGATGAGACTTTATGAAGAAGCCGGATAATTGACAGACATGCTAAGCCATCTCGCTAAATACGGTCCGTCTTCCGAGAAGCAGCTGCTCAAGTGCGTAGCGCATTTGACAGGTTTGATTTCATTCCTGAGTGGCTTCCTCTTATGGACGGCTGTTTGTTTGCACGGTTTTTGAAATTTTATTGGTGTGTATAGCACAGTGCGCGTTTTTTGTGCGTGTTATTGCAAATTTAATACGAATTGTGTTCGTCTAACGTTACTGGCATTATTCCTACGCAATAAAGGAAACAAGAAAAAGCTCTCGTGTGGCGCAGTGGATATATCTGGTTCCTAAAGTTCCCGAGTTAAAATCCACTTCCGTGCATATTTTCCACGACAGATTTGCGGATAACTTTTTTTTTTGTTGTTCGATTCAGTATACGTAGTAATAAACAGTGAAAAGTACAACCGCATTTCTATTGACTGTGGCTAAAAGAACGTCCGACGTCTCCCTTCAACTTTTTCTTTACAGGCACGCTACGCTTCCGCGGCGGTGTTTTTGTAGAAGTACGTACGACATTTCTGGTTCTTTTTTCCCGTTTCACGTCAGCATACGTCGGGCATAAGCACGATGAACAGCTAAATACCTGCTTCCCTCTCGTCAGCGCTTGTTCTTTATGTATTGCGGTGCAGCGTTGCGGCTTTGGCAAAGCCCGCGCTGATCGGCGTGCTGATCATTGCCGTAACAACTGCCACGTCTGCTTCCATAGCATTGATGCGCGCCTTCGCAGCAAGAAAAACGCATTCCATTTGGCGCCCCTCGACGCGATACTGTATTGACAACGTGTGTTCATCGCAAATAGAGCAATGCTACCATTGCGCTTCGCTACCAATTCATTGGTGGAAATGAGTTCATGTTGCAGCATTTCACAATCACGAAGATGTGGATACTGCAATCAACAAGAAATAACAGAATCGTTAGCGAACGAAAGCAGAGAAGCCCACCTCTTCTCCGTACAGAGCTCGTACACGGACCGCTCTTCAAGTCGTGTTCAGTTTTCGTACGTCGACGACAGGTGCGAATGACTCTGGTCGTACCGTTTGCTTTACCCCTCAAAGCAGTCTCTGGGAGGCGGCGCGAAGAGGCAGCCGCTGTGGCCACGGGATCCCGGAAGCGGCCGATGCCGCTCGGGTCGAGCGCGCCCGCGTGTTCTGTGCTCGCGGTACACGTCTTCTTCGTCAGCTCTGGAGGCGACAGTCGCGCCGCTACAGGGTCCCGCTCCTAGTGTGAAGCGCGATTTATATTAACTGCAATGGTAATAAAGTCCAGGTAAAGGAGTCTAGGTTAAGTGTGCAGATGGTGTCGTCGTTGGTAGTGACGGATTCACGCAATCCGGGAGAGATGTACCAGGCAGCACCCGCAGCGTGGGTTACGAGCAGTGGCGCCGTGGTGCGAAATCGCAACCTGCCGAAGGTTCCCGTAGACGCCCGGGTTTGTCGAAGTCGGAGCTCCGAAATAGGACCGTATGGCTGCTCGCGACTAGCGTGGAGATAGCGCAAGTGTTGGTAATTCATGTTGTTGACGTAGAAGTGATTCTCGAGCTGAAGAAACCAGATCGCAGAGTAGCTCCTGCAAAACATCGGTAGGCCATGCATCTGCGGAAAGTGTGCGCACAGAACATCGGGAGGCTCGCCTGCTGCTGCTTGCGGCGAAATCTCGAATGCCGATAGCAACAGGGTTGCCGTGGTCGCTGAAGGCATCGTAAAGGCTGTGCTTGTGGCGTCGCCATGCCTGCGAGAGTGAAATGTCCGGCCAGTGGAGCTGGTGGGAAAGATGGGGAGCTGGTGAAACGAGGATATAGTGAGGTCCTCCGAACGGAAAGCGGACAGCTTGCGGAAACGTCCAAGGAATGAGAGCAGCGGGCCGTAGAATAACTGAAAGCGGTCGCGTTTGGCCCAGTGAATTCCTCGGAAGGAGTCGTCGCGCAGCTGCCTTTGAGCTGGGGAGGAGGCTCACGAGCCGAATAGAGGCCTGATGCTGGGGCTGGCGCGTGCTGACGATCGGCACGGGCGGACGCAGCCGATGTGGGACGACAGGGCGCGGAATGACGCGACGGTTCCAATGGCGAGAGCGGTTGTGACTGAGCGCTCAAGGTGACAAAGTGAGCAATGACGGCTGGCCGTAAGTTCGCGTAGAAGTCGGGACCGTGGGGTGGCAGCCGGAGCCTGGAGCCTTGTTAAGAGGGAAGTGGCTGTTCAGCTGGATGAACCCGATGTCCCGGCATGTCGATGTAGAATAGTCGCGCCGCTACAAGTTCTTTCTTGACGCTTCTTCGGACGACTGCTTCAATCAATCAATCAATCAATCAATCAATCAATCAATCAATCAATCAATCAATCAATCAATCAATCAATCAATCAATCAATCAATCAATCAATCAATCAATCAATCAATAGAAGAGAAAGGCGGTGACGCGAAAAAGCTGCTTAACTTCAGCTTTAACTAGAGCGGCAACTTGGGCTTGTTGGTGGAAGTTCATCTTGTACTAAGGGGTTGTTGCGCTAAAAGCACACGGGCAACAGAAGTATTTGAAAGAGAACAGCGCGGTTTTGACGGGGACAAGGACGGAGACACGACACGGACGAGCGCTGACTTGCAACTGAAGTTTGCTGCTTTATTGTGCCTCCCTCCTTGTCCCCGTCAGAACCACGCTGTTCTGTTTCAAATATGGCTTACCAACTCGCCCAAACGTCCGCTTTAACAACAGAAGTAGAAGTGGACTTCTGAGTGAAGCGACTGCGCGCATCCTGTCCACGTCTACTTATGTTGTCCGTGTCTCTTTAGCGCAATAACCACTTTTTACTAGATTAAGGGCAGCTTGACTAAGCCCAGCCCCCTGTGTTACAATTCGGCAGTGAGCAGCAATGACATATGTACGAGTTAACTTGGCATAAATCTAGGCGCTGTATGACAGACACAAAAAATAGAAATGTTTGTAGTACAGCAATAGGATGGCTGAGTGGGCTAGATTGTATTGCATTATTAGAAAACTTAGAGCGCAAGACAGACATGGGAAGAAGAATATGAGCACACATAACACGCGCTCACTGACTACTTATCTTCAGTGCACGTACGGAAACATATATGTATGTCTACAGAAAATGCACTCATTGTGCATTTGTGGTTTTTCGTGTGGTTTTTCGTGTGGTTTTTCGTGTGGTTTGGTCAAGTTGACGGAACAAAATGACCGTGTTTTCTGAGACAGAGGCACGATTGATGCACATATGACCAATGCACATATGACCACAGAAAATGAGAATTTTGTACACAATTCTCGAACACAATCGAGAAAGATATTCACATGCTTTTGGCTGTATTTCCAATTACCCAATGATGTGCCCTGTGCCCTCCTGTGTACAACAGAACAAATGCGGCTAAGCCTGTGTGGTGCAGAAAATACCGCCCACACGCCATACCGATTTCCACATTCTTTAGGCCATGCGACAATTTTGTGTGCATATATTGAATAACTGCCAAATATCTGTTTCCTTCATTATATGCCCAGAAGGACCACGCCCGTATTTTTCTTTCTTTACAATTCGCACGAGGTTTTCGCAAACTGATGCGATGAGGTGCACAGGATTAACCGCAGCCTCAAGGCGATCCACTTGCATTTGGAAACTCGTGCTCAGCTTGTGCACGCAAATTTTTTCCAAGGCGACGCCTAGGCACGATAAAACAAAACAAAAAATTAAATTATGGGGTTTTACGTGCCAAAACCACTTTCTGATTATGAGGCACGCTGTAGTGGGGGACTCCGGAAATTTGGATCACCTGGGTTTCTTTAACGCGCCCCTAAATGTAAGTACACAGGTGTTTTCGCATTTCGCCCCCATCGAAATGCGGCCGCCGTGGCCGGGATTCGATCCCGCGACCTCGTGCTTAGCAACAAAACTCATGCACACGTTAAGGAACTGCAGGCTAATATCATTACACGGCAGCTCGGAAGGGAATTCTACACCTATTCCTTTATTTTAAAAGCAGTCAACAATGACTTCACATGTCTGTGACGCGCGTGATTTGTGAATAAATGTCAAATATTCGTCCACATATATGAAGATTGATATAACCTCCCCCCCTCCCCCCCCCCCCCTCCTGAAATCTGGCGTCTGTAGCCCTATTTGCCTCGCCAAGAAACGTACACCTTAATACTGGCGCCACGCACGAACCTATACAGACGCCTGATTTGTGCATACACAGTTGTCCCAGCGAAACCAAGAAAGCACATTTTCAATAGGTCAACATTTTTAAGAACGACTCAATCTAAATTCCTCATTTATTCCTAAAGGCAAATTCGCTGTCACATTCTACAATACACATTTCAACGCTGTTTCACAATTCACCGTGCGGAAAGGAATAATAAATATCTACTACGTCAATGCTGAAGGTTGTGCAGCGAGCAAGGTCGTCGCTACTAAGGTACTCAACTATAACGCCAGAGTTGTCTATGGCTTTCATAATATGCATTATCTTATCGGCTACGGTCATGAACGCCTTCAGGCGCTTACACAGGTCGATGACGTCCTCAGTGTAACTCGTGAATGTATCACCGCGCTTCGTTGACCTTGGCCAAGCAAACGGCGTTCAGCGCGGTGTCCGCGCAGAGCGGGGCGGCCGAAGAACGAACGAAGCAAGGGTCTCTGTGAACACTGGCCAAGCGGTAAAATCGCCTTCATGGTTCCTGCACCAGAGATTGGCCACATTGGTCCGATGAAAGATGACGTCGGTCAGCTTGACGCGTTCATACTCTGCAAGGCGGTTCTCTCCACGCCGTGATCGCCGGTGACTCTGAAGATAGCAGGGTCGCGCCCACGTGCCCCACCCGAACCCATGATAGCCGTGGGGGCTAGAGCGGGCGCTTGCGAGGGGCCAGCGTCGTCGGTCATTGTGGAGGCAGATGGCAACGTACGGCTTCGGAACTCCAGGGCCGTGAAGATGAGTACGCAGCACCTCCACCAAATGCCGCGGAATGTTTTTCTGAGTCTGCAGGGCCTGAAGACCATGAAAACGGGGCGCTCTCAGCTGGACACCGATCGAGGTTGCAGCACAAGTCCGTCTTCCTCTTCCACACTTCACCGTGCTGGCGCCGGTAATCTCCAGCACAACACACACATACGAAGCCAAAGAAAGCATCGGGGAAATTAGCTGTGGTTGAAATTGAAATGTAGAAAATAATGAAGTGCGGGCGTGTGTGTGTGATAACTGCGGTCCCTGACATTGACTCCCCTCATTATATGGCGCCCTGCCGAAATTGTGTTGAAGAACGGCTGAGTCTGTCCGTTCCCTCAACAGGATTCCTTTTGAGGGATAACGGAGTCGTAAAAAATACCCGCATCTTTCCGAGCACTAAACTCTTTTTATAGCGCTTGGCTCATCGAGAGAGGCAAGGCGGCCACTGATAGATTGTCCAACTAAAAGCCTGCAGCACTGTGAAAGCTGCAAGGTGTGCTAAGACAGTAACTATACTAGCGGACAACTTTCTGTGGCAATGAAGGGAAAGCTACGGGCGCGTGGCTGCTGAACATGTGTTACGGCGCCAAGTAGTCCTCCAGCGTTTGACAGTTTCTTTGATTGCTCGGAACAGACGCTGAATCGACGCAGGTTCACGTGCTGCAGTTTCGCGTTTGCCCACACGCGGAAGGGAAAATCCGCAAACTAAGTAAACTGTTACATTCAGTGGTGTGTTTTATCTTATTTAACTGTTGCTAATGAAGTGTTTATGTTTTATCTTCCCCTACTTAAACGAACGTGGATTAAAACACGGGACTCTTTTCAGAAGCGCTCTCACTTGTGCGTGCTTTGCTTCCGTAGCTTTCCCTTCATTTCCACAGAAAGTTGCCCGAGAGTATAGTGCACAGAATAAAATAGTGTTCGAGTTACTCGGTATTTACGCTCTTCGTTATGAGTGAGCTCTACATCAAGCGTGACACTGTAGGCTATGGGTCACATTGCATATTAATAAATTATTCATTGTAGAATGCGACTAATTCAGGCTGCTTTATGTAGTACTGTTGCCACAACATAAGTATATCCCTCGTACGTTTTTTTTATTCAGTGCAACTAAACGGGCGGTGCGGTGACAACTAATGCTTTCGCGTTTGCGCGAAAGCATTAGGGGATGTGGGGGGTTCGACGTATGGGCGAACATACCTTCAGATATAATTACTAAAGTTCGCAGATCAAAATCTACAGCGCATCGTCTGCTCTCTCTTCAAGAAAGCAGGCTTGGATGGCGCAGAGCACGTTCTAAATTCTGATTGGATGCCGCAGGCTGCAGCTTCAGTGGTGCTGCACAAATGTGCTCCTGCCAGCCCGTATCTCGGGTCGTAAAGCACTGCGCAAGCCAATCCCCGCTCTCGGCGCAAACAGCGTCTGGCCACAACCAGAAACTGCGGGCTTCACTCGAGGGTCGATAATTGCTACGGAGCTACATCGAATGATGAAAAACAAATTCAACATACAGCGAGTTGTTCCCAACATACATTTCTCACTTGTAGATGCGATTTATCTCGTACTGTTTGGTAAATTCCAGTGAGCCTAATGTATTTCGTTGGCTTGAGCCTCATACTTTCTGCTTTCTTTTGCTTTTCTTTAGGAATGGCAAAAGTTATGTGTGCACGAGGAGCCGTTGGTGTTACCGAATGTGGGTTGATTGTGTCTATGCCGCTGTTCTGCCGTATTTCGGCATTTCGTTGCACGCGGGAGGTGTGCTTTCCTGCAACTGTCGATTTTTTTTCGAATACTTCTTGGTTCCTCCTCTTGCCATGACGGCGTAGGCTATAAATAGACTGTGGTTTTATTTTAATTTTCTTTTCGAAGTGAAACGATTTTTTTTATGGATGCTGACTTTCCCTGTCGATCACTTAACCAGGCAAAGCAGAAACAAGAGTCGAGCTCGTGTGGAGACAGAAGCGCTGCGTTCAAAAACATGCTGGAAAACGGTAGCTCAGAAAATGAAATCAAGGACAGAAAGGCATAATCAAGAACACGACAAACGGCACGTAGGAGTGTTGAAGGAGAAGGACAACGAAAGTGTCGTTTTCTTATCACGTATAGCGACAAGTAGTTCTCGGCGCTAATAAAATATGAAGAAGGGATACTCAGAAAGCAGTGCAAAAATATCACAGCTATTTTGAACTGTCCCACATAACTAAAACCTTGTCTCCACACTGCGTAACGAAGGTTCGTGCACAGCAACGACTCGTTTCATGGACGAAGGCTATTAGGATATACGAACACAATTTACATTTGTCAATGATGGCTATGAAGACTAAGGGACTTTTCTGCAAGCTTTGCATATATTTTAAATACTTGTAGCACTGCTCGAGCCATTGCTGCAATGTATGCAAATAGTGCAAACAGATCAGATTGATATTACATAGCTCTTCAGAAACACTATTACGGAGCTCGATAGCGAGCCTGGTAAAAAGCAAACAAATACTGATACACTGCGCGCCCAAACGGATCAATGCAAGCTCTGAATTTCTCCCATACAACGGTTGCAATCGACTGATTCGTGAAAAGACTCATGCTTACATATACCTTATGTTATAAGGCTTACAGTCACTTAAGTATCCTTACGAGATTTGAATGCGAAAACATCGGGACTTGTCTCACAGTTAGCACCTTAAAACATCACTTTGTTCCACTTTAATGCACTTTAATCCATCTTAATATACTCTACTCCGTTTTTATTCACATTGATCGAAGTTTGCAAGAGGGCCAGGCCCGACGCCGTGGCTCTTCATCGTGGGATATTGCAGTGCGATCCGCAGCAGGTCCAGTGCCGGGAACGTGACGTCATCACTTGGTCACGCGGGTTTTCGTACCATCCGATGATAACAACGGAACGCGGATTTTACGATTCATGGGGCATATACTGCTTTCGCATCAATACAAAAGCTGAACTATATTGGTTCAACAACACACATTGATTTAGCTAACATTAACAAAGTGGTAGGATCGGCAGGAAGAGCGGTATAACGTTAAACAAAGAAGAAAGGGCAAATTATTGATGCTGTCAGCTCCATATTTTAGGGTGCGTATAGGTAATATGGCCATATAACGAATTATCGTATATATATATATATATATATATATATATATATATATATATATATATATATATATATATATATATATATATATTACAGCGGTAGGAAGCTCGTTTATATTGCGCGTTCATTCAATTAAAAGTATTCCGTTCTTTTATGAAGTAATATCGCTGCCACAAATGCTGTATTTTTTATTTTACAGAAAAATATACGTTAACTTTATTTGTGGCGTGAGCAGTGAACCTTTTCACAACCACTTTAAAAAAAAAACAATAGAAAGCAAGAAAAATCGACTGTCGACGGTATCGCGTTTAGCATTGAATTAGTATAGCGACACAATTAACCTATTGCCACCGTTGAAACGAGTTACGCACGAAGCGTGCACTGCAGCAGGATTTCTCTTTTCCCTAAGAACACTGGGTCCCATCTGGCGCCGCCGCCACGAAGTCTGCACGTGGCCCCCGAAATGCGTGGCGCGCCGGGGCGTGCGAACGCCCAGAAGCGCGTCACGCGGCAACCGGGCTCCTCTGTCACGCTTCTTTGTAGACATGCTACAAGTGGCAGTGCCCTCTAGCGGCACTGCCGAGTAGTTCGCGCGTGTACTCCGAGACAAGAGGCATGGCGCGCCGGTGCCTGCGAATTGTTTTCTCGCACCCTTTAGAGGTCACTGGCCTTTGCTGCCGGATATTCCTGATTGCGTCACTTTGTTCCATGCGCTTCATTTATTTTATTGGACACAAGAGTAGCGAAGTCACCACCTTGGTGATTCTTATCTTAACGCCATAGAATTTTCGTAATTTGCTTGTAATTACTAATTACTCTCGTAATTACTAAGTAGTGATTGAGTAGGAAATATTATTTTCAAGTGCATTTAGCAAATGTTGCAGTTTACAACCTCGGAAAGCAGTTTGATTCATGGGTGCAAAACACCCTCCGTGATTGCGTAGTGGCTATGGTGTTGGGCTGCTAAGCACGAGGTCTCGGAACCGAATCCCGGCCACGGCGGCCGCACTTCGATGGAGGCGAATTGCGAAAGCACCCGTGTGCTTAGATTTCGGTGCACGTTCAAGAAACCTAGGTGGTTCAAATTACTTCATAGTCCCGCACTCCAGCGTGCGTCATAATCAGATCGTGCTTTTGGCACGTAAACCTCATATGTTTTTTTTATTATTCATGGGGAAATGGAATGGGAAAATAAAAGATCTCTTCTGGTTATTGTAATGTTCACTCCTGCTATATTTAAAGAAACCGAGAAAAAGTAAATAAAGGAAAATTGCAGATCAGAATAAAGTAGATGTCGTGTGTCACCGATCCCGGTGACACCGATGTCGTGTGTCACCGATCCTTTCTGCGCCGCATGCCTCTTTCATATGACAGTACACGATCACTGAGCGCGACCAAAGCTTACATTATAAAAGACAGAACACTAAATCAAAGCTGAAGTTATTATAGCAAGCCTTTTGTAATAAAAAAAGGTGATAGCTGCGTGAGCACAACTTCAATGGTGCTGTGAAATAAAGAATTGGGTGACCTTGGCCATCAGCTGCGTGTTACTCACGCAGTAACAGTTGCCCAGTGTGTCATCACGTGGGCTGGAAGATATACTGCGAAGTAAAAATCAGCCAAGACCAGCGTTCCTTACGTCATGTGGTTTATTTTTTGCCTTTCTTCCTCTTTTTTACTAAGCGCTGGAAATGTTTCAATAATGAAACAAAAACACTGCCGTATGTGTGAAAGGACAGGTTGGCCTTCCATAGTTCAGAACGCGCACGCACACACACGCACACAAAGAAAAAATTTACAGGGTCTCTTAAGATCTCTCTTTATAGGTGAACGGCGAAAGTCTACTATTCCTCCTCATATCATTCGCCTCTTTCTCTTTGCCTCTTCTCTTCCTCTTCTTTCTTTTAGTCATCACTCACTTCTTTCTTTTAGTCATCACTGCTCACTACTAAGCATTTTTAGTCATTTGTAATCAATTACGGTCATTACAAGCCGTCATTAGACATATTGGTCATTTCGTAGTCATTAGTAGTCAGTACAAGTCATTAGTAGTCATTTTAGTAATCACTACTAATTACTAGACATTTCTAGTCAGACGCCGGCTGCTAAGACCGCGCTACATGTTCTAGATGCTTTGGAACCGCTCCTCGCGGCTCTACAATAAGGCATCATGGCGCTCTCTTTTGAAAACCAATTACGAAGATCTGCAATAATGCAGTGGAATGCCAGAGGCCTACGAGGCCGCCTCGCAGACTTTCGGCAATGGATGTTCAAATACCAGTTTACCGTGGCTGTAATATGTGAACCAAACATGACGTCTTTACTACGCGTATCTGGATATGTGCCACTGTGGTCAAGGAATGATCACAATTTAAGCAAAGTGCTCACTTTTGTTCGTCGGAGTTTAACGTGCCTTCGTAAAGACATTCCTGCACACGCTACCAACGAGTACGTTTGCATAACGCTAAAGTACAAGCGGCGCACACTCAGTAATTGGTGGGTATATACCCCCAACATCAAGCATAGACTGTTCATATTTGCTGTCCGTACTGAAAGCTTGTCCGGGTCCCCACATAGTCATCGGTGACTTTAATGCCCACCTTCCCATGTGGGGCTCTGCTTCGACGAACGCCCGCGGTAGAGACTTGGCTGACTTCATGCTTAGTCAAGGCTTGATGGTGATCAATGATGGCTCGCCAACATACCTTCGAGGCTCTTACTACAGCAGTTGTCTTGACATTGCGTTTGTATCAAAACGCCTGCTGTCTGCTACACGATGGTGTACTGATCTCGACACCCATGGAAGTGACCATCTACCAACATATGTTCAGTTGAAATGGTTACATCCCCCAGCTCCGCACACTGTGCGTTCTATCGATTGGCCAACATTTCGAGAATCTGTGACCACCGCATGTCAAGCCATCCAAGCACCATCCAATATTGAAGATGTCATCGCGGCAACTTTACGTGACACAACAAAACACCTCAGCGCACCTTCGCCTATATCACCTATTGATGACCAGTACGAGCGACTTCGCGCGATACGGCATCGAGCAGAACGGAAATACAGAAGGACCAAATCACCATTAGACGTCACTGCATCACGCCGGGCTCAGCGTCATGTCCTGCGTCACCTTGACAAGCTTGACAAACAACGCTGGAGATCATTCTGTGGCTCTCTGGATCCGAGAAAACCTCTGTCTAGAATTTGGGAAATTGTACGTAGCCTTCGTTCGCCTCCACGACAGCTTCACCCGTTCAGCGCTGTAGCCATACGGCAAGGCCGGCGTGAAGTTGAGGTTGCCGATGACTTCTGCAAATTACGCGTGAGCTCCTCAAACGATATACCAACCCATTCACGACTGACTTTCCCGTCATCTAGTGATCACCGTCTGGACGCGCCTTTTACTATGCACGAGCTCGACGCTGAGATATCTTCTTCCCGCCAGTCAACTTGTCCAGGACCAGACGGAATTACATACTCCGCGATTTGTCATCTTGGAGTAGAAGCTCGAGAAATTCTCCTGGCGCTCTACAACTCTACGTGGGACACAGCAACTGTGCCTAATCGCTGGAAGTGCAGTCGTCTTGTGGCTTTGCTAAAAGCTGGGAAATGACCACATGATCTCTCACATTATCGGCCAATAGCCTTGGCAAGCTGTGTCGGTAAAGTGATGGAGCGGACGGTACTGAGCAGACTGGAATGGCTACTCGAGAAAAGTGGTGGATTTCCTGATTTCATCAATGGATTCAGAAGAGGCCGATCATCCATTGACGGTGTGATCGACCTAGTATCTTCTGTTCAACAGGAAAAGAGACGCCGTCGTCTGGTATGCGCAATATTTCTGGATATCAAAAGTGCCTACGACAACGTCTTCCACCATTCGATTCTTCAGGCGCTTGAGGATATTGGAGTTGGTGGCCGGATGTATGCATGGCTGCAGAGTTACCTCAGTGACCGCGCCATTTTCATGTCCACTTCGGATGGCGAGACTGATAGACATGACGTTCGCAGGGGTGTTCCGCAGGGTGGTGTCCTTAGCCCAATATTGTTCAATATCATACTGGTAGGCCTTGCAGACGAGCTACCTGAAACAGCGCGTATCAGTACGTACGCGGATGATATCTGTATTTGGTCATCTGGGGTCACACGTCCACAAGTACGTGCAAGGCTCCAACGTGCGGCTACCATAACGGCGAAGTACTTGCGCCGTAGAGGCCTGCAACTCTCAGCAACTAAGTGTGCAGTCATGGCATTCACGCGCAAATCAATGTCACATTATCCAATCGTTGTCGACGGAACGGCGCTCCCTTTAGTCACCCACCAGAGATATCTTGGCGTGATAATAGACCGCAGCCTTTCTTGGACCAAACATGTTACTGCGCTTAGGGCTAAACTGACCAACTTCATGCACGTTCTTCGTGTATTATCAGGACTGAGATGGGGCCCCTCTGAGCGAAGTTTGCTCCAAGTGTACCAGGCACTTTTTGTGGGCTACATACGCTACAGCATGCCTGTGTTATCTAACATGGGGTCATCTTGTATACGCACGCTGGAGAGCCTTCAGGCACAAGCACTACGAATATGTCTTGGCTTGCCACGCTGCACGTCAACTAAGGGCACAATAGCGGAAGCACGGGCTTGTCCTATCGACATATACAGGTCTTGTGAACCTGTGCGAACCTATCTTCGCCTGCTAACCAGACACTCACACCATCCACTGTCAACACTTCCAAGCACAAACCATGACTGTGCTTTTTCTAAAGCTATTGTATGTCACGCAAGCATTATACCTGCACGATTCCAGGCCACCGACATCCCCGCGACACCTCCATGGACATTGCCAAGACCACTAGTGAGGCTTCAGATACCCGGAATTATGAAGAAATCTCACGTTTCCTCCATTGGCTTGAAGCAGCTCACCCTGTCCCATATATTTACATTATATAGTGGGACTGTACAAGTATATACCGATGGTTCGGTCACGCCATCTGCCACAACGGCCGCATTTGTCATCCCACGACTTGGAATTACTCAACGATTTCGATTAGACCACAAATCGACATCTACGGCTGCGGAACTTGCGGGAATACGGGAGGCTGTCCGTTTTATGACAACGCAGACACCCCATAAATGGACGATATTGTGCGATGCCAAATCAGCGCTGCAGGCGCTAAAATACTTTTTAAAGAAAGGACCATACTATCTGCTCGTGCTGGAAATCGTCCAACTTCATCACTGTGCCGAGTTAAGTGGCCACGTGATCACCTTTCAATGGGTGCCTACCATTGTGGTGTTTTTGGTAATGAACTCGCTGACAGTGAGGCAAGATCGGCCTCCTCTTCCTCTGATGAAGTACGGATTACCTACTCGCGACCTGACACCAACTCCATGATCAAGGCACTCATGCAGGACCTTACAAAGGCTTACAGAGCCCACTATGATAACATTCACAGACGTCTACATATGATTGACCCAGACGGTAAATTCTGTTTGCCCCCGAAGCTTACACGGAGCAAAACATCATTGCTACACAGGATTCGGCTCGGCGTCGCTTTCACCCGTCGCTACGCACGCCTCATCGGCCAATCGAACAGCCCTGATTGTGTACACTGTCAGATGCCCGAAACACTGCAACACGTACTGTGGGACTGCCCAGCATATATGCTGGAGCGAAGGACGTTAGACAGTTTCCTAGCCAGCGTTGGCAGACAACTACTGTCGGAGGAAGCTATCCTCGGCCCATGGCCTGACACTGCAATTTCAATGCGTGCAACAAAAGTATTGTTGAAGTTCCTGCAGGACACCAAGCTCGACGAGCGGCTCTAGCGAGGCAACTGTCTCATGTACATAAGCACTCACCACTTCTCTTATCATCATCATCCATCCCAATACTTTCACTCCCCTTCCCTCTTCCCCAGTGCAGAGTAGCAGACTAGAGCGCACTAGCTCAGGTCGACCTCTCTGTCTTTCCTATCAATAAATTCTATTCATTCATTATAGTCATTTCTAATCAACTGTGGTCATTACAAGCCGTCGTCAGACATATTGGTAATTTCTGAGTCATTGCAAGTCTTAGTAGTCATTGTTAGTCATTTCTAGTCATTGTTAACCTCTACCAATCTCTATTATAACGTTATCGTTCACTGACTGTGACTATCAATCACTTTTCATTTTTTAATCTGTCTTTACTCTGTCTTCATATGGACCCGCCATGGTTGCTCAGTGGCTATGGTGTTAGGCTGCTGAGCACGAGGTCGCGGGATCGAATCCCGGCCACGGCGGCCGCATTTCGATGGGGGCGAAATGCGAAAACACCCGTGTACGTAGATTTAGGTGCCCGTTAAAGAACCCCTGGTGGTCAAAATTTCCGGAGTCCTCCACTACGGCGTGCCTCATAATCAGAAAGTGGTTTTGGCACGTAAAACCCCATAATTTTCTGTCTTCATATGGCGCGATAACGCTTCGGCGGACACTCCGGCGGTCAGGTCTGCTGACACAAACTTCACCATGAGCCTAGAAAGGCTTTCGCCTTAAAATCCGTGCTCAAGCAGGGCACCACTTTCACAAACAATTTAGCTAAGACTCTGCCAGTTTCGAAGCAGTCGTAGCGTTCTTTATCTTCCGGTCTTGAAAGACAGCGAGACGTGATGCTACATTTCAGAGTAAAGATAAAAAAGCAGTACTCTGAGTTCTGCGACAGAAAAAAACAGAAATAACAAAAGAAAAGAAAAATAAAGGAACATACATCACCAAAACAATCATCGACAGCACAGACAAGGAAGTTCAATGCAAAGAGCGAATAAGAAGCGGCAGCAACACCGCCTCCATTTACTCGAGTTTCTTTAATCAGGAGGCGGGAAAAAAACCCCAGAGAAGCTGCCTGGACGTGGGAAAGGAATAACTCGATCGGCAAACACCCCTCGCGTAAGACGGATGGCTTCCGGGAGGAAGAGCGTCAAAAGAGGCAGAAAGACGCGTCCACACTTTGCACGCCAGGCGCCTGTCGGAAGTGACTGGAGAGCAGAGTGGCTGGGCAGCGAAAAGTGACACCGAAGGGAGCCTCTTAGAAAAGCCGATGGCTGGAGTAAGAAGTGGCACACGAGCGATGGAGGTTCACGTTGCAGATCTATAGTGTTGCTGTAGGCACACACACTTGGAGTCAGGATTGCCGAGGCTGACGCGAATTCGAATACACCCGCGCTCCTGCGTGGTTTCTATTCAACTGAACGACTGGACAACACTACCGGACGCGAATTTCGTACAGACTGAATGACTGGATTTGACGAATGGCTGGGGATAAATGGAGTTTCGCTGTGAGCTTGTGTCAAGAAAACGAGACAAAGCAAAGAGTGATCAGAAGCAACATGAGATACTGCCGAAACTAGTATCATTTGGGGAGGCGAAAGTAACAGTAACCCCGCACCGTACGACGAGCACAACTCCCAGCGTTGTCTCGGACGATGACTTGCAAAAGCAAAAGCCGCAAAACGTGATAATGAGTGGGCCTGCGGCCGACGCCACGAAAATTGCATAAATTTGGCTTTCACAGCTGTCGCTGTAAATGGCACAAGCAAGTAGAACTGCCGAAAGAAAATAAGGAAAGACACCGTTGGTATCTAGAATGAATAACTGAAATCTCAAGCGTAAAACTCGGGGGATGACAGTGCCCGCATTCAAATAAACGACAGAAGAAACAACCACGGTTTGACTGTTCGATCCAATGGCGGAAGCAAATGGCTTCGCAAAGTGTTTTCGCAATCTTTACACGCCCGCTGCGGCGTTCCTTTTAATCTGCCTACGCGTTGCCGCATGCCGTGAAGGCGGCTCTCCGGTGGCAGCCGGCAGTGAAGCCGCTCCCGCCGGGGCTCGCTTGCGCAGCCACCGGTGCGTTCACTGCCAGTAATTAAATTCTTTTCCGGGCCATTTCAGCCGGGAGAAGGAACCGTGGACCGATCGCTTCTCGCCCGTCGGCCGGAATGGGTTCACCGTAGTTTAAGCACCGTTGCTTAAGCTTGTCGGGTGATAGTGCGAAGCATAGGAAAAAGAAACGAAGAGAGGTGCGCGCTTTCTTGTTTTATTTTATGAATAAAGACCCAGAAAAGAAAAGAAGGCGGACAGAGCAGATAGGTAAGGTGCACGCGCGGCCTCCCGGGTCTACTGCCAATTTGCTGCTGCCTTTGTGGAAAAGAAAGTTCACGTGACGAGGACATGCGGGGCATTTAAAATGCCAGCTCGAGCCGCACTAAATCGGCGTTTACCCCATCCCGCCGGCAGGAGCCAAGCTTAGGTTTCTCCGTGACCCTGCTTGCGAACTGAGATCAATCTCGGGCGGGAGCTCTCTAAACGCTGAAGCATGCAGTGAGTACGGCAGTATTTACGTCGGGCACTACTTCCGAGATAGTCGACTACCAGGGGCGAGATATTGACACGAATGGACAATGCGACGTGAACGCACAATGAGCTAAAAAAGAAACAAAAAGATTGCCGGTCACTTAGGTACCTTTACGTGATTTAGTAAATAACAATTTAGTAGGTACATATAAGGACGAATACTTGAAATCTCCGAACCGTCACTGGAGTAGAAATAACCACGATAAATGTATACGCCCTTTCCTCCCACGCTTTAACAGGTTTATGTATTCATTCTTTCCTTTAGTGGTCGAAATGTGGAAGGACCTGACGAATGATGTTGTCAGTGCTGAATCAGTTGACACATTTTTGCCATTTCTAGAATCTTACCCGCCGTAGTTGCTTAGTGGTTATGGTGTTGGGCTGCCGTAGTCAATCAGGGGAACCTGGCAGCCTCCATCCGCGCCACATGCAGCGCAGCAGCAGAAGCAGCAGGGGCCGCTCTCGCACTTCGCGACGCCTAGAGCAAGCGAAGGTCCTCCCGCGTCCATGCGGACTCGCAAGCGGCGTGTCGTTTATACAGGAATGGAGCATACAAGTCATTCGAATCCTGGTCCGCTCACTAGAGCGGACCCACGGTATCGTCTGGTGCCCCGGGCACGAAGGCCTGCGGGGCAACGAAGAGGCGGAATGCGCAGCTCGAGGTCTCACTAGCCGAGCGGCGGGCCACACCGTACTTCAGCCCCCGACAGACCGACGAGCGACGACGAGCGAGCGACGAGCGAGCCACAAGCCAACAAATACTGCAGGACCAACGTCTCGAAAGAACACACGCTCCCTCACACAAAGCTCTTAATAAACTCCAGGCTAGGGCCTGGCGTCGCCTGCAAACGAACACATACCCACACTTGTCTCGTGTACACGCAATCTCCCCAGACAGATATACGTCCCGGACATGTCCCTGGTGTAGCAACCACACAGCGACACTCGCGCACATAACACACGAATGCACCGAGCGTCCGGGCGACGCAATTTCGCCACGTGTCCCAGCACACACACTCGCTACGTGGTCTTGGGAGGCGAGACTCTCCGAACTGGACCTGGGAAGCCAACTGGCGACCCTCCACCAGGCCCGGCGAGCCGCGATCGCCAGCGGAGCCCTGTCAGAGGGAACCACCCAGGAAAAAACCGCGCAACGATTTCTGTAATAAGAAAGTTCCACCACCACCACTACTTCCACGTTACCCTTGCGGCCAATCTTTTTTAATTGCTGCCTTAATGAAAGGGTAAAAGAAATGATCACAAGGTACACCGAGCTATACGGGGACACTTACGAATTCATTGTCGCGACTGCAGATGTAAGCCGAATTTTCTATCGGTGTGAAGTTCTAAAAAAATAAAAAAAATAAGGCGCTTATCACAACTCACGCGGGAGATTACTGAAGCTGATCTCATAGCAAGGGCTGGCAGCGCGTGTGTTAGCACGCCATCTTAGAGCCTATCTGCACAGGAAGTAAGATTTCTTGATCAGTTTAACCGTGCATGACAGAATTGCACGTTCTGTGACTCATGATGGAGTAGTTTTATCGGTGTGACGTTTTGTGAAGGGATGTGACAACATATCCTGATGCTTTTTGTAGCTATATATTTCGTGAAACTTGCTAATAAACCAGTTGGAAGTCAGCGCTCTGTTCTTTCATCTGGCCGGCTCGGCTTCTTTCTTCCTTTCTGTGTTGCGCTGTACCAATTTTAGAGGGTAATAAGGACTAGCGCTGTCGCTCTTTTCTTGCAGCGCATCTTAAGGCGTCATCTTTAGATGACCATTTCATCGTGAGCAACTGTAGTCACGTTTTAGAATTGCTAAACAGTAATACCGACAACAGCTTCCAGGCTTTCTTAGTTAACATTAAAGATCTCTCTTGTTTTTTACTCCTTAACCTCATTCTTGAATGCATTGAACATTCTTTAGGTCGGCTGTTACTGAGATTTTGCTTTTGTTTCCCAAATTTAAGTAAGTTCACCTCTATATTTTATTTGGCCCAGCACCAAATTTAAGTCCGCACGCCCCTACTATGAGCTTACCCATGCATTTTCTATGGATCCCCATGTATCCTTATGGGTATGCATAAATCTGATCGTGTATGGGTACTTTCCGATCAATTTTATTTTCTTTTGGTTTCAGTTTTTCCTTATCGCTTAAAAAGCTACCAATCATTTACATTTGCACAAATGTAACGATTAACTGTCCTCACTTCGGAAATTATGCAGTTTCGTGCAGACACAAGGCATTACACTTTTCGCGGGACCGACAAATTTCGTTGGGGTACTCGCCAAAGGATGCTTACGCATTGAAAAAGGAGCACCGATAAGATTAACATGGTTATCTCTTTGTTCCGCTTACAAAATTAAATGTGGCATCACATAGTTAGTGTGATGCCGTATTGCCGCATTGTAATGCCGATACCCCAAGATATTGCTCCGCCAAGAGGGATGAAACACAGAAGATTATTTACAATGCACAATTACAAAAACAACTAAATGTTTGTGCAACTAAACTAAACAACTAAACTAAATACAGCACTTGGTTGCTTGCATACTCTACCATGGCGCGTACGCACTACGGAGTATTGGTCAACAAGCCGGCGGTGAAACAGTAAACGGCTATAGGAGAACGTGTGTAAGGAGAGCAAGCTAGAATGTAGTAAATTTTATTCGATTTCATTGGAGTTTTGCAAAATAATAAATAAGGAATCGGTAAATTAACTAGATACAGCCGACAGCTCGATGCCGAGAAGCAGTTAGTCTTCCTTGTCGGGCCGCCCGCGCTCATCGTCCAATAGAAACACCCAGTGTGCATGGAGCGATATATTATAACCGGAAGCGTAATACCCGGTCGAAGTTGGAGAAGAGGACAATACAGTAGACGCTTGCTTTGCATGTGGAGCTACGACAAATTATAAAGAAGTGTTCTAGTCCCATTCTCTGTTTCGTTCCATTTTACTTCACTGATACCCACAGCGGGGGACTGGCCAAGAATCGGACGGCCCCCTTTAATTTATTTTCCCCCCAATTCGGCTACTTTTGGTTCCCACGTCTTCAATACTTGGTAGCCGGCTTCTTCGCTTCTTGTTCTACTTGTTTGTTCGGGCATCTGCCTGCAGTAGCGCCTTCTGGGGAACATGGGCCAAGAGTGAACCCCGTGGCACATGCTGTCTTGCACATAGCCAGTGGTCAACGTCGTCTCATCGGTCACATAGCCAGTAACCGAAGTTGTACGATCGACAACAGCAGCAAACACCCGCAAAGTGGGAGAGGCAGAGAAAAACACTCTGGGGCGATTGTCTACGGGAGCGGGAAGCATCGCGGTTCAGTCATTATGAGAACAAAGAGTAGAACATTGGATTTGCCCCAAACTTGATTCTTTATAGACTTCAGCGGACTTTGTAGCGTCGCAATTTGATCACTTTCAACAAGGTATTCGGTTGCAAGTGCTAACAGTTTGCAATTATTATTCCTGTCTGCAGATACTTACTGCCTTCGTGCGCTTAGGAACTTGGGGTTGCTGAGAAATTTCGAAAACTACAGCGCAATAATTTCTTCCTTCCTTTCTTTATTTTCCTCTTTCTTTCTTTTTCACAGTAATAGGGGTATTAGGGTACGGGACTAAAGGCAGACTTTTTTCTGAGTGGGGCATGGCCCCACACAGTAGCAGCAGCATGGCGGAATAACGTGTCGGGGACTTCTGAAGCCGCAAGCACGGGGACAAGACAAATCTGCGTACTAGCGCTCATTCGCATGAGTTCGCATGAGCGGTCCAAGCATTCATTCTAAGTAATTATTGTAGGACCAAGCACTTGCTCGTCGGTTCCCAGGCAAATGAGAAGCTGGACACGTGTGCGTGAATATTAACCTTAAATTTAACGGCGCGTATAGGTCCGTACGATAAATGGAGAACTGCTCGAGTTGCGGCTGCTGCTTCCGCGCAAGGTTCCCGCTCTGCGGGCCCCGCACGTGTGGCGCGCCCGGCCTTCGTCGCCTCGTGACGCGCAGGACGTCTTAAGCGCCGACGTCAGCTTTTCTTTTCTTTTTTTTACCAGCTCAGCCCTCGTCAGATTGTTTGCGAAGTACAATTTGTGTAGAACAAAGTGCACGCTGTTTAAATGACCACCCATATAGAAAGGCGCAGTGACAACGTCAGAAAATGAGCGCGATGGATGGTTTGCTCGTTATTGTAATTCCCATCGCTATGAGCCATTTTTTCTCAGTGTACTCAGTGACAAACTTCCACGTGAATTAATCGAAGCTGAGGATATCGCAGTTAGATATCGGTTTATTTATGACGGCAGAAATCTCCATTGGGTGTATTCAGAGCCAAGCAATACTGTTTGGAAAGCTTTCAAGACAAGTGACCAAGCGGGGCTTTAAGACAGCCAACGAAAAGAATGTTCAAATAAAAAAAATATATCACAGTTTTGCAATAAGGGCGATACAATGAATACGATAGCAATATGTTAGAATATTACGCGAAGTGGTAAGACTCGTAGCTCTCGTGGCAATATGAATTGAAGTGAACGTAAGCTGAGTAAATACCAACTGCTGTGCTAGGGGTCCTCTGTTTGTATCCTGCCATCGGAAAATTTCATTTATGTTTATTAATTAAAGCGAACGCCTGTCTTAGCGACTTTACCACCGCTTTTCTGAATCGGGCATGTTTCAAACCTCTTTCCTGGGCCCATCCTGGAGGTAGTGTACAGCCACGCCAATGAAACGACATGATTTTCAGGTTTGAACTGTGTTATTATCTCACAGTTTTAATATTTAAGTCTGAGAATATTTAAGATAAAAGGCATGCGCTTTCGCTGTTTTTTTTTTATGACATTTGTTGGTGTCCTGCCATTCTCAAAATTCTGAGATATAATTTTGTCAGGTATATAAGACCGGGTATCAGCAACTTCAGTGATACAATGGTGTGGCAATATAATCCACATATACCGCATGTCATATAGCATGACATGGCATGTAGCATACATCTACCTAATGTATATGGCGCTTCACGGCGACGCCGACAGCAACGCCGACGACAACGGCAAAAATTCGCTTGGAGTGCCTTATAATTGCTGTCGAAATAAAAATCATGCAGATCCCACCTACCGTGATAATCGGCATAAGCGAAGCCTAGGCGAGCCAAACGGCTCATTACGATAAGAGATGCCCAGTGCATTTGGGAGACGAACGTGTCCCACAACTGCTCTCTGACGATGGCGGACCTTGCAGAAACACAACAAAGAGCGATTACCGACCGAAAGCACCTATCCTTCAGACGTCAAGAAGAAAGCTTCACTAACCACGGGCAGGCAGTTCAGTCCTTCTCAGGTGTCATTCACGCAGCCGTCTTCCGCCCACCGCAGGTGACGTCAGCCAGAAGCCACCCAGCTCCATCGCCAGCTTATGCCAGCCTTCCGTGTGCGTTAGTTTCTTCGATTTTTTTTTTGCTAAGCCGATTACATGCCGACAAAGGTGCCACCGTGTGCAGCAAGTGCCTTTCCGTAGCCTCCGAGATCGCGCTCCGTTTTCTGCTACCGTTTTCCATGCGCTGCCAAGCGACGCCACCGAGACGATGCTGAAGCCTCCCAACTCCATCACCACGTGCCTGACCTTGTTTGTCTCAACCGACGAAGCTGCCACCATGTGCTATGAGTGCCTTTACGACTTGCGGCTGTGGCCAAAATGGGTGGACCATTGAGCTGGTACGTTTAAGCACCCACGTTTAATCCCACCGCAGGACGCGCATCAATATATATATATATATATATATATATATATATATATATATATATATATATATATATATATATATATATATATATATATATATATATATAATACATTTCTTTAGGAAGTGTCCATTTACGAGAACCCGACCAACAACCGATCGACCGTCCCCGGCCAAGCCACAGGATGGTGGGTACAGAGACCTTCGCTTTAAAAAAGTTCGCAGTTGGAGCGAATTCAGAGCACAACACACCTGCTGTATAAGGTTCCGCTAAGTTGTGGATGAAAGTGTAATGACCAGACGGAGCGCGGCTTTAATGTGCGAGCATCACCTTAAAGTTAGGAATAAATCTGGGAGACATCCGGCAGACCCCTGCTGTTAAGGTTGGCGTCTGGCACCACGTGTTGAAAGGAATTTCAACCGACCATGTCACCCTGCCTCGTCGAAATGAGGCGTGACTTCGCCTGCTATTGTTGGCGTCCCGCCCCACGTGCAGAAAGAACTTTCTCTCACCCGCCCTTCTTCCACCAGGCCTCGTCGAAATGAAGGGTGACATTCTAATTCGCTATGACCATTTCGAGTGTCTGCCTGTCTGCCGGAAGCCCCGCAGTGCACAGGCCTCTTTTGTGTGTGTATGTGTGTGTGCGAGTTTAGAGAGACCCTTTTCTCGAATTGAACTTAGAGGAGAACTTCCACGAACCAGCAACGCGCAGAAGAGGCGGACAGGCGTCTTCAATTGCAGGAGGCGGGACGACCTCTTCCTTTCAGCAGGCTCAATATAACCAGAGGAGGAGGGGCCCTCTTTTGTGCCGGTCACGTGACGTCGACGGAAGCAAGATCCCGCCCACGTTTGTAGAGAGCCTATTTAAGGGGCTCCGAAATGTACTTTCGAACGCTTCATGCTCTTCTCATTTTCTTTCATCTACCTTTGAATAAACCGTGCAAGTTTCGCACTAGAAATCGTGTGGCCTTTGCTTGGTCGCCATGGTCTACCGGATACCTGCAGCCAGCCGACAAAGCCACGCTACCCATTAAGTAACGTCGGTCGAGCTTCAATAGGCAGGTGTCGCTACAGCTCGGGAGCAGTACGATACGCTATCCTGTAGTACTCAACACTGCAACGGAAGCAGGTACCCGCCGTACTTAGATAAGGCTACCTTTCTAAGACATAGAAAGACAAGCGCAGCGATATAGATAGTTGAAGCAGCCCAATATAATAAAGCTGGTGACCTCTGCGTCAGCGGTCCTACTATAAGCATTAGCGATAAAGAACTGCAGTTTCTAAATGGTCATCTCCGACGTGTATTTGTTGTTTGATAACATGCCGGCATGTACAAAAGATGGCTTAGCGATTCCAAAATAAAACAGTCCAAAATCAGCGTCCGGCTACGCCGTTTGTGTTCCTTCACGTCTGCTGGGCGCTGCACAAGCTGAGGTTTCGAGATAATAACCCCCGTCACTGTTACGTATACATCATGGAGCGCGAACAATCGTGGCCTACAGAAGCAGTGCACCTGGTTTTATATATACATATATATATATATATATATATATATATATATATATATATATATATATATATATATATATATATATATATATATATATATATGCTGGAGGAGAAAGCATTATATAGAATAATTCACCGCCGAGTACAAAATAATGCTAATAAAGGCCCCTAGATTTATGTGCTGTATAACTGCTCGAGAGAAAACAATGACGCAAGGAACAGGGCGGTTTTATGTCGAAATTGACAGCTAAGGAAAGACGAGTATTGGGACGAGATGCATATAACAAATCTTTTAGTGACATTCATACTTTATTCTAGAAAAGAATAGAAATGAAACACTGAAGTGACGATTTCTTCGCGCCTCCAAAGAACGCCTGAACCCCACGCGCTGTAAGCGTTCTTGCCACGGTGAACGCGTGGCTATTGTGCAGCGAGAAATGCAAACGCAGGTGTCAGCCGGCACCGTGATGCAGATGCTGCAATTTCCGGACTGTGGCCCTCACCCGGTTTACAGTACGCAAAGGCCAATTTTAACTGAAAAATAATTACTGTTCTCACATTGCCCGAACCCGGTTGTTGCACTACTGTAGCCACGGTGACCGCGGTTGTAGTAGGACTGAACTGACTTTATAAACTACCGCGTGTGCAACGGAACACCTTGTCAGGCTACGCATTTTAAGCAAGGCTAATTCACACACCGATCGTCAGCCGTGTGCTTTCTACTATTTGCAGAAAACACGTGAGGGAAGAGAATAATACATGTTTGATTGATGACTCGAGGCCTAACTGTAGGAAGCAGGTAAGGCCGACCGGTCCCAGTGTGACACAACGGCGGCACCCTACAAAATCGAGATAGCTGCGTGTGCTGACGAAACATGAATGCAACCTGCCCGGTGACAACAGAAGCTTAGTGTCGGTACAAAATTGTCAGCGACTATGAGAGCAAAAATTTTGCATACTCCGCCACACCCGAAATTTTAATATTTACACTCATAGCCCACAGACTGCATACGGCCAAATAGGGTACAATGCAGCCGTGCTGCGTTTTTCTGCGACAACTGCCTCAGATTAATAAAAAGTAGGGTACTCGATTCCAAATTATAATTTTCGGTGTCCAGCCGGTGAATTTGCGAGGCGGATCCACATGGAATGAATTTACAGAATGACACCAGTTTGGAGAAATGCGCCATCAAATTGGCCATAAGAATGCACTGTTGCTCCGCTTGCTTTATTTAACAAAACGCTCTTTTATGCAATGAAGCACGAAAGTAAATGGAACGGCAATGTATTTAGTCCTACACTTTGGAAGATATGTCGAAGCTAGTCAAATCCTGCAAATTCATTTCGAGTGGATACGTCTTGCAAACTTACCGGCTACAATTCGTAAATTCTAATATGTGTCGTAAAGTAATTAATTAGGAAGCTGATTGGCTGGCGAGCTGCACATTTATGCACATTCCGTGCATGCCTCGCATGTCCAACGTTTCTAGCTTACAATAATATAGCGAAAGGCTCTCGGGCGACTTTGTTGTTTTCTTAAATGAGTTTTTTGTCTCTCAGAATCATTAGCAAGCTCCACCCTTGCTGTTCAAAGTGCTGTCCGAGGCCGTCACAACGCCTGTATACTTTGCCTAGCCCAGTTCACGGCCGCCGGAACTACAAGGCCATAACCGCTTAGAAATCGTTCTATATTGAGTTACCCACCGCAATCAGCAAAACCCATCTATCGCGGATAAATCAGAGACGTTTTTACGCATGTAGATTTACGAAATTGGTTGCAGAAATTTCCGAAGCGCGCTGCCGATATATGCCTACTGAGATGCCCCCCTTTTTGTGATCGAGGCGAGCGCATCGTGCACGTTATTGTTGTTTTAAACGCGAGTAGCGGTATGGGCCCTGTGTCGCAGAGAACCCGGTGGCAAAGTCTTTCGATTCGTTCGGGAGCGAAAGCTTCCGCATACATATACATATGTGTATAGGACAGTGCAGCCTATCCACTCTCGACGACTTGACCTTTCGACCCAGCACAACATGGGAATGCCCCGTGGCTCGTCGCCTTTCGGGTGAGAGAAGCGACCACTTCCACCTTTATTTTTGCCATCTATCGCGGATAAATCAAAGAAGTTTTTAGGCATGTAGGGCCCTCTGGGCTGTACTTGTTGGCGATAAGGTAGCCTCGCCGCCTACAGGACTATCTGACTGAGCGATGTCGAATGCTCGGTTGCCATAGTCGGAAGTTCGAATCCTTCTATAAGAATTCTTTTTTTTAAACCTGACGATGGTGGAATTGAATTTCACCTCCTCCAATGCACATCTGCAGGCTTGGAGGGACACGTCACACCGGCAAAAGACGCCGAGAGCGAGTGGGGCTATACTAATCTAGGTACAAACAAATTAGAAAGGCTCACTTAGCTTTAACAAAGACACTCCGTCACCAAAATAAGAATTGGCCTCCCTGGTGCAGTATTCGGCCACTACCTTCCTGATGATTCCTACAATTAAGCCACGGCCCTCACTCCCCAGCAGCTGTAGAGCACCTGACCAAGGCGGTGGTCAGACCTGTAACGCAGCAGAGTGTGCTAAGAATCTCTGGGTCCGGACAGGCCGCCAATGGAAATTGACCCTGTCAGCCTTTAACAACCGAACTCTGTCGAGTGAGGCTAGCTTAGCAGGACTCTTTGAGGAACTATCGGACATTGTTTGGGGCATTATCGGCCTTAGTGAGGTTAGAAGAACTGATGAGACTTCTACATTGATGACTAACGGCCATGTCGTCTGCTATAGAAGTCTCCCAGATAAGAAGCAATACGGGGTGGTATTCCTAATTCATAAGGACATAGCGGGCAACATTGACGAATTCTACAGCATTAATGAGAGGATAGCATCAGTCGTAATCAAACATAATAAGAGGTCTAGATTAAAGGTAGTACAAGCCTACGCTCCTACATCCAGTATCGACAATGAGGAAGTAGATCAGCTTATGAAGACGTTGAATTAGCAATGAGAAAAGTGCAAACTCAGTATACGGTAGTAATGGGTGACTTCAATGCAACAGAGGGGAAAAAGCAGGCGGATGAACAGGCAATTGGCAACTACCGTGTCGATTCTAGAAACACTAGAGGAGAGATGCTGGTAGAATTCGCAGAAAGCAATAAGCTGAGAATAATGAACAAGGAAACGTAGCAACAGAAAGTGGACCTGCAAAAGCCCTAATGGTGAAACAAGGAATGAAATTGATTTCATACTTTCTGCCGATCCCAGCATAGTGCAGGATGTAGAAGTGATAGGTAGGGTAAAATGCAGTGATCATATGTTAGTGAGGCCTAGGATTCACCTCAATTTGAACAGAGAAAGAGTAAAATTGGTAAAAAAAAAACAGGTCAGCTTAGAGGCAGTAAGGGTAAAAGCAGACCAATTTAGGCTGGTACTTGCTGCAAACAAATATGCAGCCTTAGAACAGCGAGATGATGATGACAGAGCTAATGACTGAAACCGTAACGAGGCTGGCTTCAGAGGCAGCAGTTGAAGTAGTAGGCAAGGCACCAAGGCAACCAGTAGGCAAGCTCTCCCAAGGAACTAAAGACCTAATAAAGAAACTACAAAGAATCAAATTGTCCAACTCAAGAGATAAGATAGAATTCGCGGAACTGTCAAAACTGATCAACAAGCGAAAATAAGTGATATTCGAAACTATAACGGGAGAAAGACTGAAGAAGCCGTAAAAAATGGACGCAGCCTGAAATCAGTGAGAAGGAAACTTGGCGTAGGACAAACCAAGATGTATGCACTGAAAGATAAGCAGGGTAATGTCATCAGGAATCTGGAAGGTATAGTAAAAGTAGCGGAAGAATTCTATACTGACCTGTACAGTACCCAGAGGAGACAGGATACCTCCATTAGATACAGTAAAGAACAGGCTACAGAAACTCCTCCTATAACTAGTGATGAGGTCCACAGGGCCTGTCAAGCCAGGAAACGAGGAAGAGCGGCAGGAGAAGATGGAATAACAGTCGATTTAATTAAAGATGGAGAAGACATAATGCTTGGAAAACTGGCGACTCTATATACGAAGTGTCTGTCGACCCACAGAAAGCGAGACGTTAAAGATTTGAAAAATAATAGGCCCATTAGCTTACTGCCAGTATTATATAAAATAATGACACGTGAACTCGTTTATCTTTTACGGGTGAGCGCTTTTACCGTCCATGAAATGTTATTGCTCAGCGCAGGACGCGTCTACATGTATCGGAAGTTTCTAGAATGTTATCGATGCTTCGATCCGCTGTCTGTTGTCGCCGAACCTTGGGTAATCTGATTGCATGTATGCGCGACGCGAATGGCATAGAACTTTGTGGAAGGCATACGGGTCCCAGCGATTACTCTGGAACATTCGACGACTGATGTATAAAAGCTGACGCGCTTGACTCGCTGATCAGATTTTCGACGATCACCGACTGTGTTCGCGGCTGTCGCCGTTCTTTGAGTGCAGCCTGTTTTTGAGGGCACAAGTTCGCCCAATAAAACGCTAGTTGCGTCTTTCCCAGTTAAGCTGCTTTCTTCACCGTCACTACCACGGGACAATATTCACCAAAATAACCTCCAATAGAATAAGGGCTACACTGGACTTCAGTCAACCAAGAGAACAGGCTGGCTTCAGGAAGGGATACTCTACAATCGATCACATCCATGTCATTAATCAGCTAATCGAGAAATCCGCAGAGCACAATAAACCTCTTTATATGGCTTTCATAGCTTACGAAAAGGCATTTGATTCAGTAGGGATACCAGCAGTCATAGAGGCATTACGTAATCAAGGAGTACGGACCGCTTACGTAAATACATTGGAAAATATCTTCAGAGATTCCACAGCTACCGTAATTCTACACAAGAAAAGTAGGAAGAGAACTGTAAAGAAAGGGGTCAGACAGGGAGACACAATCTCTCCAATGCTATTCACTGCGTGCTTGGAAGAAGTATTCAAGCTAGTAAACTGCGAAGGCTTAGGAGTAAGGAGCAACGGCCAATATCTCATCAACCTTCGGGTTGTAGATGACATTGCCCTGTTCAGCAACACTGGATACGAGTTACAACAAATGATCGAGGATTTTAACAGAGAGAGTGTAAGAGTACGCTTGAAGATTAATATGCAAAAGACAAAGATAATGATGAATAGCTGGGCAAGGCAACAAGAGTTCAGGATATCCAGTCACCCTCTAGAGTCTGTGAAGGAGTACGTTTACTCAAGTCAACTAATCACAGGGAACCATCATCATGTGAATGAAATTCATAGAATAATAAAAATGGGTTGGATCGCATACGGCAGACATTGTCAGCTCCTTACTGGAAGCTTGCCATTATTACTAAAAAGGAAGATGTACAATCAGTGCATTTTACAAGTGCTGACATATGGGGCAGAGACTTGGAGACTGAAAAGAAACTTGAGAACAAGTTAAGGACCGCGAAAAGAGCGATGGAACGAAGATTGCTAGCCATAACATTAAGAGAAAGAAAGAGAGCGGTTTGGATCAGTGAGCAAACGGGTACAGACGATATTCTGATAGACATTAATAGAAAAAAATGGCGCTGGGCAGGTCATGTAATGGGCAGGTTAGATAACCGATGCACCATTAGGGTTACAGAATGGGTACTAAGAGAACGAAAACGCAGTCGAGGACGGCAGAAGACTAGGTGGAGCAATGAAATTAGGAAATTCGAGGGCGCTAGTTGAAATCGGTTGGCGCAGGACAGGGGTAGTTGGAGATCGCAGGGAGAGGCCTTCGTCCTACAGTGGACATAAGATAGGCTGATGATGATGATGATGATGATTATGATGAACTAATTTTTGGTAATCATTCAAGTAAGTGTTTCGATTTGTCGTGTTAGTAATGTCCGCCTCTCGGAATAACGCACCACAAGGACAAGAATTATGCCATCAGCCACAGGTGATTTTAAAAAATCTAGAAACACTTAAAAACGCTCACGCCGTATATTTACGACATCCCCTCTAATATCGTTAAAAAATTTACTTAGTGAAAATTTCTTAGTTCCTAATTCTGCAGTACTCTGTCGCAAACTGGTACGTACTACTGGAGAAATAACTAAACAAGTACTGCACAAATTTAGTAAAGCAATGAAAGGGGCTAATTGGTGCACGTTTATGATTATATGGCGCTTAGTGTTACACTGACGTTTTTTTGAGTAGACAGGACGTGGACGTACGTTTGAACTTGAGGACGAGAAGAGCGGCTGAAATTCGGTCGGTAAGCGTTACAGTAACATTTTATATATTAACCTAGACCGTACATTTTAAACATCCAAGTTGAGTGCAAACTTGGAAAGAACATTCGTACGCCACTGCTAGAACAGTTTTCTCACTTAGGATGTATGAACGTATTTTAATTAAAGTGCATTAATTTATGACAATAATAATCACTTAATTTCATTAAACAGTACTCGTCTTGGCTTTATGTCACGCGATGGAAAATGCTAGGTGGATTCGATACTGGGTTGGTTGCATCAGGATTATCGAGAGGATGTTTAGACGGATGTTAAGAGCGCCCCCTTTGGAACGGGACAGTGGGTTGCGCCACCAAGCTCTTGCTATTATACTGCTTAATGTCTTACCCAAGTTAAAGAAAAAAAAAACACGATGAACTTGCGCTACGAAAACACGGTGTTACGCTACACGCAACACGACGCTATGCTATGCTACACGAAAACACGATGAACTTGCGCTACGTACGTCCACGTCCTGTCCTTCACTTAAAAAGCGTAAGTGTAACACTAAGCGCAATATAATCATGAATCATGTACTGCACAAAATACAAGGGCGGGAAGAAACGTAGGACAGGGCGCAGAGTGCCAATGTTTGTGGCAAGGAACGCCGCAGAGCATTAATACAAAGGCATACTTTCACATGCGCCACCTTGACGCGCGAAAAAAAAGAATATCCGGCCACTGTACTGCAACACGAGGTGCAGACGGCTGTCCTTGCTGCAAAAGATTGCAGTCCTAGAGTCCTGTCCGATAGCTCTTTCTGCCGTTCTTCTTTTATTTTGTGCAGGACATCGCTTATTCCCAATTCTATTGGCGATTATAACGTACGTTCTGATGTCTGCCATTACTTAGAAGGGCGGTCAGTAAAAATTACATTTTTGTCTAAGGCGTCTACTTTAACAATCTGAGTCATATCCGTTACAAAAACAGGCGGTTTGGTGGCAGAGGCAACGGTACAAGTTGAGCGCCTTAAATGCTCTGAAGACAATGCCAAAGCATTTGGAATATTTCTTGGCTCTCCTTGCTTTTAAGCTGGCGATAAACGGATGCGGACGTGAAACAAATGGCTCCAGTCGCGAGGAAACAATGCGGCGTGTTTTCTTTCCCTCCCGACAGGTGGCGATGGCATACCGCACTCTCTAGAACACGTACCTATAAAGCGAGATATAAGAAGGAAGAAGAAGCATGTGCTTGCAACGGTAAAGCTAGGAAAACGATGGAACATGTTTTATTAGACTGTGAAGACATATGTCCAGTGGTCGATTTAGGCACCAGTGGCCTCCTTGAAACCCTTGCGTTCGGCGAGAGCAGGGAGAAAGTAAAGAAGTCCGCAATAGGAGATTAGTAAGAGGCGATTGGAAGATTGATAGAAGAGAAGTAGGGAAACGACAAAAAACGGAGACATACAAAAGCAAAATTCACAATAGTAGGTCAGAAAATTTGGTTGTGGGAGTTCATCGTGCTTTTTTTTCTTTTTTAACCTGGTTAGGACATTAAGCAGTATAATAGCAAGAGCTTGGTGGCGCAACCCACCACCCCGTTCCAAATCGGACGCTCATAACATGCATCCATCCATCCATCCTCTCGATAATCCTGATGCAACCAACCAAGTGTCGAACCCACCTAGCATTTTCCATCGCCTGACATAAAGCCCAAGACGAGTACTGTATAATGAAGTTAACTGATTATTATTGTCGTAAATTAATGCGCTTTAATTAGTATACGTTCATACATCCTAAGTCAGAAAACTGTTCTAGCAGTGGCATACGAATGTCCTTTACAAGTTTGCACTCAACTAGGATGTTTAAAATGTAAGATCTATGTTATTACATAAAATGATGCTACTGTAACGCTTACCTACCGATGCTCAGCCGCTGTTCTCGTCCTCAAGTTCAAATGGGAACGTCCAAAAAAGCAGTGAGAAGACTGTTTCGCTCTTTATCATGTCTGACTTGAATATCAACATTGCTAACTTTTCACAGTATGATCCTTGCTATGCCCCAAAATATTTTCTAAAAAGTCCGGGACTAGCGATTCACATGGTTCATACATGAAATGGATAGGCAGAAGAATAACTTCAGCAAAGATCGCACGCCTAATGCGAAGACGTTAGGTCGTTCCCCACCTGCGGCAAGTTGTTTTTTCTTCCACTTTCACTGCCAGTAATGTATCATTTGTTTAATTCAATTAGTACGTACATGTAATTTCATCTATGTTTTCCTTGGTGTCTTTGTTTGATGGCTTCTCATGACATGATTAATAAAAATCGGGCCCCTCGGTTAACCCCTTTTTTTCTCGTCCAGGAAAGATATGAAGCACGCCTGACATTTAGCTAAAACATAAAAAAAATGGGAAGAAGGAATAATAAGAAGAATGATGGGTGTAACGTTAAAGGATAAGAAACATTACATTATGGGGTTTTACGTGCCAAAACCACTTTCTGATTATGAGGCACGCCGTAGTGGAGGACTCCGGAAATTTCGACCACCTGGGGATCTTTAACGTGCACCTAAGTCTAAGTACACGGATGTTTTCGCATTTCGCCCCCATCGAAATGCGGCCGCCATGGCCGGGATTCAATCCCGCGACCTCGTGCTCAGCAGCCCAACACCATAGCCACTGAGCAACCACGGCGGGTAAGGGATAAGAAAAGAGCAGATTGGGTGAGGGAACAAACGCAAGTTAATGACATCTCAGTTGAAACAAAGAAAAAATAAATGGGCATGGGCAGGACATGTAATGAGGAGGGAAGATAACCGATGGTCATTAAGGGTTACGGACTGGATTCCAAGGGACGGGAAGCGTAGCAGGGGGCGGCAGAAGGTTAGGGGGGCGGATGAGATTAAGAAGTTTGCAGGAACGACATGGCCACAATTAGTACATAACCGGGGTAGTTGGAGAAGTATGGGAGAGGCCTTTTCCCTGCAGTGGGCGTAACCAGGCTGTTGATGATGATAACAAATAAAGTATTGCTGGTCACTGAAAGCATACAAAGGCATGCGACCGATTCAACCCCCGCTTGTTTGAATCTCCATACTACGAAGCTTTGTTTAAATGCATAAAGAGTGTTGAAACTTGTGTGATAATTTCTGTGCCATTGCAATGTCAGTGCAAGGCCATACCGGAGGCCCAAGCCACATCGTCCACGTCACAAGCGCTGTCCGTGCGCAGCGCACTTCGCATCTGGTCGGGTGCACGCGCATGCGCTTTCGCGCACCACCCAGGATACGCAGTGTGACACAACGCTACGGCTGGCGTCGGCACAGCGGAAGGATACTTGCGCCCAGACTGGTATTCTATATTGGCGAGGGGTCCTTGCCACCATTGTAGCGGCTCTCGTAAAGATTGACCGGCGACCTGAGCAGCTCGTTTCAGACGTCCCCGCAGGAGGGCCTGACGCGATCACCAAACCGTGGGCCGATCCCATCAAGTGCGAGCTATTCGGCAAGACGACAAAAGTCAGGTGCATTGATTGGTTGAGTCATTGGGTTTACTTTCCAACGATCAACTCTGCGGCTATGCGATACGCCGTTGTGGAGGGCTCCTGATTCACTGCAACCGCCTTGGGTTCCTTTAACATGCGCTTAAATTTAAGTGCGCCTGCGTTCTTGCACATTGTTACCGCATCAAAATGCGGCCACCGCGGCTGGGAATCGAACCTGCAACGACGTGGTCAGCGCCATAGCCGCTGAGCTACCCGACGGGTCACGTGCAGATAAAAAGAGCAGTAGTGTAATTATCAATTCCGTTCACATGAAGAAAGCAGAAGCAATGCGGAAGAATCACGTAAACACTGCTCACGTGCGAGTTTTTTCTTCGTTTTCCGAGAGGTGTCGATGTCTTGAGAGGCGCCATTCGAGAAGGTGAATTAACCGCGAAGGCAGCAACTTGTTCCTGCGGGTCGCCTGAAATATAAGCAAAAGTGAATTTTACGTTAGTCAGTGGGTTGCACGATCGACATAACCTGATAGGTATTCCATTCCATGTCTTAAGCGGTCATGAATAAACAAACAGAATAAACTAGCAAAATAAAAATGTCACGCTAGCTCACTCACTCACTCTCACCCAAATATCCTGCGCGCATATAGTATTACTATTCCGTTCGCTGCCTCACGTTCTCTCTTCACTGACTCAGCGGCACGAATTATTACAACCAATAAGATTAAAAACACTGCTCCACCTGGACCGAGACGAAAGCGACTTTGCAAACAGCGCACGTTGTCCAACTTACTCACAGAAGGGTCGCACGGCTGTTGAGGGCCGCTGAAGTCGAAGCGAGCGACGAATGAAGAAGCCGAGGGCGGTAATTCCAATGTAGCTCATCGGCGACAGACAGCCCAATATTCAAAGGGCGAAGCTCCACACGTAGAACAACCGCTATGTGAAAGGAAAAGAAGCAGCAGCTTCATCGGCAAAGGAACACTCGCACAGTCCGCGAGCTCCAGGCCACCCAATGCGCTCCACGCGCACGCTCCGCGCTGACTGAACCAGCGTTATCGAGCGCAAGATGCGCGCAACCACGTACTGCTGGCCAGCCCGCGCTATTTGTCCCCATGTGGGAGGCGAAAAATCCCTAGGGATATCCCCAGCCGGCGTTCCCTAGCCACTGCACACTCTCTTCTCGGTTTCGGGCTCCTCTCAAAGCACCGCGCCGTATTTTCGATGGTACGATTTCACACAAGCTCTCCGTCTGGCGCACCGCATGAACATGGTGCATATCAATATAATTAATCAGCAGAACCCTTTGAGCGAAGGACTCTGGTATTAGTACAATAAACAGAACTTGCCGGCGATTTCTTTTTCATTTTTTTTTTTACACAACGCAGACAGCGTGTGATTGAAGAAAGGAAGCAGACAACACAACGCTTTGTTCGCACCACCTGTCTTCTTTTTCTCGTCTGCACACTGTCTGCGCAACTATTGTCGTCCGCGCGTGACATTGACATAGTGGAAGACCTTGGCTCCAGGCGATCCAGGAGAAAGAAGTGCACCACCACTTCAACAAGAGAAGGCTGTGCAAAGTCGAATGTTAAAAACGCATGCTTTGTCGCATGCGTAACAATAAATAAATAGCCATACAATGTATGCAAGTGAACTCAGTCTAGTTGCAACGGGAAATACATCACTTTTGATAAATGATATAGATGGTAGTAAATGCTGCCCGAATTAAAAAGTTACAACAAAAAGCGTGATAATTTGACGCAGCTTGTGATACAAAACACAATATGCCTTGGAAATGAATAAATTAACTACTTTATTGGAAAATATTAATGTTGACTGGCACGGGGACAAGACTGACGTAAGAGGAATGCACACAAGAAAATTACTTTCGATAACGTTATCGTCCCTATACAGCTGCATGTCCCGATAGAAACTCATTAGCCAGTTAAAGAGGGAGAGAGGAAAATAGGAGAGCAAAGCCAACGAGGTATAAACCAGAGCCCTGCAATGTGAGAACAGGAAAGGAACTAACAGGGGAGGATAAAGGAAATAAACATGCGAAGAAAGGAACTGTCTGAACTCACGCTGTGAGGCTCCTGGCAACGATCACAGGGCGCGGTGCTACCCAGTTCTGACGCATAAACAAGGAAAAGAAAAAGGCAGAGTGGTGGATTTCTAGCCACTTGGTCAACGCGGCTGGGACCAAGAAATCTGCTGACGATGGAGGAGGAACGACAGTCGAGTTGGTCGCTCTTGGTCTAGAGCGCTGAAGCGAGAACGCTCACTGAGAAGGCACGCAATCGTTCCTATCATCGGAGTCAACAACACGCCCGAAACATATTTAATGCCATATTTTGATAGTGTCACCAGCTCTGATAGCACAAAATAAATTTACTGTCTACAGAGAGATGTTGAATAGTCAGCGGAAGAACATTTGCTGACATACCAAAGTATGAGAACTCTGTACCGAATGGGCGTTCTGCAGAAGTAACAGCATGAGAATAAATGCAAGATTGTTTCAGTATAACTAGTTCTCAGGCGAGTTGGTTAACATTTCATGAATGCATTGTAGCGCAGTCAGGACCAAGAGAAAGAGCACCTAATGTTCAGAGCGCTCGGGCAGAAGTGTTGTTGGCGCATATTCGCCGCCTAGCGGTAATGTATTAACTTGTCTCTGAGCAGAGGGCCTTCAGCATACAGAAGTGCCTCCGTTCGTCACTTGCCGAAGGCGCCGTGAGACAAGGCTGTGCTGAGTTTATTATTTTTTGGCGAGTATTGAAAGCCTAAACCACATCATGACCCAAGAGAGAAATGCAAACACGTCGATGTTTTACGAATTCGTCCTTGAACCTCACCGCTCTCTGAATAACGACACTATTTAGTAGTGGCACTTAAGTTAATAAGCACGATGTAATATTTTTATCTTCTTTATTGATTCATATCTTACACGCACAAAAAAGAAAAGAAAGAAACATTATTCAACAGGGACGGTTTGTCTTTCAGTGCGAACGATCGAGAGCTGCAGGTATTCGTGTGTCCAGCTCTTATTTCTGCTTCAGACAAGCATCGTTCAAGAAAACTCCTTTGAAAATTGTCTCTTACTTTGCATATTTCCTTTCTTTTTACCAAAACGCGCACTCGGTGCCTAATTGAAATGGTCAGGCTGCTAGGAGCCTTCTTAGAACTCGAAAAATGATACTCTAGTTGTCTCGTTTTATGAAGCGGAAGCTTCCGACCAATTGGTGCCGCATCACACGAAGAAACACCGGGATAGAGGTGTAGAATGTGACGAAATTGATGGCGAAAACCCCCCGTGGCTCGAAGAGAGGCGTGGATCTAGGAAAAGTTATTTCGCGCACAACCAATCGGGGCGCAGGTCTCGTCGTGACGTCTCTCACGCGGCGGTATAGTGTGTCCCGAAAGAATTGTTTTACAGGGAGCGTATGAAGTTCAAGTTACGAAGATCTGTAGAAACAAATAAAGTTTTTACTGGTATGCGAATAGAATTTTTTCACCTCAAATCAAATACAAATCGAATAGTGTCAGAAGCGAATCGATTCGAATGTCGAATATATTTTTAATAGTTCGTGAATAATCTGCAGTCATCTCTTCATTATTATTAAACAGCTTTCACTTAAAATGTTTGTGATTGCACATTATAAAGCATGTTTAATTAAAACACAAAGGGAGCATTAGGGAGCAACTAAGCAGTTATTCCGCAAACCTGGTGCTCTTGAAGCGCAGGCGGTCGTGCATTATCGTAAAACTTCTTGTGCGCAAACAGACAGAGACGAACGATAGGAGCAACGCAAGGAGGAGCGCTATCCTTCGTCGCTGTCTGTTAGCGCACAAAAAGTTTTAAGATGGATCTGTTTCGACTAGGCCGACTCGCTGTTGTGCATTATCGTATCAAATTTAGAAAAGCAGCAATGTTGCTCAGTGAATGTCCGTCGCGATCAAATAAAGATCCATGCCGTCTTCGGCGATGACCAAGGGAAGAGTGGGCATGGACGCACGACAGGAATGATGGCCTTACACATCTTTTTGTTTATTACACAGTTATTGGGTGCCCTGGTCCTTGGTTGGGAATGTCATGCTGTCTCTCGTCACGGTGGAGTGCTCTGCAACGGTTCGTTAACCATGGAAGCAAGTTTTCAAGACATCTGTGGCCTCACCTTCCTCATCTTATCCTGGCGACTGCTGCTCGCCACCAAATGAGATGCTCCCTGTCGACCAGTGCCTCACCGGCAACGGTACAGTTGGCGACCCTTGCGACGAAGCTGCGATGGCGGGTGCTTTCCCAGCTTCCACGTCTCCGTGCGCTGCCGCCCTCCTCTGGCAGGGCGGTTGCGTCACGGGTCGCTTGTCACCTGATGTGCACTGCGCATCTTCAACGTCTTCGGCTGCACCGATAGCGAGTCAGCTTAAAGCCGGCGCTCCGAACGAAATCTTCAGTGGGCATGGAGGCACGACAGGAATGATGGCCTCACGCATCTTTTTGTTCATTCCACAGGTCAGTTGCCTTTCCATATCAAGAATCCAATCCGACGATTCATTTATCATCGTGCTTCCATGCCCAGAAGCAGTGCTTGGTCCTTTTTGTTCTTTGTTATTGCTTTTGTGCGGTGACGTTGAGAGTAATCCCGGTCCTCCGAGGGAACAACAATCAGATACATTATCCGAAGTTCTGAAAACTTTACGCGATTTGAATCAAAGGTCTAAAAGAATGTAGGATAACCAAAACGCAATGCTGGACGCTATTACAGAGTTAAAACGCATCAGCAAACGGTGGCTGAAGCAATATCTGAAATTAAAGAAAGACTTGCGACCGTAGAAATTCAAACCGGTAATTTTGAAAAATGACAGCATAAACTCGGTGACGTGCGTGAAGCGGTTGGCAGTATAGCAAAGGACGCTGCATTCCTACGCTCCCAATTGGATGATGCGGAAGACCGCTCTCGTAGGAATAATCTACTTTTTTATGGTTCAACGGACATCGCCACCGAGTCCACTGTTAAATCGGAGCAAAAGATATTGGACGTTCTAACTAACACTCTAAGCCTCAGAATAACTAGTGACAGCATATCGCGCGCACATCGTACTGGTAGATTCACTCCAGGGAAGCCACGTCCATTGACAGTAAATTTTGCTGCCTATAAAATGAAGGAAGAAATATTATCGAACCGTCCCATGCTGAAAGAAATGAGAAAGAAAAACTCTTATCGAATACGGAAAAAGTCAGAATGTTAAATTATAGGGTTTTACGTGCCAAAACCACTTTCTGATTATGAGGCACTCCGTAGTGGAGGACTCCGGAAATTTCGACCGCTTGTGGTTCTTTAACGTGCACCTAAATCTAAGTACACGGGTGTTTTCGCCTTTCGCCCCCATCGAAATGCGGCCGCCGTGGCCGGGATTCGATCCCGCGACCTCGTGCTCAAAAGTCAGAATGTACCATTTAAATTAAGATATAACAAGCTACTAATTGGTGGAAAATGCTATGGATAAGACGCCACTGAACAAAAAGTCTATGAATTGAAGCCGTTAAGTAGTACCCCAGATGATGCCGCCACGTCTGTTCTTTCCTTGAGATCAGGCTCCGCAATGTTCTAACAGCGCGCCCACAGGATAACGCAAGGGGTGGGGACCTCGATCCTATAATATCAAGACTACTGGTTCTTTTTACTAATATTCGTAGCTTCTTACCTAAAAAAGATGATCTCTGTAGCCTAATGAATGATTGTGATGCAGACATAATTACATTAACCGAAACGTTGTTGACGAGTAAAGTAACAAACTCTGAGTTATTCTACTGTAATAAAAAGTATAATGTTTACCGTACTGCTCGCGCTAACACACTAGGCGGTGGTGTTTTAATTGCTGTTAATGAATGCTTTGAGTGTTTCCCTGTAGCCATATCAAGTAACATTGAATGTGTATGGTGCTGCATTTCTGTAAATTTCACAGAAGCTTGTGATCGGTGTTTGTTACCTACCACCATCATCAGCCCCGACATTTTGCGATAGCATGTACGATTGCATGTGCCAGATAAGTGTTCGGTTCCCCGGAGCACCAATACTATTTATGGGCGATTTTAACTTCCCAAACATTTCCTGGTCAGGCACATTTCCTTTATTAAATACAACTTCCGTAGACTCGAAGCATGTTGTAGAGATATGTGCTGATTTTAACTTGGTTCAGGTTGTTACTTCCCCTACACGTGTAACGAACACCACATCATCTCTTTTAGATCTCGTTTTAACGACATCAACAGATATCATATGTAAGGTAACACACTCACCCGGCTTGAGCGATCACGAGGTCTTGCATTTCTTCAATAGCCTTGCAATTCTACCGTCCCAAAACAGTATTAAAACCATTCGTGATTATAAAAACGGCAACTTCACCACTATCAACTACGAACTTGCTCTTTTTCTTGATAATTACCTGCCTAAAGTTGCTGAGCGCTCACTGGATACTAACTGGAATATATTTAAAGAAAAAAATCCACGATCAGGGGCCCTATAACGTAAAACTATTCCAATATGTTTTTATTCCAATATCCTGACGTCGAATTTGCGTAAGCACTGACGCAAGCACCGGACGGTCACCCGCAGGGTTGTCTGAACAGACCAATCAAACGCTCTCCTCTTTCATAGGAGGTCACTTTTGTTTGCTTGAAAAACGGATAACATTGCCTACACTGAGCGGCTTGTCGTATCTAATTGGCTGACAAAAGGCGAGGAGAATGCTCAAGTGGAGAGGGATTCGATGGGGCAGAGCCAGTGCACTGAAAAGCGATAACCAGATGAAGAGGGTGGTGCCGCCGTCTGCGATTGGTCCGCTTTCCTTACTTAGCTTGCGGTGGCTGGTCGAAAATCGCGGCGGCATGCAACGGAAGCTTAAGAATGACCCTAAAACGGATCCTCAGCAGAGAAGAGTTGGCCGAATCAGATCGTAAACGCGCCGAAAGTGCTCGAAAACGTTACGCGGCCACGCAAGAAGATTTATTATACGCAAACAAACCCATGCTTGCATTTCGATGGAGGCGATATGCGAAAATACCCGTGTACTTAGATTTAGGTGCACGTTAAAGAACCCCAGGAGGTCAAAATTTCCGGAGTCCTCCACTACGGCGGGCCTCATAATCAGAAAGTGATTTTGGCACGTAAAACCCCATAATTTAATCTCTTTTTTTTTAAACCCATGCTTTCCGGCAGGTGCGAGTAGCCAGCGCCTGAGCTATCGGCGGCAGCCATCTTTTATTCCTTTCGGAACTGGGCAGCCTGGGGCTATTCAGAAGAAAATTCAGTTTTGTTCGGCATATTAATGCGTATTTAATGCGTACACGTCACTTTGACGCGGTGAGTTTTTGCGGTTTTGTGACGTGGCGTGACACGCAGGTGAAGTGGGTGCAGCCCCAAAACTTTTGACCAATAGCCGGGGGCTAATGGCGAAAAGGCGTCGAATCAGAAATAACAGTTTTTCTTTTTTCGGTCAAATCATGCATAATCATTGTGTACACATCATATCAGATGGGGAGGTATCGTGGTTTTCGTGACGTCGCGTGACAGACAGGAGAGTTGGGGTGGTCCAAAAAAGTTTTTGACCAATCACGGAGGGCTGATAACAGAAATGGAATAGGAAAGTTTGGAATAGTTTTACGGTATAGCGCCCCTTGTTAACAAGTTTATTCTGAAGAGGCGCGTTCTTTCGAATAACAATGCTTCATGGTGTACTAAATCTTTGAAACGCCTATCTAACAGAAAAAAACTTCTTTTTCGTACAGCTAAGCGGATGCAAAGCCAGGCTAAATGGTCTGCTTACAAAGAAGCTGCCTCGGCCTACTCATCTGCGATAAAGAATACAAAAATTATTTTTTTTCAATAATACCCTTCTGAACATGCTCATAAATAACCCAACAAGCTTCTGGAATGGTAGTAAGGCCTAGTGCATCAAAAATCATACCACTTAGCACGTCTTCCGGCGAGCCTATACCTCGTAGCACTGCGCTACGAGGGTTGCAATGTGGGCTTGTTGGTAATGCATCTTCAAGGGGAGTATGGTAGCGCGATTCAAAGACGGGACAAGAGAAGACACGAAGGGACACACACAGCGCTGTGTGTGTCCCTTCGTGTCTTCTCTTGTCCCGTCTTTGAATCGCGCTACCATACGCCCCTTGCAAACTGCGCTACGATTTTAAATAATGTGTTTGTGAAAGCTTTCACTCCTTCAGCACATGATAACGACCTTCCAAGACTATCATGCTGCAATTTTTTTCCCATGGATCCCGTAATTTTTAACTCTACCGGCATAAAAAAAAATAATAGACACTCTTAAACTTACGTCTTCTTGTGGAATAGACGAAATCACGACGAAATTTTTAAAACATACTAGTGAGTGTTCCTCTATCATCTTAGAGACCATTTTTTACAATCGTGCCTGTCTTCATCCTTGCCTCATGACTGGAAAACAGCAAAGATTATTCCTATCCACAAATCTGGCGAAACTCAAGATCCTTTTAACTACAGGCCCATATCGATTACCTCTGTACCGTGCAAAATTATGGAGCACACCATATTTTCTAACCTTGTCAACTTTCTTGAAGAAAATAATTTTTTCTGTAACAGTCAACATTGCTTTCGCAAATTCTTTTCTTGTGAGACTCAGCTGGTAACTTTCACTAATGACTTACATGTATATCTTGATAGCGGTTTTCTGACTGATTGCACATTTTTTGATTTTTCTAAAGCTTTTGACAAGGTGAAACGTACTGCTACTACACAAGCTAAGCGCACTCAACATTGACCCGGGAGTACTCAGCTGGATCCAATCGTTCCTTTCGTCTCGTTCCCAATTTGTTTTAACTAATTACTCCACATCACACGCGGCTCCAGTTGAATCCGGTGTTCAACAAGGGTCTGTTCTTGGACCTCTTTTATTTTTAATATATATTAACAATTTACCTGATAGCACTTCCTCACAAATTTGCTTATTCATTGACGACTGTGTTATATATCGAAAAATAACTAATGCATCTGATATAGCTACCCTTCAATCTGATTTAAATAACGTATCTAATTGGTGCCTCACTTGGTGCATGGAACTCAACTTTAATAAATGCGAATCTATGCCGATTTCTCGTTCTAACACAACTTGCCCTACCTACGCCCTTAATGACTGCCCCCTTCAATCCGTTACATGCTACCGTTATCTTGGCATTCATATAACTAGCGATCTTTCTTGGAAGCAGCATGTACAATATGTAACATCTAAAGCTAACCGCTCCTTAGGATACTTAAAGTGAAATTTTTCGCTTGCGCCAGTTTTATTAAAACGGCTGTGGTACACGACATACGTCCACCCCCAATTAGAATATGCCTCATCCGTTTGGGATTCTCATCAGATCACATTAATTAACGAAATTGAATCAGTGCAAAATCGCTCTGTTCGTTTCATCTTAGCTAACCACCATCGCACTGCTAGTGTTACATTAATGAAGAGTACCCTTCGAATCCCATTATTATCTATTCGCAGTAAAGAATCGCGCGTTTTCCTTTTTCATAAAATCTACTACCACAACGCATCTCTTCGCCCTCTTTGGATCCAACCTGCGCCTTATTATTCGGCTCGTCGTGACCACGTACATAAAGTTAACGCACCCCATCATAACACCGTTGCGTGCTCACAATCATTCCTTCCTAGGACTTCAGTCGACTAGAATAACCTACCTACATCATTAGCAAGCATCAGTGACCCCACTCGTTTTAAGAATGCACTAATCAACATAAAATAATGTATGGAGGCAAATGGCATAATTATGTAGTTATTCGTGAACATTGTCTGCTTGCTAAAGTGTACTCTTTTTGTATTTTCATATTATGTAAGTCTGTTTTATTTGTTATGAATGCATTACTAGTTTTTACATATTGCTTTTGTTCCTTGGAAATTCCTTGAACTAATCCTGTATTTTTTACTGTTGGAATGTGTTCTCGCCCCTCCCCTCTGCAATCTACAATTATGTACCTGGAGGGTATCACAAATAAATAAATAAATAAGGGAAAAGAAGACCGTCTTTGCTCTAGCTAGTTGCAGCCGATGATACCGCTATTGCAGCAAGTACTTTGCAATGAAACGTGTGAGAGGACAAAGGTGTTTCATCAATGCATGGTACCAGCGAATACTTATACCAGAATGTCGTGTCTAAACAACATTGTATTGCGTGTGGCCGTGTTTAGCCGGAAAACACTGACTGTCTGAGCGACGGAGCGTGTTCTAGTACGTTATGTTTACCGCGGATGGGATGAAAGTTATCACAGTTTCGCTTTAATTTCATATTTATAGATCATAGTCAACGAGGTGAAGTATTCGAAAACTGTTCGTAAGGTATACAGATTTGCGAATAGTGGCTATTAGACTCGAGGGCCGAATCGAATACGACAATATTCGATTCGGTATTAAAATGTTTCAAATATTCGCACATAACTAAAATTTTGAATAATTTTTGAGCAGAAATGCGCCAATAAATATATTCTGAAATGAGATTTGCTTGTTTTTGTATGTCAGTGATGTGGATGTGACGGTGCCCAGACAGGCAAGTAGGCAGGAATGCAGGAGGACTGTGTTACAAAGTTTATCACGCGAACTTTGTGCCTCTAAATTTTGACACACATCGCGGAGGCCATAGCAGCAAGCGCTGTCCGGAGTCTTCGAGCGGCATGAGACCACTGTGTCTCGCAGGTCCTTACATATGCGTTATCGAATCGTCCAGGTGCGCTCGTGGTGAGAACGTAAAATGAGTGAACTGGAGCGATATTTTCCAGCCATGAACTCATTTACTGCGACAGGAGCAGAAACTCATAACTGCTGTTTTTTCGAGAACTATCCCTCATTTGCAACGTCCGCAACGCAATCTTCGTTGGATGCAATGTACTGCACATTGCTACCCTCGAAATTTCAGATGCGGTGGGCGAATTGACATGGCACACTAAACCATGGAAACAATGCAAAACGTCAAAGCTGGGCAGCACCCAACTCGAGAAACAACAGTGGGACTCTGGCTGGTCATTTCACACCGCTGTTTTCTTATAGCTTTGTATTCCATTGTGAATGTAGTTAATCGTTAATGATACCCACGAGAAATGCTGCTTCCGAAAGCCTCTGCACTTACAAGTTGAAGCTAGGTTGCACTTTGTGGGGACAAGACCTTAAAGGAGCTGGAGTCAAGCAAACATTTGTGAACCCCTCTTTTAGTAAGTTCAGAAAGCGCTGAGGAGTGAGAGAGAGTAAAAACATTATTGAATATAAATAAGATAAGGCGCGATGGTTGGAGCCCCTATTCCAGGGCCCCACTGGCACGAGCGGTTCACTGGGCTTGGTCCAGAAGAGCCAACTGGCTCTCCCGACCCTCGTCCGCACGCCATGCCTCCCACTGCCTATTCCTCATTAGTAGATGTTGGTGTAATATGGGGATGTCTATGTGCGGAGGCCTCCTGGGGCACTCCCATGTGATGTGTTTTAGTGTGGGTGTGTCTGTGCACCACGGGCACTCGTCAGTGAACCTCGTGGGCTGTATTCTGTGTAGATGGTGCAGGATCGGGTATGTATTCGTCTAAATACGACGCCAGTCCCTCTCATGTTGGCTGTTTAAATTGGAGCGAGGATGTCCAAAACGTCTCCGCTCCTGCCTTTGCTGTAGGAGGATGTCACGAGAATTCGGTGGAAGGTCGTCGGTAGGCCATGCCGTTGCTCGGACGCTCAATCCTCGAGCAATACGGTCTGCCCTCGCGTTTCCTGCCAGTCGCTCGTGTGCCGGACACCATAGGTTAGTGTGGTGCCGCTCTAGTTGAGTGCCTAAAATTTTGATTATTGATTTGGGTGCCGGTTCATGTAGAAACAGGCGGCAAGCCGTTGATGAGTCGGATGACAGCCGAATTGGTTTGGCGTTCGGCGTCCTGAATGGTCAAGGCGATGGCTGCAGCCTCTGCCACGCATGCCGAGGCGGTTTTTTATGTTGTCGTTGCATGTAGAGACCATGGTGAAAGTGTCTGAGCAGGCTCGACTGGCATCCGTATAATACGCCCCCGGTTTCATGCCAAAACGTTTGTGGTCTTTATCCTTGCTCTGAGTCGTCCGGGATGGTACTTGGGGTGCATGTTTTTGGGAATTGGGGCCACCGCGATGTGCGATAGAACAAGGCGGCTTTGAAGGCTTTTCTTATTATTGTGTTTGGCTCTATAATCTCTTGGTCTGTCAAGGCCTGATACGGAAGGGCGTACGTGTTTCGGCTAATTACGAATGCGTGAACCAGGCTGATGGTCTCTTCCTGAGTTAGGCCGTCTCTGCTTCTTGCCACTCTCCGTATCATTCTGGCCACGTTTCCTGTGACCGCATTTAGTTTTTGAAGGGTGTGAGATGGTTCCAGCGTTCTGCTGCATCCACATCCCTAATATTCTGAGTGCCTCCACTTCACGAATTGGCGCCCTGTCGAGAGTCAGAGTGAGTGGCACCCAGTCCTTCTTTATTGCGTATTTCGTACGCACCCGAATGAATTCCGATTTTTCGGGTGCGCATGCCATGTCTGCCGCCCTCGCGTATTCCATCACTGCGTCTATGGCCTTTTGAAGAGTTTCTTGCTTGTCCCCGTAGGACCCCTAGTGAACCCAGAACGTGATGTCATCGGCATATATCGCACAGCCGAGATACGGGTGTTTATCTAGCTCCAGGGCTGGCTTTCTCATCCCTACATTAAATAGCAGTGGAGCGAGTATAGCTCCCTGAGGGGTACCTCTGTCGGGACAGTTGAAGGTGTCGTACCTCGTGGAGCCTAATCCGATTGTGGCCGTGCGGTCGCTGAGGAACGAGCGCACGTAGTTATAAATTCGCGTTCCGCAGTTCACCGCTTCCAGTCCCTCCAGAATAGTGTGGTGGGAGATGCTGTCGAAGGCCTTCTTGATGTCCAATGCCAGTACAGATTTATCATCCGACCCTGTGTTGGGGTGCGGGACCTCGTGCAATAGTAGTAGAAAAACGTCCTGCGCCGACACGTGGGATCGGAAACCGAACATGTTGGAGGGGAACATGTTGCTTATCTCTATGTGGTTCGAGAGCCGGACCTGCACAACCTTTTCAAAGAGTTTCCCCGCGCACGACGTTAAGGATATGGGTCGAAGGTTGTTGATGTTACGAGGCTTACCTGGTTCTGGAATAAGAATAATTTTTGCTTCCTTCCATTCTTTTGGAAGAACGCCGTCCTCTGTCCAGACCGTGTCGTTAAAGAATTAGGTCAAGCTCTTTAGCGTGTCGTCACTTAGATTGCGAATCATTGCGTTCGTGACCTGATCTACCCCTGGGGTCCTGTTTTTCTTGAAGGAGTGTGCCGCTGCGTAAACCTCTTCAAAGGTTATGCGGGCGTCCAGTTCCGGTTGGTCCTGACCTTCGTAAACGGGTTTGGTGGATTGCCCGGTCGGTACAGTTCCTACGTATATCTGTTTAATTTTGTCTATCATGTCAGCTTCCCGACCTTCAAACATGTTTTCAAGCAGCTTGAGTGTGTGATTCGCGACTGTTTTTGTTCCTCTCAGGTCAATCATACTTCGAAGAATGCGCCATGTTTTCTTTGTAGTCAACGTGCCCCGAAGCGAGTCGCTGAACTGACGCCAGTTGGTGTCGCTTAACTTTTGTGCGTATTCGTTAGCTTCCTGCGCTAGCTGAGCTATCCGTATGCTGAGTTTGCGATTAAGCTTCTGCCTTTTCCATCGTTTTGTGAGGCCTCTCCGGGCTTCCCAGAGATGCAAGAGGTGACGATCCACGGCTGGAGCCTCCGTTGTCATTTCAATTGTTTTTGTGACCCCGGAGTGAATAACTCTCATCCGCTCGGCCCATTCTCCTACGTCTGTTATGCTGCCGATTGTTTTCTGTTTTTCACGAAATTTGGTCCAGTCGGATAGCCTTGCCTTGCCAATAGCTCTTCTAATCCTGCTGCATTAACCGATATGCTTAAGGTATAGTGATCGCTTCCTAGGTTTTCACCTAGATTCGTCCATAGCGTCTCACTTTCGTTGTTGGTGAACATGAGGTCGGTGGAAGTGTCATTGGACACGCTGTTCCCTATTCGCGCTGGGAGATCCAGTTGAGTTAGCTGGACAAGTCCGTAGCGCTCTACAACGTCTGCTAATAAGACGCCCTTGGGATTGTCTCTACTGTAGCCCCAGTTTGAGCGTTGTGCGTTAAAGTCGCCTAACAATATTAATTTGTCCCTACCTTGAGCGAGTCGCACCGCGGTGGCCACCGCGTTTTTGAAATCCGCCTGTTTTTCTATGGGAGAACTATAAATGTTGGCAATAATTGTTTTAGGTTTGCCCCTTTCCTGCGGCCAAATCGTGATTATATGGTGTTGAATAGGTCCCCCCCCCCCAAAAAAAAATAAAAAATAATTTACGCTTATCGCGACATCCTTCGTGGCAAAGGTGGCTACTTGAGGGTAATCTGGGTGAGCATAAAGCTCGTATCCTTTGAGTTTTTGATTTTGTTTCCCTATTTCCGGAATACAGATAACGTCGGGAGGGATTGGCGCCTATTCTATGTAGTGCGTGAAATTAGCCAATTTAGTGCGCAGCGTGCAGCAATTCCATTGCCAGATTTAAATTTGTCCGGTCTTTGTGTTGTTTGCCATATTATCCATGGATATTACTCTCACTATCAGTGTGCTCTATAGCTTTCGGTGTCCTGGTAGGAGCTCCCGGACTTTGACTGACCCTCTTTCGGGGGACGGCTGCGGCTTTTGTTTGCACATTCTCTACCATTCGCTTGAGATTGTGTAGCTCTGCGAACATTAGTTGCATGTTTTGTGCTAACTGTTCCAGCGTTACCGATTGAGCTCTGGAGGCGGTACTTTGTTGAAGTGATGTCTGCGGTGGAGATTTGGAAGTGTTGTCCGCAATTTGTATGGGTTGCTGTGATGTGCTGTTTGCCATGCGCTTAAAAGCTTCAAACTCGGCTCGTAGCTCGGCTAAATTGTTTCGAAGTATTTTGTTTTCTTCTACTATTTTCTTGTACTCTGGGTTTCGTGTGATTGGTGTAGGTGTATTCTTAGCATTGGTAGTGGGAGATGCGACTTGCGCCCAGCTCACCTGATTATTTTGAGGGGTGCTGCATGCCAGTAGGATCCCTGGTGACTTGCTTCTTGGGGCCTCCTTCTTTTTTGTCTGTAGTTGCTACTGAGGCACCTTGGGTCGGGATGCCGACCGTCTTCTCTGGCCCGGCTGCCCAGAACAAGATCGGCTCCGCGACGCCGAGCGGGTTCTCGAGCGGCTGCGTCGATCCATCGCCGGAAGGAACTCCAACTCGGAGTCCTCGTCTTCGGTGGCGAACCACCGTAGCTGGGTCTTCGTTGGTTTCGTTGGCCGTGGTCTTGATATCTGCCTGACTGGCTTTAGTCTTATGCGACATCTGCGGTCACCTGTTGGATGATCACTCCCACAAATGGCGCATTTGGGGGTGCACGTGTGTCCATCGGCTGGCTCCTGCACCCCGCACGAGCGGCACACCTGCACGTCGGGCTGTGGACGTACGTCGGTGCGGTGTCCCACGGTGCCACAGATACGGCAGAATTGTACCGCATTCCGGTAGGGTGTGCAGAGTTTTTCCCTCCCCCGAAGTAATGAACACACCTTGGCACTCGGCTGCCGTAGAAGGTGAGCAAAGCACTTTGTGAGTCGCCCATCATTCTTGCGTCGATCAACTGCAGTACCTGCGTTCGGATACGTAGGTTCGATCGCAGCACGTCAGACGGGGGGTGTGCTTCTATCCCGTGGATTACTCCCCGCTTCGTGTCTTCTCCTGCTGTAACGTACGCATTGACCGGGTGTTGTCGTCCGTTGATGTTCAAGGATTTAATGGCTTGCATGACCTTGGCCGTATACCGATACGGGGTGGATATCACTGCAATTTTGGAACCTGACTTGATTCTTAGAATAATGTTGTTGTCGGTGGTTCTGTCCTGGCCCGCCTCCATGACGGCTCTTGCCAGGGCCTGACTGGTAACATTCTTGGGTGGTAGCCCTTGGTGTGGTCTGATGACCACCCTCAGGTCACTCTTCGGTAGCAGCGGAAGACGCTTGAGTCGTGGGCGCCCACGAGGCGCCACGGGTTTGGATGAGTTGGTAATTGGACCTGATGGCAGTGCGCTTCCTTGAGCAGAGCGTCGCTCCTGAGCGAGAATTTTCTTTTCCTTCTGGGAAAGAACGCGCTCCCATCCGGCTTCTGTTGTCGTTTCGTCGACCACGGTAGCGGTTTGCATGCTGTTGTTGATCGTAGCTACCTTATTGCATTCGTTGTGCGGTGTTGCATCACCCACCTGAGATGCAGTGAAATCCATCTGTTCTTCAAATCGCGACGTTGTAATAAGTCGGGGGTTCGATGTCGCACCCGGAGTTCTTAAGGCCACCATGCTCGAGTGCGCGCTCGCCCGCCGGCGCCGGCGCTGCTCCCGTAACTGAAGCTAGGGTTAGCAGCTCGCCACGTTCTGAAGGTGGAAAATCGGCCGTAAAACGCCGAAATATGGTCCGACTGACCTGCAGTTAGTCTCCACAGCCGCCGGACCACTTCTTGCAGATGGTGGTGATCGTTTCGGGCCGCTGCCAGAAGGTGGTCCACCCGAAAAACCAAACATGCGTAGCGCGATGTGAGCGCAGCCGTTTCGAACGGCGTCTTCTCAGCGCTGAGGCAAACTGTAAAAAAAATCGGCTTGCCATCCGGCCCTGCGAAAGTGGATGTCCAGCGAAGCTGTTGCAAAACCACCACTACAACTGTTGAAGGGTGGGGGGGATATGCAATGCTTTACTGGTGGTTCAGATGCATGTTTTCAGCTTGTTCTTTATTGAAACGTACGCTATTCTGTGTGTTGTATAGATGGTTTCAATGAATGTATGCACGGTTTGCTTCGCTTTGCTGAGCGCTTGTAGCCTCTGCCTTATGGGGGTATGAGCCATTGCTGAAGATGATAGATGCTTTCTTTAGCTTGTTCTTTTTGAAATCAAGAATTGGACGGAAACCCATCTGGTAGGGAACGTACATGACAACAATTAAAACGGACACCGACCATGAAAGTTTCTAAAAGTAAGACGTTTTTTGTTCATTGAAACGTACGCTGTTCTGTGCGTTACATGCTTCATTCCATTGAATGTACGCGCTGTTCGCTTCACTTCGCTGAGTGCTTGTAGCTTCTGCATTACGAGGGGGATGCGCCATTGTATTTTTACTTGCCTAGGGGGGTGTTAGCCGTTGATGATGACAATTTTTAAAGCGAAAGCTTTACTAATCGCGTCGAGTTGATCGAGTTTCGCCGTTGCCATCAATCTGACCTTCATTTGACCGCACGTGCGCTGTAGCCTCAGCAATGCGCCGTGCCGAGCTCCGCCGCCACCGCCACCGGCTTGGCGCATGCGCTCTCCGCAGCTGGGTCACTGCTTGACCACGTGACTCTCCGCGCGCCTGGCTAAGAGGAGCGCCGCTCTCGCCTAGTAAGTGCGAGCTTGGCCATGGATGAGAGCGAGGACGGGCCGTCTTCTCTGAGCGTTGCGCGGGAACGGGAGACGGCTCACACCAAGTGTGTATCCGAGTTGGCGTTTTTATTTGCTAATTTCAACTTGTAATTTCTGTCTGTCCATTTGGCAATCCAACATTGTGGGAAAGCTGGCGACGAAAGTTGCCCACCAACTAAATTAATAAATAAATCAAAGAAAGACACTCTTGCTTCTCATCGGTCCGTATGCTTCAATGACGGGCTTGACACCTGCAATTATTGTATTAACTCCTCAAATATGCATTAAAAGAAATAAAGAAAATGAGACAGGACGATTTCACGAACTACTCTGAGCTCAATGGTCTCAGAAAGGTCTTAGGGGTTTTAAAGATATCGTCAATCTCGTTCCTCCCAGCAAGCTTCCTACTTCTGCATGGTACTATTATGCGAAAGCGTATACGACACTGCGGAGGGGCCCGAGAAGACGAATCAATCACATTGAATGGATGCGGCGAAGCAGCAAAAGAAAAGTATTTGAGGGCTACGCAAGAGATCGCTGGGGTAGCGGACAAGCGATAACCCCAGAGAACGCCCCGAGCGTTTTTTTAGTAATAGAAAAAACAGGGAGAAAAAGATAGGGACTGGCTTTTCCCCATGTCACCCGGATGATGATCAAATGGATTCGGAAGGCATGCGGTAGAGCGGGAAGGGGGAGTTTCACTGAGATGCCAACGTGTTTACTTTGGGATTCAGCTCCCTGCTCGTTGCGTCCAGTGAGTTTCTTTTCGAAACGAAAGAATGTGGCAAGCATAGAGACGAGGTAGTGGAAATGAAATAAGCAGTATTTTAATATGGAATTCAATTTTGCTGCTGCTAATGATAATACAAAAGCTGGCACATCTTACGTCCAGGGGGAATCGATTACATGCGAAGCAGTGTGCGGGGAGCCTACCAAGTTAATGACATGACCACGAGAGCACCAAGACGTAGGCAGCTGTTTCATTACCTACATGACACGCATGTCATGACATTAATGTGATGACCTATCATTTATGTTCGTCGTACACTCTTGTCTACTATGCCAGTTGTGGTACATACCAAGTCAACGAAACGACCATGAGAGCACCAAGACGTAGACGGTTGTTTCATGACCTACATGACACACATGCCACGATGTTCACGTTCTGACCTACCATTTATGTTTGTCATTCAGTCTTGTCATACATGCCAATTGTGGTAGATACCAAGCTAACGAAACGACTATGAGAGCACCAAGGCGTAGGCGGCTAGATAAATACATACTCTCAAAGTGGCAAATGTGCGCCAAGGAATGCTTCACGTTTAAAAATTCACCGACGATTACCATACTCCATAACGGAAAATTTTAGGGCAGCTTTATAGGTGTTTTTATTTTGCGATATATTGGCTACCGGGGACAGTCTGGCTCGGGCGGCACATTGCAAACGGAGCGAAGTGTGGCGCGACAGCCTCGCTAATCGGGAGATCGCGAGAGGCAGCGCATGTGTGACGTGTGGGCGCGATTCATACCAGCCGCTGCAGACAGACCTCCGCTCATGCAGCGCTTTGTTTCCATATGTGGTAACGGTGAACTCGCTCGCCACATGCCATCGCTGAACAGACGACGGCGCGCTACTCTGGCGCCATCTCGTAGCAGTCGTTGTCGCAGAGCCCGTCTGCACGGCCCAACGCTTCACGCTTTCGCCATATCCTCTTCCTCCGCTTTCCTCAACGCACTCCCTTCCCTATCGCCGGCTTTCATCCGCCACATTCGCGTTTGCTCTTTCATCCTTCACTGTGCTCGTTCGCTCGTTTACGCCGAGGAACGCGTGCTTAAGAGCTGCGCTCTAAAATTTCTGCAGAACCCACCTCACAATGGCTGTCGATGGTAATGTGTTAGCTTTAAATCAGCATATTGACACAACGTATTGCCACAGCAGAAACACGTTATCTACGAGGCTTGTACTGCAGCGGGACACCTCTTTCGCGCTTCCCTGAGAACACTAGGTGCCATCCGATGTCTATAGTCCCACCACCGCGAAGCCTGCCCGTGGCCTCCGACATGCCTGGCGCACCGGCACGTGCCAACGCAGACAAACGCGTCGTGCAGCAACAGGACTCCTCTCGCGCTTCTTTTTGGACACGCTGTGCCCTCTAGTAGCACTGCCGAGAAGTCCGCGCGTGACCTTTGAGACGAGAAGCGGGCCGCACCGGTGCCTGCGAACGCTGAGTATTGTTCGCGCGCTTGCTGTCTGCTCAGTGGCTCATACTCAGTGACCCAAGTTGGCGAGAGGTAAATTGAAGAGCGGCCCATACACAGTCTATTCATGGGGCAGCTCGCTAAAGTGCTGGTGTGAAGGCGTTCGTTAAAAAGCGAAACGTACCCAATGTAATTGTGGCGCAGCCTACTAATGCATCGAGTCGCTCCCCTTGAGGAACCCTTGTGACTTGGGTTAAATTCCGCTCGACATCGGAGAAATCGAAGGGACCTTTTCGTCATTGTAGAGCGGCACATTCCAAGTGACACATACCTAGTTACCTAAGTTGGCGTCAAAGACGTTCATTGAAGATGGACACACAACTACTGGCACAATTCCAGCGACTCAAGTTGCCAACGAATAGTTTGTTCGAACAGCGGTACCTACCAAGTGACAAGTCTATAGCGGCCCACGTACACATTGCCACATACTCAGTGACTCAAGTGGGTCCGATGGTTGGTTTCGAACCCTGGTACGTCCGCCCAGCAGCCCGATGCGCTACCTATTTGACCAACCAGTGCCCCAAGTAGGTGGGCAATCGGTTAGATACAAACGTACTAACACAGATATATACATAGATGGCTCCCGGAAAGTGCGCCAATTACCCTAAGGATGAACGCAATAATAATATTAATAGTACATGGGCCATTCAGTTGCTTCCCGATAACTGTATTAGAAAGAAAGTGGATAGTGAGTCTAACCGGGCTCGGTAGTTCGTAAGGAATGGTACGTTGAAATTCAAATACAACGTTCTCTTTGAATCGTTTAGTTTAGTTAAGCATGTGCGATAGCTTTCATTTGCGGACAAATGTCGTCCACCTTTTCCCTTTGCGTAAGCAATGCTAACTGAGCAGCGGTACAAAAGCTTTTTCTTCGATGCAGTTTGACAATGTTTCTAGGATGAATCAATGCGTAAAGCTGCCTCCTGTACTTCCTTTTCAGTCATACCGCATCTGCACGAGCAGATCCGCACAGATTGTTAGTGAAACCAACAATTTTGTGCGGATGATGTAACATTTATTTCATTCTTTTATTGTCCGTTTAGAGTGGTGACCGATCCCAAGCCACAGGCATGACTCCGTGCCAGCCAATGATGCAGGGCAATGGAAAGGAATAGAAAAAACTAAATAAATTATCGGCACAAGAGTTATCGCTCCCCTTCTTTTCGATTTACTAGCCGTGTAGGGAACCAGGCAGCCATTTATTTGACCTCCTTACAAACAGATCTTCCAACGCGTAAAGAAAAACGGAAAAGAACCCAGAAGCAAGAAATAAAGAAGCACGAGCCAGCGTCATGAACGCGCGAGGCGCGGCTGTGACGTGGAGTCGTAGCCAAAGGGAACTTTGGTGTCGTGTTAAGCATGAAATGCTTTTAGCGCCCATTGTCGGCGACCTTCAAGAGACCTTGAGCCGAAATCCAAAGCCGTTATCCGGGCACTCAAGACTAGAATGGGGCGAGAACGAAACGAGAACATCCTAGCAACCAATCAAAACTTAAAATATGCGCTTTCTGGCACTCAATCCCTTGTACAGGACCGAATAATACATGCGATAGTTACTGCCCGAGTAAATTACAAAAAAAATTGCTTCCGATTTCTTCTTGATGTTTGTTCACAATATCACTCAAGCTATACCTTCTTGTATGCTGAAGTTTAATTTGTCATTTCCAATAGCTATGTTCAAAAGGCAGATACAGTGCACCATACACTTGATTGTCATCTTCTGGCGCTGAGACAGGGTTGCCTGTGTTCTTTTCAACGCCAGCGATCCATGAGTTCCGCGGCGCGGGTTTTACGCCTCCTCTTTCGACAAATGGCGCCACGCTGCCTGACACGGCCGGCAGCGTCCGGCGTGCTGCGGATGGTTGTGAGCAATCTTCGTAATTACTCCAACCAATCTGCTTTGCCGGTAGCCATTTGATACATCTACTCTCGATTACGGGAGAGCCAGCATATTTGTTCTGCTACAGACGTCACTGGCTTTTCCTTCAAGGGGCCATTTGACGCTTTCGCACGTCAAAAAAGAAAGTGGACAGGCAAGGTAGAATGCCGGAATTAAACTGTATTATTCTTTTGAAACATATGACAGCAAGTCACGTGGCGACCGAGAAGGACATATCTTGGCGCATGCGTGCAGAGGAGGGCGGAAAATCTTGGCACATTTTATTGATACCATTACCAATTACGCAAAGAACGAAACCGCTTCGAGGTCACCAAGTTGATTTTTTTTTTCTCAAAGAACTAGGAAACTGTGGTTAAGCACTTTTCTGATTCATTTAATAGCTGAACGCTTATGTATTAGTGTGCAGAGGAGTACGCATTAGGGCTGGTTGTTTCATTATTACGAGCAGAAAAAAGCGATAAACGACAGGACGTAGAATGGGACGCAGACCACAGCGTTGTGGTCCGCGCCCCTCTCTTCGTCCTGTCGTTTAGCACTGTTTTCTGCTGGTATTAGTGTGAATTTTTAATGCGAATAGCATTCTTAGGCTGCTACAGCCGTTGTGAGTCTGCTGTCTGTCTGCCTGACTGACCTCCGAACCAGTGGTCCTAGTCGTCTAACAGCTCCGGCAAGTATCTATGTGTTCGGGGTTGTGATGCCATCGTGGTTGCTGCATCGCTGTCATTCCAGCTTTGTCATCCGGCTGTCATGATGCCATCCTAATCACGTCATTGTTGTCAAACAGTCGTCGTCACGGTGCCGCTTTATCATTGTCACCACTTCGGTAACGTCATCTCATTGTCGCCACGCCATAGTTGTAATACCGTCTTCGTCGTTCGATCATCGTCAATATTTCTTTGTCATTGTATTATAATAATGCTGTCGTCATGTAATCGTGATTATGCCGCCCTTAATATGACGTCATCGTCAGGCAGTTGCTACCATGCCTCCATTTGTGGGGTCGCCGTCGTAATGCCGTCTTGGTTGTGCCATAATAGTCATTGTTACGTTTCGCCTCCGACGCGCGGTATAGCCGGCGCGGATGCAACAGACGCCGGGGCTTCGTTCAAAGCGGCGGACATTTTGGTCCGTTCAGCGCTGCCGCAACGCTTCCTCCAAAGCGCGTCCAGGCATGTTTCAATGCCACGTGTCTTCGTGTGTGTGTGTGTGTGTGTGTGTGTGTGTGTGTGTGTGTGTGTGTGTGTGTGTGTGTGGTGTACATGTTGGTGCCCACGCTTGTCAAAGCGCGGCAGCCGGGGAGAGGAGCTCCCCAACTGTGAAGCGAGGAGGTCTGACCGGCGCCGGCCCGGCAGATGCGTCACTTCTCGTCTCAACGTGTCCGTGCGGCGCCGTCACGCGCGCCTCATCCCGAGCCGTTCCTTCTTGTCCTCGACTCCGAGAGTATAAAAGCAGCAGCCCACGGACGCCGAAAGAGGCTTCGATTTCTTCCGTCGAGTAACGTGGTCTCCCGTCTCTCCACTACGGTTGACCTGACCGGCCGCTCTTTTGCGATGCTAAAATAAAGGAGTTGTTCTGTTAGCAGTCGACTCATCCTTTGCCAGGACCTTCGGATGCTTCCAGCTGTGCCCCAGGCCGCCAGGCGAACGCTACCCTTGGGGCTTGCGACCCAGATGCAACAACTGGTCGTCAGCGGTGAGATCGCGACAACGGAGGCCAGCAGCGAAGATATGTGGTCCACTGTATGCTAAGCAGCACAACGACCATCCGGGAGCAGTGCAACGAGCCCTGTGTGATGACTGGTTGCCTGCAGAGGAACGACTGTGCTGAATTCTTGGCTGCGAGGTTTGGCGAGTGCGGGACTTTCTTCTTCTGAGTTTTGCCTGGCTTTTGTTAGTGTCAGAAACAGAGCTGCTAATTGTGGTTGTCGTTGCTGCCGGGTTAGTTTGCGGCAAGACAATAGTAGGCAGTAGAGAAAGCAGCATTCAGAGAAGCCATGGATTGGAAGTCGTTGCGCAAACCGAAATTGCTGGCGCTTGCAAGAGAGTTGGGTCTGGATGTCTCAGACAAACTCAGAAAACCAGAACTGCTAAGGGCTATTCTTGAGTTAGAAGCTGAGGATGACGAGCTGTCGGAATGCCTTGAGACCATTGAGGAGAGGGAGACGGCAAAAAGACAGGAGCGCGAACGTAAAGAACAAAAAGAGAGAGAAAAAGACGAGCGCGAACGTAAAGAGCAAAAAGAGAAAGAAGAGCGCGACCGTCAACACGCTTTGGAAATGAAGCGTCTCGAGGCAGAGATGGAACGCGCTCGTAAAGGAAGTGAGGCACACGGTGCAGGAGAACGAGTATCGTTCAATATGACTGACCTGATGCGGCCGTTTAAGCTTGTAGAGGACATTGGTTTGTGCCTGGTTAACTTTGAGCGAACGTGCGAGAAGCAGGGGTTCTCTCGGGAAACGTGGCCACAGCGCTTGCTCACTTTGTTACCCGGCGAGGCGGCCGACGTAGTCGCTCGCTTGAAGAGAGAGGAGGCAGAGGATTTCGACCAAGTGAAATCGAGTCTGCTAAAAAAGTACAGGCTGTCAGCGGAGGCGATCCGTCGGAAGTTACGGGAAAATGAGAAAGGCAGAAGTGAGTCATATACAGAGTTTGCCTACAGGCTTATGTCAAACATGCAGGAGTGGCTCAAAGAAGAGAAAGCGTTTGGTGACCACGAGAAAGTTCTGCAGTGTTTCGGGCTGGAACAGTTCTATAGTCGTTTACCTGAGAATGTGTGGCACTGGGTCTTGGATAGGCCAGACGTTAGTACGGTGGCTAAAGCCGCCGAGCTAGCCGAGGAAATTGTGACGCGTCGGGCTCGCGGAGCTAAGGACGGTCAAAAGGGTGAATTTGGCTCGAAGTTTGAGAGGCCGAAGTTCACACCCATGAGAGCAAGGGGGGACCCACGTAGTGCGGATGCGACTGAAAGCAGTCCGACAGAACGTAAGGAGACGGCGGCAGCCGAAGCCGAACGCAGAAAGCGGTTCGAGACGAGGCAAGCGCGCGTGTGTTATACGTGCCAGAAGCCGGGTCACTTTTCGGCGCAGTGTCCAGAAACAAAAACAAAAGTCGTGTTTTTGTCATTATGCAGCACTGACGAGAACATGAAGCTTCTCGAGCCTTACATGCGAACTCTTACTACATACAACTTACATACTAACTCTCAATCAGACTCTTACACTTTCTTCGACACGGTCGTCAAACGTTTGTTGCAAATAGTCTGCAGGGTTGCTGAGTATGCCAATGTCATCTACAAACCGTAAGTTGGTGAGCTATTTACCGTTAGCCCTCACTCCTAACCATTCCCAGTCTAACTGGTTGCACACCTTCAAGTATTCAGTGATAGCATTGTAAATATTTCGCCATTGATCATATGAAGCCTTTTGCAGATATCTGGCTATGCAAAGTCTGCGCGTTAGTGTCATCCGTTCGATATCAACATTCGTGGGAAACTTCATTTTTGACCACTGTTCGGAGCCAGTGGGCTGCTGCCTAGATGCCCCGATCTAATCATTCCAGCTACCTGATTCAAGCGCAGGTAGCGCGCGTTTCATGTATAGCCAATATCAACGCCTTAACTGGCAATGTTCATTTATCATATACTGTAAGCTTGTTCACTTACTCCCTTATAATTAGGGTGTAAATTAGAAAGACTGGGGTGTTCCAAGGGTGTTTTCTTGTTGAACACCCTTTTCCGTTAAAAAAGGGTGTTTCAAGGGTGTTTACAAGGGTGAAAAGACGAATACACCCGCATTACACCCATAAGGGTGTGAGAATTTTAAGAGTGCAGGGGTAGTGCCAACGCAACTAACCCACGCAAAGTGAGTAGTCATGAATCTTACGGGCCTAGGAACCATTATATTTTTTGCTTTGCTTGTTTATGAGGGTATGAGCCATTGATTAAGACATTTTGCGACATGCTGTTCTTTACCTTGTATGCGTAATTGTAAAGAATGCGAGCAATGGGGGGGGGGCGGTGCGCTTCACTTTGCTGACTGCTTGTAGCCTTTGACTTACGGGGCTATAAGCCATTCATGATAATATGTGCGGACACGAAAATACTGTGATACGATAGTGAAGAACGTGATAATACTGGGACTCCGCATCTCCGAAAACGGCCATAACGAAGAAACCACTAGACTACTGGACAAAATAGTTTTCAACAAACAATCAGACTAATAGAGCGGATATCCAAGAGGAACTATGCGACGAAAGAGCACCATCTCATCTGATTAATAGAAACATTCGTAATCAGTCGTATCGTATATGTGGTCTCTTACCTTAAGCTCTACGCTGCGGAGAAAGCCAATATAGAATGCATCATTAGAAGGGCGTATAAGCAAGCTTCGGCCCTTCCGGCAAATACGTCAAACGGGAAGTTCCTACCGCTAAGATTGCACAACACACTAGACGAACCTATTGAAAGACTCAAGCATAGTTGACTCAAGCAAGTATGAAAGACTCAAGCATAGTTGGACGGGGAGACACATCTTAGGCGACGTCGCAATAACTTACGCAGCACAGCACGCAATGCGGAGAGACATACCAAGGAAAATAAGGGAATATCTCTCGATACCCCCAATCCTCAGTAACATGCACCTGGAGTTTCACGAAGATAGAAGAATCGCAAGAGCGAGAGCTCTCCGCAAAAGATTCCGTAGTTACAGGGACGTGGTTTATGTGGACGCGGCGGTACACAAATAGACAGAGTATGTCGATAGTTGCTACGAGTCTAGAGGGTGACTCGAGTGTTAGTGGCAGTGTAAAAACAGGAAAGGCAGAGGTGGCGGAATAGGCTCCCTTGGCACTGGCAATATAGCCTCCTCAGAGGCTAACATCGTGGTCAGCGACCACGATGTTAGCCATTTCAGTTTACCATTTTTGTTTACCATTTGTTTGTTTTGTTTACCATTACCATTACCGATGTTACCATTACCATTACCGATTTCTGTTTCCTTTAGATGTCTCAATAGGTGCGCTTTATAGGTGCGGTTTGGGCTAGTCGGTTTTCCGTTTTAGACTGTGTGGTAGAACGCGAAGCGCGACAGGGGACACAGGAAAAGGCACTTGTCCTCGTTTTTTTTCTTGTGTGCCCTGTCCCTCTTCGCGCTGTACCATATATGATCGTGATATCTCATTATTTATGGTAAAATTATTTCAAACTTTTTGTATCAATTTTAAGACTTGCAGTATTCCCCATTTTATACTAATAAGTCTTGAGAGCCTAAATAAAAAAAAATATCTGCTTGCTACAATATGTAAATTTCAACATTTTCTTTTAAATGCAACAAAATTAATCGAACTAAGTACAGTGAATGTAGAGAAAAACAATTTCCCCGTTCCGATGTATTGAAGAAGCTCGAAGTTTTTATATAGTGGCGGCTGTGTACTAGTATGCACCAGAACTTTACGAAATTATGCCGTACAATAGCGATATCACAGGTGTTTGATGAATGATTACGCAGTCATGAGGCATGAGTGGCTGTTTCGTGACCTACATGACAGGCACGTCATGATATTCATGTCATGGCCTATCATTTAGGTTGGTCATGCACTCTTGTCATACTATGTCGGTTTTGGCACATACCAAGTTAACGAAACGACCATGAGAGCATCAAGACGTAGGCGGCTAGATAGATAGATACTGTCAAAGTGGCAAATGTTCGCCAAGACATGCTTCGCATTCATTACATATTGTTTTGTGCTCGCAAGTTACAAGTGTGATGAGTAACTTGAAACTCTTGCCAGAGGGGACCTTAGTGAACGAGCAGTCGCTATACTGCAGTCTAAACATGTAATATAGCATCAGCGCATAAGAAATGACGCAAATGTTGTGTTAGGGGCTCACGTAAACGCATTTACCATTATATATATCGTTCAATCTCAGAAACGTTAACTATCGTATGTTATCTTTTTTTCAGAAAAGGTAGCACTACAGCTCGGCTTCTGCAGCGGTTGGCCCCTGTTTGCGGCTTCCTGGTCAGCAAGACTATCGGCAAGTAACGTCATCGCGATTAGTTTTCTTATCTGGAGGGGCAAAGAGTCCTGCAAATAGCGATGCAAGGAGATCGGGAAACAACTGAATACACGCATAAGAAGAGATTTCTCAGTTCTTCAGGACGGAAAAAATGAAAACGAAGAGAACGCGTCGGAAGGCTTCCATGGTACGTGAGCAGCATGCGTCGCTGACGCGTCTTCAACGCCTTCGCGTTCGCGCGAGTCTTGCGCCTTCGCTTCTGACTTCGCTGTTCTTTTTTCTTTTTTTAAGCCGCTAATGTTGCTGTCTATGTGGCTGTAGCGGCTTCGCCCTGGAGTAAAAGTTTTAGTGTAAACAGATCACGTATTCTTTTGCAAGTTCTTCTTATGTTTAAGCCTTTTAGTTTAGGTATCTGGCTTTTAAGTCGGTGGTATTTTCGAAAAGAAAGAGAAATGCGTGGAAATGTTAAGAGCTTCGAATTCCACGTTGCACGGCAGAATAAGAAAACAGGAATTGAGAATGTGCTACAAGAATTGGAAGGAGCTTCACCGAATGTTGCTTGCTGTGTGCTTTGAAGACATGTTCAGGAAGGCTTTTTTTGGTCAAATACTTTGAGAAAAACAAAGAAAACACTAAATTGGCTTTTTGAGCAGCAAGCATAACGGCTCCCGCTCGCAATGTTAACATTTGGATTTAGCCTAGATTACTTGCGTGTTCACAAACCAGGATTGCAGCCTTAGTAGCACCGTCCTATGTTGTTTTCACTTTCTTTTCATCCATCAACAAAAAAACAACTCTGAAACACACACACACACACACACACACACACACACACACACACACACACACACACACACACACACACACACACACACACACACACACACACACACACACACACACACTCACACTCACACGCACGCACACGCACACGCACACGCACACGCACACACGCGCACACGCACACGCGCGCACGCGCACACATGCACACGCACACATACTGACACGGGAACTTGTTTATCGGGTGACTTTCACCGCCTAATAAATGTTATTGCTCAGCGCAGGACGCGCCCGCACGTATCGGAAGTTTCTGGAATGTTATCGATGGTTCTATCCGCCGTCTGTTGTCGCCGAATCTTGTGTAATCTGATTGCATGTATGGGCGACGCGAATAGTGTAGAAATTTCTGGAAGACACGCGGGCACCAGCTATTACTCTGGAATCTTCGGTGACTGATGTATAAAAGCCGACGCGCTTGACTCGCTGATCAGATTTTCGACGATTGCCGACTGTGTTCGCCGCTGTCGCCGTTCTTTGAGTGTAGCGGGTGTTTGAGGGCACAAGTTCGCCCTCTGAAACGCTAGTTTCGTCATTCCCAGTTTTGCTGCTTCACAGTCACTATTACGTGACAATATACATATATATATATATATATATATATATATATATATATATATATATATATATATGTATAGGTACGGGAATCGATACCCCGCACTCCCACCAAAATGTTGTGTGTGGTAAAAGAGGCTATTTACAGGCTATTTACACTGGAGCCAGGCAGCCAGGCCGACACTCGCTCCCGCCAAGCGCACCGATCAACTGCATCGTTGTTCTCGCGGTGGCTCGCCTCTTGAGCAGCGCTCGATGATATCGTAATATGTATATATATATATATATATATATATATATATAGAAAGAGAGAGAGAGAGAGAGGACACGTGTACAAGGCTAGCGTTTTACTAACGTTATTACGGCTGGCGAATGAAAGTTGGAAAATTTCAAACTCTGAACCAGCCCGGAAGAAGGGGAGTCCGCTCTCGAAAGTGCACTGTAATATAAGGACGCGCTCCATTATTTTATTCCCGACATCTAAATTTGTACCTAGGGCGTCAACGGCAATGTGCACTATGGTAGGATATGGCCAACGGCAAACAGCGTTTTGAGCAAAAATGCATGAATGAACAAAGCTTGTTCCAAATTTATTGTTGGGCGTTCGCTTCAACACAAGAAAGCTTCGCGAACGCGGAGGCTGCCCAGCGAAAGCAGAAGATCTGAAGCGGAAAACGTGCCAGGATTGCGACACCAAATTGCCCAGGTCCCATTTATCACCCGGTTGTCGTCTAGTTCCGTTGTTTACCCAGATAAGCGCCTTGAATTTTTGGTCTGCCTTTAGCGTTTATCCACTAAGACACCGCAGCGCGCTCGCAACGAAGCAGGGCACTAGGCAAAGTTAAGCCGGCCAACTCTCAGTGCTTTAGCAAATCGCTGTCGAAACGAGGAGGAGCCTTATATGGCCACAGGGACGGATCGACAAAGCTTTTTTGTGAGAGAACCGCCGATATGGAGCGCGCTTCTCATTGTCAGCTGCGTCTGTCGAAGACGGAAAGTCGTGTAGAGCGCCCGCGGCAGGAATGTAGCTTTTGAAACGGAGGGATGTTAGGATAACGGATGGCTCAAAACGTGTGTGAGCTTTGTTTCGTTCTTTCGTCGGGGCAGCTTTTGGAGACATTCTTCCTTCTTTTCGGCCCTTGTTCCTTCCTACGCAAGCTTTTCGAAACCACTCCGTGGTACTTGACAACCTTCCGCTATTGGAAACATATCTGCTCGGGTCCCAGCGAAGCTTGAAAAAAAAATACTTTTGCATAATTGTGCTCGTTACGATTATGCAAGAAAGGATCACTCATATCTGAAGACAAGGACAAGCGCATTGATCGCGCAAATATATTAGTCAGTATCATGAAAGGAAAATAATATATATGAACATCATTCTTTTCTCCCCGTCCGGATGTATGCGTAGTGTGAAGCAATGACATCGTGTCAATTGGATTGGATTGATGAAACTTTATTTATGCCTGCAGTTGGGCGCTCGCGCGCCCCGACGAGGGCCTACGTCATCCTCGAAGTTGCCGTTACTCGGCGCGGGTCTCCGCTCGCCGTTGCCGGCTCGCTGGGTCCGTGCCTTTCGAGCGCCTCGAGGACCTGCTGCACGGCCCAGAGCTGATCGTCTCGGTCGTAGCTCTTCGCGGCTGCCTCGAGCCGCGGTGGGAGTGTTCTTGATTTAGCAGCTTCTGGATATTTATTGCAGTCCCACAAGATGTGCGTGTAGTCTGCGGTCTCCCTCCGGCGACTCTGCACATATCTGTCGGATATGTCTCGGGGTACATGCGATTCATCAGTTTCGGGCTCGGTAGCGATCCGGTCTGGAGCTGTCTCAGTACTACCGCCTCCGCTCCACTCAGTCTCGGGTGCGGGGGTGGGAGAGTCCTGCCAAAGCTTCTGGAGCCATGAGTAGCTAGAGGAAAAAGAGAAAGGACTTTGTTTGTGTTCAGTGTCCACGTGCCCGCTTATAAGGTTAGTGCCAAGCGTAGTGCGTCTCTTTCACCCCACACGATGTCCCACTCCTCCCAATGAAAAGCAGGATGCCTCTTAATCATATCGTGGTTTTGGCACGTGAAATTCTAGAATTTTTTTCCCAATGAAAAGCGAAGAGCGGAACCCAATTCGTTGTTAGCACATCTTTGTCGAAGCTTCTCAAACGCCCTTGAAGACAGAACTTTTGTTATAGTAGCGGGATGGTTGGAAAAAATTAGGCCAGCTATGCTTGTTTCTTAAAAAAAAAAGTAAAGCTAGAACCCTTGAATTCATGATCCCTAAAGAACAATAAAAATCAGTAGAATCCTTTTTTAGTAGTTATGCTAAAATAAATATACGCTAAGACAAGTTGGCCTCAAGTTTTTTTTTTAATGAGGCTTTCCTGCATAGGTCTGGCTTACTAAGAACCACAGGATGACGGCATCTGGACAAACAAGAGAAGATGTAGCAACCAAGAAAAAATTGCACGAGACGTGAAGTACAAAGATATGTTCTTCAAATGCACACGTTGTACTCAAGCGACATATCCGGGCTTATAAAGAGAAAGAAAGAAAATAGATCAAAGTAGACACCATTTATCACACAAATGTAGTATAACTTGCTTTGCTACAATCAACACCACACTGGGGAAACTTACGAGAGGCGCCATTGTGGCACTCACGGGGCCCTGTAATGATCATCGGACCTTCTATATTGCTATGGAACAGTTTTTCTGGTAGGAAAGCTACCTTGGTAATTGCTTTGTAAGAATACTCAAGAATAAGTGGACTCACACATTCTTTTATTTCGCAAACACAGATATACGCGCAATTACGTGAACTGTCGCCGCCCAAGAAAGGTCATAAACCGCATCAAAACGCGCTACGAAGGCATAAAATGTGTTTCAAAAGATTAGGGAAGAATGATGGGCGTATTATGACACTGAACCAATTTTCCTGTTCCTGACTTGCCTACAGTCCTTGACAAAGCGTCCCTATAGACTGCGTACTTTAAGAGCTTTTAGGGGTTTTGACAAAGTAGCCGACGAATTCTTCGCAAATCTTTTCTTCACAAATCTTTCCCACTTTGTATGGGCCAGTAACAGCGACTCATCTTGTTCTTCAGTTGGCTCAGGCGTAGCCCGGGGCTCCGTAATATGCGCTCTGCTCTTTCTCATTTCCGTAAGTGGCTTGCCCACGAACATAAGGTCTTCCATCACTGTTTTCGCAGATTACTGTGTCATTTATAGACGAATTAACAGTGATTTAGGTGTAGCTAATCTGCACTCACCTGTTATCCAGGTTTACGAATGGTGCCAGCTATGCAACATGAAATTAAACAATCCCTTATGCAAATTTGTGCGTGTTTATCAACAAAGTATTACTCATTCTACCTATAACGTGATAACACTGATTTGGGATTTGTGTACTCGTGATGCATATCTCGTGCAACTTATCTCGGAAATTACACATTGATTATGCAGCTTCCAATGCCAGTCGTATATTAAGTCATCTCCGCAGAAATTTGTTTCAGTCCCCTGTATCTTTAAAAGTATTGCTTAAATAGAACATTGGTCCCAATCAAGCTACAATATGCATCAAGCTGTGTGGGATTAGTCATAGCAGACTTATCGGTGGTGGTGCAAAACCGTGTATCACGTTTCATTCTTTCCAACTATCATTGCTACTCTATTTCCAATATCATCATGCCAGCTATGAAAGAGACCCTTTCTTCACACAACTTTTGTAGAGAATCATTTCGCCTTAATTTGTTTAATAAATTTTACTATAACAACTTATTCCGTAAGCTACTAACGAAACAAGCCTACATTCCCACACGCATTGGTCCCTGTCATTAGCTAGGTAAAACACAAAATGTTACTTTAATAAAACTTCTTCTTGGGCAAGTTGCTGTCATTTGGAAAACATGATTTAGGGTGCTGAAAAGACACACGCAGGGGACAGTTATACGCAAACTCTGTGTGACTGTGTGATTCCCCCTTGCGTGTGCCTTTTTAGCACCCTAAAATCATGTTTTACAAAATGTTATTATGACTCGTTTATTTCTAGCTACATATGTATGTGCTAGAATCGCCTTACCCCTAGTGTTGCCTCTATTACTGACATTCATCATCATCATCATCAGCCTGGTTATGCCCACTGCAGGGCAAAGGCCTCTCCCATACTTCTCCAACTACCCCGGTCATGTACTAATTGTGGCCATGTTGTCCCTGCAAACTTCTTAATCTCATCCGCCCACCTAACTTTCTGCCGCCCTCTGCTACGCTTTCCTTCCCTTGGAATCCATTCCGTAACTCTTAATCACCATCGGTTATCTTCCCTCCTCATTACGTGTTCTGCCCATGCCCATTTCTTTTTCTTGATTTCAACTAAGATATCATTAACTCGCGTTTGTTCCCTCACCCAATCTGCTCTTTTCTTATCCCTTGACGTTATACCAATCATTCTTCTTTCCATAGCTCGTTGCGTCGTCGTCAATTTATGTAGAACCCTTTTCGTAAGCCTCCAGGTTTCTGCCCCGTACGTGAGTACTGGTAAGACACAGCTGTTATAAACTTTTCTCTTGAGGGATAATGGCAACCTGCTGTTCATGATCAGTCGAGAAACCTTGCGGCTTAGATATCGCAACCTATGTACCGTTGAAGGGGTCTACTGGTTTTGCAATGCATATGTGCGTCGTGTCTGTCCATAAATTTTGCGTATGAAGAATGTCTACAAATTGAACACGTGAAGTTGTGTATGATGATTTCATAAGCACTTAACATTCCCTTAATACTTAGCTATGAGAGACATAGCATTTTTCATGAAAGAAAAATCTTGCTATATGGTGGCAACATTTTATTCGTGTTAGAAAGACTTCCCATCGAAGTTGTCATCACGATTCTTATTACTCCGGTGAGATTGTTCTCGTCAAATATGGCCACTTTACTAATGTGTAAAAGAAATAGTTAGGCGCGCATTTCGAATGAAAAAGTTGGCTGCTACTTTCACCGCTCTCTCAAACAGACCCCAATAAAACGAATCGCTCATTGCTGCTAACACGACGGCGCGTCATGTAGAGTATTTACATAGTTAATTTACAAATACCATAGTAGCAATCACCCGAAAGAAAAGTTTCGTGGTTAAGATCGAGAGCCATGCAATCAATTGCAAGCGATGAAATGTTTCATGGTGGCCCTTAGCAGCTTTTTCCGAAAATATGGCACACCCCTCGCGCAACGGCAGCAACCAATTGTCGTTAAAGCCGGGCACGCATTGTTCGTGAAACCCATCAGTTCACTACGAATTCGAATTGAAACTATGAAGCAGTTTTTTACAACGCAATCGCAATGCCTAAAGTATACTCGAAGTACTACAGCGCAGCTTAGGGTGCCTAGAAAAGGAAAATTCAAGCACTTTCTGCCTCACCATGTCTCGATCCAGCGTTGTTTAATTTTGCAAAGGGAGAACTATTCGCTTCCTCAGTACATAGAAGAGAACCTCGCAAACCTTCATTGGGAAGACACCACAAGCCTTACATATTTCACTTGATTTTTGACCCTTCGCCAGGGAATTATGATATCTTCAGTATGTCCCATACTACTAACGAATGACGCTCAGGCTCCTTTCTGCCTGTAGCCATACGGTCCAAGAGGCGTACTTCACTAAAGAATTTGGGCCCGGCAGCCTGTGTCAGTTCGCCAAACCGATCCCGGATGTAACAAACACCAGTAAATTGATTAACTGAGTTGAACGCGTAGCACGGAGAAGGGAATATATATTGGTAAAGTGAATTTTTGTGTTGTGTAAACAGCTGTAAGCCTCAACTAGCTTTATTTCAAATTACCGCCACTTAAAGTAAACACGTGAAGAACCGCCTAATTTTGAGAAGCAGCTAAAGGAGCAAGTGGCGCTGGTAGAATTTAAACTGCAGTGTCATATCCTCGTTTTACTGCCGAGCGTTTCTGTGAAGAAATGCAAAAATTTGATATTATGCCATGAACTACTCGTCTTGAGCAAACCCGTTTTAGCGGATCAAAATTGAGGTAACTGTTGTAGGAGTCGTATATAGCCAGCGTTCGTGACATGCTTGTTGCATCGTGGCAAGTATGGTATCATAACTGGATTCTTATATGCTATGTTCTTGCGGTTGTCGATGCGCACATGAAAAACCCGCAATGGGCTGGTCTGCGCTCCTTTGGCTGGCACTGTAGCGTTGCCTTTGAGAACTGCATTGTCGTCTACGAAATAAGCTCTTTGCATAAATTTTCGCGAATGAAGTCGTCGTAAAAATATATTTGAGACGACCGTCATAGGTATGCGAGCTTAAGGAACGAGAGCGAAATAACGGTAAGGCTAAAGAAGGCGTCCGGACGCCGCCCACACTGCAGCAGACGGCAGGCGCGAGTCCGTGGCCTGACGTCACGCGAGCGGCGCTCGCAGCGCCCCTGTAGTTCGTTCTCGTGGAGTCCGACTGACAAATCCATGTCGTCCCTCTTGCTACATGCTAGTATGTGCGAGGCGGAGCTCAAGAGGAAGCTTCAGCTCGGGCCCAACTACGACGCGGCCTATTGAAATACATGTAAAACGCAAAAATGTTTTTCTGAGATACCCTCTGGACAGATTTTAGTGAAATTTGTTGTACGTCAGAGAGAAAGTTAAGTTCTAGTGACTGCTGGAAGCGGAATTTCGATTTAGGGCCCAAATATTGTTAAAGGTCTTTTAAAATGCCCGCATGTTCGAAAAATATAGACGCACGACATTTACAAATTGATAGCTATGTTTCAAAAATAGGTATCGCGGTTCTGTAAACGGCATCCGTTAGATCAATAAAGGCGACAAATTTGATATGTCAATTTATATCTTACGTCAGTTTGTTATGTTGTGTACAAGGGTTTTACAATAGCTTTATTTCCATTTTACTGAATATCATTAGAATCATGTGTGACATATGAATTTTGTCCGCTTTACATGTACTGCAATTCACAGAATTGTGATGTCGTTTTTCCTTGCTGTGTTACCGAGCTGTAAACTTAATAGTTTCATTTTCAGAAAGGTTCGATCTTTGTGAATTTTTTACAAGAAATTGCCGACCTAAATCGAAAATTTAAACTAACAGTCACTACATTTTAAGTTTTTATTTTAAATGCAACAAACCTCGTCAAATTTAGTGCAGTGGTTGCCGAGAAAAACGAATTACCCTTTTAAGTGTATTTATATAGGGGCACCCGAGATAAAGCTTCCTTTTAACATCACAACGTATTACTATTTGTGCTGTAAACTGGGCGCATATTTATTCCATCCGGTTACTTAGATTTACGACCACCCGGAATATACAGAACTTGTAGTAAATTTATCAGTTTGTGTAATGAATTTAGTATATTAAATATCAGAATTAGCAAGAAAGTCATCGCAGCAATCCGCTTGTGGCATATCTCACTATTATTAATTATTATATCTTATCATTTATTATTTTGATTATTATATTTTATGGGTAATGCTGTCAATTTACGTATCTGCAGGACAGCGAGATATCACCATTCTTGTTTTGTATAGATAATACGGTATTGACTATATAATGCTACTGCAACAGCAACCAATCCTGACAGGCAGTTGGACAGTTGCACTTTACATTTGTTAATGAACACGTGTTAAGGACGCGATGAATAACATTTTGTTCAGTGATATAACCAAAAAGGCTAGTGTAAGCTTCCTGTCCTATGTTTAATTTACTGGCATATGTTGCCAAGGAATGAAAATAAAATGAAGGAAGGCTGGTCAGGTTATATTTATGAAATATTTATGTACATGGGATGCCCTCTTCTTTCTCTTCATCCTTCTGTGGTTGTTTCGCATCTCTTTCACTCCATTTATTGTTCACATTATTTTCTTTTTGTATGTCTGTGTATCTACGCATATCTTTCTTTCTATTTTACTTGGCGACTAAGATTAATGGTCGCGCGCTATCTGTATGCATACACGTTTATAAGGCGTCCCCATAAATAGGCAGGCCGAAAGCTAAATTTAGGAAACATGAGACAGATAACATCCAGAAGCGCGCAGAGCCCATTCATCACCCAGGCACACAGCTCCGTGATTACGTGCCACTATTGTATATAGTGATACCGCGATAAAATCCCGTAGAAGAGGTCTTCCAGAGTCTCCGACGACGACGGCAGTAACTAGACGGCGATAATTACACCGGCGTGCTTGCTGGCACTTTGTGGAAGAAATATATGGCCCTCATTGCGTTTTTTTTCTTGGACGACCCTAGAACAGGTTCCCCAGCCGCTTTGTTCCCTCGGAAACTCAAGGGCGTAAAACTACACGGCGCCGTCCACTCCAGATGGGATGCGCCAGCAAAAATATAGAAGCATGACTGCTGGAGCGAGATCTGCTGTTTTCACTTCAGTATGCAGAGTTTGTCAAGTGCGAACTCTCGTTAACCAACCGAAACACTATAGCCTATGTTGTCGTACAAGAAAAACAACTCGAAAAGCATATTTAGCGCCACCGAGCAAGGACAGACACCACAATACGCTATCCAAGTCAGTTTACCAACACGCCCAACAAATGGCAATGCTGAAGAAAAACAAGTAGACCACGCTTCAGGGCGCATGAAGTACTACTGAAATGCCAATATGAATGCGTGCATTGAATGGTACCGAGTTCAGGATGTAAGCGATTTGCACTGCTTTCTTGCATGCTGTGCTTTTCAAGGGGTGCAACAAAAAGCGAGGGTGCCAGAGAATTCTGTTCGTGCATGGCCACGTTGTCTGCTCTCGCAAACCGCACGCAGGCGATGTTCAAATGAGTATTGCAGCGGCTCGTTAGCAGAATGGATTACCGACCAGATGCATTTCCCGGTAGAAAGATAAAAACCAGCGCACTGTGAAAACTTGGGACGACTTCCTGTTGCGCGATAGCGAACAATCCACAACCTCCCGTTGATTCTACACTGCTGCACAGTATTAGCGTGACAAAATTACGAACGCCACGGGGATTACGCGATAAGAAACTTGCTGTGTTATTTCCCAGCAGGATCGTTATTTCTGAAACCGACTCAGCTCTCAAGAGGGCAATAAAAGCAGTCCGCTTGTGTTTTAGGTTGTTTTCGCAGATTGCTGGATGTTACAAGCGTTGAACATCGTTCGTAAAGACCAGACTGGCGTCAAGTAACTCTTCGCCTAAGGGAGAAAACGCCCTTGGCTTGAAACTTTCCGTCGACTGAAATCATGACACGAAACAATGTCTTTTATCACGATGGGCTAATTTATATTGCTATATAGCCGCGTCACTACGCCGGAACATTCGCGCCATCGTCTTTATGGCCCGGTTACTGCTTCGTCATGCCCTTACTTCGAAGGCATTAACGCGTTGTATCAGAGGCTCCTAAGCGTTGGTTAACGGATTAGGGAAATTCTTTGTGGCAACGCCTTCATCACACTTCTACTTGACAATTTTTGCTTACTATATTTAGATCGTTTGTTCCACGGGAAAAGCACGAAGAAAGCTGTATACCTGCAGGTCAGAGTTCCAATTAAAAAATAAAAGACTGCTTTATGATCCCCAGAGTGTAATATAAAATGAAACCGCACTGGCAAGAGCTATCCAGGGTTCAGCCACGATACGCACACCAGGTTTCCTGTGATCCGGCATGTCAGAAAGCAAAACAAAGCAGAAATGGTGTACAGCTGCAAAGCATTTTGTGCAGTGACAGCACTATTCCTTATAGATTTTTTTTTGCATTCTCTGTCGTTTTATGAAGACTTCCCGTCTTTGAAGTATGTTACCTTAGGCGAGGCATCATAACGTCTCGGCTTATTGTAGTTTGGTTGAGGTAGAAAATTTGAATAATTTCGCTGAGCAAAGAAAAAGAAGGAAGTGGCATAGTTTAGGCATGTAGTAATTCTCGTCGAGGACTGAGACAGAAATAAGTTTATATACGACAACGTTGTAATCAGGAAGCGGTCTGCAGATTACAGCCATCACGCATGCCCCGCAAGTTCGCCCTCCTACGTTATCGCATTAGCAAAATTTGGCAGAAAGGCGAGCATGGCTTAGTTTATGGGACGCTACAGTATTATGTTTACAAACATCGCGCGAGTCATTTGCGAGAAGCTCGCATCAAAAAGAACGCACGGGGTTGAAGCGAAACATTGGAGAAAATATGACTGCTCAAACAGAGAGGAGCTAATGAATGCGATGCGCCCGGCTTGCAAACTAGAATAATGAAAAGAAAATTACCACGAAAAACTGATAATAGCTGCGAAGGAGACTGGAGGCGTCGGCGGTGTAAGGTTGATGCCCACTGCAGCGGCGAAATTTTAATTTCGAAAATGGAATCAGCGAGAACCGTCCCCGCCATCACCTCCAAAACCGCAGATGATCTTGCTCGGCTCATGGCGTGTCTGCGTGCGTCGTTTTGGGCGTTTACGAGTTGCCTCTGCCAAGTTTTTGTTTTCTGGTGCATTTATAGGCTCCCACGCAAATGAGATAGCTGCGGCACAAAGGCAAAACATTAACTCGTTACTGCGAACGCGTTTTGGTGCGAGATACGTGGTTTGCTTCGCCAAGCTGTTCACTAACGAAAAACAAAGGACCCGGGCGCCGTGTGCGCAGTTATTTAAACAAATCTGCTTAACCGACTTGTGACACGCAGGCGAATCCGTGGCCCAATGCGCCAATGTTTTTGTTCGCAAAATCTGTTGGCCGCTTGCCGGGCGCCTGCGTTAACGATGCGTCCAAGATCGCGTCGTAATTTTCCCACAGACGGTTGCTCACAAAGAAAGAAGAAAAAATAGGCATGTTTGTGATTACGAACCTAGAACCCCTAATCAGGTGCATTTAAATGATGAAATGATGCAGTGACATTTGTGTTGATTGGTAGATTGATTGATGAGAATGTGCATTTGGGGTTAGTTGGTTTAAGATACTGGCTATTCTTTAGCTCTAAAACGGGACAACTGAACCTTGCCTTGTTGGTTTCATCGTCCTGTTTATACGCTGAAATATAGTGTGAATTTATTGATCGACCTATCGATCGATTCACGTTGCAACCAGAGACACGGTTTTGAGCTCCAGATTGACTTTGACCAAGTGGAATTATTTATTAGGGGTGTGCGAATAGTGATTTTTGTTATCGAATCGAATACGAATTGAATAGTGCTAGAAGCGAATCGAATCGAATATAATATCGAATATTTTCTAATAGTTTTCTGATAATGAATGGTCCTGATCACAAATTACATTAAACGATGTTCAAATCCCAGTATTATTAAAGTTAGCAAGGTCCTGTAATTTCACAAAACGTTACGAGGCGTTGGTTATTAAAAGCTCAAACGGAACATTAGAAGCAGACAAGCAGTTTCTTGCCAAGTCCAGTGCCCTTCAGCGTGTGCGAATGGTGGCTGTACAGCCTGCAAAGCATGTCTACATGAGTGACGTAGCCTGCGCCACTGTGCCAGTACTCACGTTCTGTGCTTATATATGACCTTGGCGGTGGAAATGTACTGTACTTTTGCTCCAATTTTCGGCTCATTTGGGTGCATTTGACTTTATGAAATTCTCGAAAAGCAGTAGAAAAATAGTGACTATTCGATTCCAAGACACCATCGAATAGTCACTATTTTTCTAATGCTTTTCGAGTATCCTATTCGATTGGAAGACCGGATCGAATTTTAATTTTTATCTATTTACACGATACTGCATACCTCATGTGGTCAAAGCGGGATGGGCACAACTAAAGCATACAATATTCGGAACACTAAGAGACAGTAGTGCGAGTCAATAAAATTCAGGGATGATCATTAACAGCAGACAGGGTGAGTACGGAGAACGTGATTGGAACTACACAATTATACAACGTTGGCAACGGCATTTCGAAAATTTTCATTTTCAAACACTTCCTCTGGTAATGAACTCCATTCCGTGATTGTTCGCGGCAAATATGAATATTATTTTTTTTGTCCGTGTAAAGGAGGGGAGATAAGGTGTATTTATGCTTGTGGTGGGTTTTCCGTGCAACCGAGTGCGTGACGTAAGGTTCTGGAGAGATTCTAAATTTCCTATGAAGCAGCGAATGAAGAAAGTTTAATCGACACATTTTTCGCCTTAAGTGGAGGGGCTGAATTTGGTTAGCTACCATTAGAGCAGATGGAAAATCAGTATTTCGAAATTTCTTGTAAATGAAACGTACTGCTAATCTCTGCACTTTTTTCCACTTCTGAAATGTCCTTTTTGGTGTGTTGATCCCAGAATATGTCTGCATGTTTCAGTTTCGGCCTGATGAGAAATATATATTCAATTTATTAACGCTTCTTGGTGCTCCTTTAGGTTTATGCCTCAAGAGGCGTAGGTTTCGTATTGCAGATGACGTGATGTAGTTAACATGGTCAATCCAATTAAGCTGGGAATTAACCATAGCACCTAAGTACGTGTAGCATGTAACATGAGAAATAGGCCTGTTATTAAGAGAGTAGCCAAACTTCAGTGGCGTTTTCTTTCTTGTTATGCACATGGATACCGTTTTTTCTGTATTAAGTGCCACTCCCCATTTGTCGCACCAGTTCATAACATAGTTCAGTACAGTAGTAAGTAGGGCTTTATCAGAAGGTGAGTGGATTGGTTTATGATGCATGCAGTCATCTGCAAACAGATCAATAGCAACACTGGGATCAATAGCAGAAACTATATCCTTCACATATACTAAAAAAAAGTGAGGTGCCAAGTACACTTCCTTAAGGAACACCTGAGGAGACAAGAAGAGCTGAGGAGCTAGCACCATCAGCTTCTACAAACTACTTACGATGTTTCAAATAGGCGTCAGTCCAGTTAATGAGGGTTAGAGGAACTCCGATTATCTCAAGCTTGAGGAGTAATTTATTGTGCTGAACCTTGTCGAATGCCTTACTAAAATCAATTAAAATTGAGTCTACTTGTCATGAGTTATCTAAAGTAGTACTGAAATTATGAATGGCCGTAAGTAATTGTGTGATATAAGAAAATCCTTTTCTGAAACCGTGCTGGCAGGGGCTTAAAGCTGCGTTTGTGTTTAGTATCTAAAGAATGTGACCAGCGACAATGGGCTCTAAGATCTCACAATAAGCGGGTGTAAGAGAAATGGGAGGCCAGTTTCTCACACACAACCGGTATCCTTCCTTATAAACAGGAACAAATTTCGCTGTAAGCCACTCAGAAGGCAGCTTAAAAGATGATAACTAGGCACGACAAACTATAGTTAAAATGAAGACAATAGAATACTATTTGATTCGTTATTATAAAGTTTCGAATATTCCCCATTTTTTAAGCACGAGTGTTTTTGCACCCCCGCCGGAATGCGGTTTGCCGTGACCATGAGCTAAGCCTGTGGACTCAGCAGTGAAATGTCTGCAATCGCGGTGGCTGGTCCCAGTGCTCGATGAATAGCTCTGTACACTTGCGGGCACTGCTGCCGCACTTTATTCGCACTTCCCGTTTTCATAAACGCGCATAACGTACGAGGTACTTGCTTTTTGAGAGAAACGGATACGAGAAATGACCAACGGATGAGACCGACTTTTATGAAGCGAAGTGCTGCGCGCTTGGACATTTTCTCCAAGTGACATTGAGCCAGATGCGCGTGCTTTTAAAAATATTTCTGCTTGAAAGACGGAAGGACATCTAGTACTAAACGTATACCGTGCGAAATACCTCTGGAAGTAAAGAAGTAACGCTTCGGCCTCGCGAAGCGAATGTGAAAAGACTGCAGGGCACTCGGCGATCAATCGCATTAGAAAGGCAGTGCGGCTCAGTGGCAGGCCGTACCAGGCACCCCTGTTCAATGCTAATAATAGTGTTTCCATAAAATAAAATTTAATGGGTGATGAAATGTGCGTTGTCCTCGGAAAATTATAGCATAGCGCAGTAATGAAAGTACCATCAATTTCATTCCATGTTTCATATATAGTCATACTTTCCTGGCTTGCCGAAAAGACGCAAGGCTGTGTTTCTTTTGTTTTTCCTTTATGAGAGTGCAGAAAAAAAGATAAAAACCAAACTCGGCGAAAAGAAAGAACTGCACTAACATATCGTAACAAACACACCACCCCTTCAAAGCCATTTGTTTTTCCTTTATTAGATGATGTATACCTGGGAATGGTGGGAAATGGTAAAACAGGAAATGAAAGTGACTTCATACTTTCTGCTGATCCCAGCATAGTGCAGGACGTAGAAGGGACAGGTAGGGGAATGTGCAGTGATCATAGGTTAGTGAGGGCTAGGATTCACCTCAACTAGAATAGAGAAAGAGTAAAATTGGTAAAGAAGAAACAGGTCAACCTAGAGGCAGTAAGGGTAAAAGCAGAGAAATTCAGGGTGGTACTTGCAAACAAACATGCAGCCTTAGAACAGAGAGATGATGATGACATAGAGGTACTGAATACAACCGTAACTAAGTTGCCTTCAGAGGCAGCAATTGAAGTGGGAGGCAAGGCACCAAGGCAACCGGTAGGCAAGCTCTCCCAAGTAACAAAGGACCTAATAAAGAAACGAAAAACATGAAAGTGTCCAACTCAAGAGATAAGATAGAATTCGCGAAACTGTCAAAACTGATCAGCAAGGCGAAAATAAGTGATATTCGAAACTATAACGGGAGAAAGACTGAAGAAGCCGTAAAAAATGGACGCAGCCTGAAATCAGTGAGAAAGAAACTTGGCATAGGACTAACCAAGATGTATGCACTAAAAGATAAGCAGGGTAATATCATCAGCAATCTCGAAGATATAGTAAAAGCAGCGGAAGAATTCTATACCGACCTGTAGAGTACCCAGAGTAGTCAGGATACCTCAATTAGAAACAGTAATGAACAGGATACAGAAACTCCTCCTATAACTAGCAATGACGTAAGAAGGGCCTTGCAAGACATGAAACGAGGAAGAGCGCCAGGAGAGGATGGAATAACAGTCGGTTTAATCAAAGATGGAGGAGACATAATGCTTGGCAAACTGGCGGCTCTTTATACGAGGTGTCTATCAACTGCAAGGGTCCCAGAAAACTGGAAGAATGTAAACATTATATGAATCCACAAAAAGGGAGACGTTAATGAATGCAAAAATTATAGGCCCATTAGCTTACTCCCAGTATTACATAATTTTTAATGATAATAATACTTTATTACTGCCAAGTACTAAAAGATGTACAAAAGTCCGGCTTGCCAAAGCCTGACCAAGATAATCTCCAATAGAATAAGGGCAACACTGGAGTTTAGTCAACCAAGAGAACAGGCTGGCTTCAGGAAGGGATACTCTACAATAGATCGCATCCATGTCATTAATCAGGTTATCGAGAAATCCGCAGAGTATAATAAGCCTCTCTATATGGCTTTCATATATTACGAAAATGCATTTGATTCAGTCGAGATACCAACAGTCATAGCGGCATTACTTAATCAAGGAGTACAGAACGCTTACGTAAATACTTTGGAAAATATCTACGGAGGTTCTACAGCTACCTTAATTCTACAAAATAAAAGCAGGAAGATACCTATAAAGAAAGGGGTCAGATAGGGAGACACAATCTCTCCAATGCTATTTACTGCGTGCTTGGAACAAGTATTCAAGCTATTAGACTGGGAAGGCTTAGGAGTAAAGATCGAAGGCGAATATCTCAGCAACCTTCGGTTTGCCGATGACATCGTTCTATTCAGCAACAATACAGACGAGTTACAACAAATGATTGAGGACCTTGACAGGGAGAGTGTAAGAATGGGGTTGGAGATTAACATGCAGAAGAAAAAGATAATGATGAATAGCCGGGCAAGGGAACAAGAGTTCAGGATAGCCAGTCAGCCTCTAGGGTCTATGAAGGAGTACGTTTACCTAAGTGAACTAATCACAGGGAGCCCTCATCACGTGAATGAAATTCATAGAATAACAAAAATGGGTTGGATCGCATACGGCAGACAATGCCAGCTCCTCTCTGGAAGCTTACCATTGTTACTGAAACGGAAGGTGTTCATCAGTGCATTTTACAAGTGCTGACATAATGTTTAACAGGGATAAGCGGGCTAGTTGGTGGTCGTTAATGGAATGCATCATGTAACCGCACTGAAAAACAAGGGACAAGGAAGGAACACACAAGACAGGTGCGGAACAAGGAAGGAACACACATGACAGGCGCGGAACACACAAGATCCGCGCCTGTCTTGTGTGTTCCTTCCTTGTCCCTTGTTTTTCAGTGCGGTTACATGATGCTGACATAATGGGCAGAGACTTGGAGACTGACAAAGAAGCTTGAGAACAAGTTAAGGACCGCGCAAAGAGCTATGGAATGAAGATTGCTAGTCATAACGAGAAGAGACAGAAAGAGAGCGGTTCGGATCAGAGAGCAAACGGGTATAGACAATATTCTAATTGACTTCAAGATAAAGAAATGGAGCTGGGCAGGTCATGTAATGCGCAGGTTAGATAATCGTTGGACCATTAGGGTTACAGAATGGGTACCAAGAGAAGGTAAACGCAATCGAGGACGACAGAAGGATATAGGTGGAGCGATGAAATTAGGAAATTCGCGGGCGCCAGTTGGAATCGGTTGGTGCAGGACATCGCTGATTGGAGATCGCAGGGAGTGGCCTTCGTCCTGCAGTGGACATAAAACAGGCTGATTATGATGATACCTGCGAAAACATGCTTGGTTATTTTGCCGCATTTCTAGCATGTTGCACTTAGAAACTAAACAGGTTTAGTTGCATTACGGCGTTGACGGCCAGTTTGCTTTATTATGCTAAATAAGAAGACCCCCCATAGGCACATCAGAGTGCGCTTGTAAGGTTTATTACGTGGCAAGATAAACATATTGGAAGTACATCTGGATCTGCGCAGCTGGCTTACTTATTAAAATGGAAGAATTAAAAGATTTTGCAAAGAGAATGTATTTCACTTTTAATGCACTGGCGGAGAGAGAAGTCTTTAGCTACACCTTACCTGGCAAAAATTTGCGCGGTATAAGTCATATGAGCACTGCGGTGTGTACAGAATAGTTTTGCTGTATGCTATATTTAATAAACAAAAAATAAAGTGTAGCGCATTCATACCGAGATACCAATAATTTAGGGCGCAGATCGACGTCGTCAGTAAAACAGGCAACCTCCGAAACGTTTATAGAAATTACCCCCTCCCCCCACGCACACACGCACACGCTTTCTTTTGCGTGTGACGTCATGTGTTCCTTAATAAGTTCGCGAAATCAAAATGACCCACTTTCTAGCAAACAGCGCAAATAACGGGACACAGGCGCTGACTTGTGTGCCTCTGTCCTATAATTGCCGCTGTTTGCTAGAGAATGTGTTCGTACCAACAATCCCGGCTAGCCACTATTCTGAAGAATGACAGACTGTGCCCCTATTTTGCAAATACTTCTTTACTATGTTTTTTACCCAAGTGATTTTTGCATATGCGCCTCTGGCTTCAGTGCTCACGTCATTCAGCAGAACTTGCTAGAGGGAATGAACATCATTATGGTTTCTTAAAAAGCAGAGGTCTGACTCGTGAGAGTTGTTCTTTCTTTTGCAAGGAATTGCATGCAAGAACACCGCCTACAGCTGCATCCTAGGAGCTTGCAATTTGTGTCCCTGTGCGTCGTTCTTGTCTAGAGGTTGTGTGGGCTGCGCAGGTAAGATCACTCAACGGGATATGAAATTCTCTCAGCAACATTCTTTGTCGCTTTGCTGGAATCAGATGGGGCGGCAGAACATTATCTTGAACAAGCGTTCACTGCGCAGTTATTAGACCAAGGAGCGCATACTATCTACACTTTTCAAACAGTTGCACCCTTCAGGGTGTGTACTTGTCCCGTAACAATAATCGTCTTCTACCTTGCCTGCGTTTCCTTTCTTGAAAACGCTGCGCTCGCTGCTTTCCTGTCGAGAAAGCTATGTTACGCTCACAACGCACATGCCGTTCGTGACTTGGAGTTACCGGGCTCTCAGCGTTAAAGAAGGGAAATGCGAGTATGACAGATGACGATTATTGTTGCGGGACAAGATACGCCCCAAAGGGTGCAAACTTTTTGAAGGGTGTACCTGTTATCAAACGTCGCTTACAGCGCATGCATAGACGAGGGACAAGAAAAAGTACGACGAAAACAGGCGCTGTGGAACACCAACTACCATGGAATACCAACTAGCCCGTACCCAAACCTTGCTTCGGTGTACCTGTGTTTCATCGGTTGTACCGTTAAGAATAATAGTAAACTGAGCAACTTGGTATCGATTATAATGTTTGAAGGGTAGCATGAAAACCTGCACACGATGAAAGAAACACTGAATGACTGGACAGAGCGCTGGCTTTCAGCTTGTGGAGTTTATTGAAGCAACCTAACTGTATCTCTATACATATCGTGCTGACGGCAATTCTCGCGAGAGAGGAATGAGGAAAGAAAAAAAAGCGACGGGCGGGGTTAAGAAGATGAATGGATAGAAATTGGGATAAGAAACGTTCACTTCGAGAGCTTCGCCGCGAAAGAACGCGTACTATGCAGGAGATATTCATATTTAATGAATAATAGATATAATACAAAGTTATGCGCACATAGAAGGACGTGCGTAGGTTTATTCACCGTTGGCGGGAGCTCTTATGCAAGTACTGTGAGTAAAATGCAGAATATTAAATATTACGAAAAATGCGTATATAACAACAACAAAACACAACAGCTTAATAAGGTAAGACAACGAAATGTTCACAAGCAGACGTGATTAATCATGACTAAAAAATGTTTCAAATTTCTCACACTTCCAAGGAAGTCAAACATTTGACGTGTGTGGTTAAAACATTGCAAAGCGATATTGAGGAAAGCAGTAAAATGAATGAACCCTAATGAACTCTTCAATCATTTTTGTGAAGTATGGTGTACCTGAGGGGTCTGTTTTGGGCCCACTACTCTTTCTAATTTTTATTAGAGACCTCCCCAAATTTGTTACTTCTACAAAACTTTTCGTCGATGACTGCGTATTTTACCGCGCCATCACTAACTCCTCTGATCATGCTGGCCTGCAATCCGACCTGACCGTCATATCTTCTTGGTGTTCCGATTATTTAATGACCGTAATTCATAAATGTAAAAGCATGCGTACCTCACGGACTTCCTCTTGCCTTGTTTCTCTCAACTATACGCTCAATAACTTACACCATTAGCCACTGTAGCATCTTACAAATGTCGTGGCATACATGATTAGGTGGAAGATTGGACGAGTTGGTGATTTAATATTGACATGCTTGCAGAGCGCAAAAGACGAGGACTGAAGGAGGAGCGCTGTGTTGTGTTCTTCCTTAAGTCCTCGTCTTTTGCGCTGTGCAAACATGTCGATATTGGCATACATATCACTAGTAATCTCTCGTGTAACGTACATCTCCAATACATGTTTAATAACCCTAACCGCATGCTCGGTTTCATACATCGCAATTTTTCCAGTGCTACTGTTCACGCTAAGTCACAACTTTATAAAACATTGGTACGTCCCAAGCTCGAATATACCTGCTCCATTTGTGACGCTGGTCAAAATAATATAACAAATATTCTTGAATCAGTTCAGAAAGGGGCCGCCCGTTTCATTTTATCAAATTATGCACGTCATGCAAGCGTATCATCAAAGAAGCTCAGGCTCCGTTTGCCAGACCTTGCGGTAAGTCGTAAGTTAATGTTCGTAGGCCTCTTTCGTAAGATTTACTACACTAATGCCGTTCTTAAAGGTGAGTTCCTTCACCCATTCTACATTTCACCTCGCATCGATCACCAATTGAAAGGGGAGGGGGGAGTAGCACCATGCAACTCCAACTCTTACTTTCAATCATTTGTACCACGCACTGCCGACGACTGGAACCACCTGCACGCCTCAATCCATGCCATCTGTGACACCAATAATTTCAAGAAGATTGCCAACGGCTACATATGTACGCGCCACTCCTCTCTGTAATGCCCTCAGGCCTTGAGAGTATGTATGTAAATAAATAAATAAATAAATAAATAAATAAATAAATACTCTGACATCTCCACAGAGACACACTTCCGGTCCCCGTAACTCTACACAAGTATTAGCCAGACATTTATACAGCGCCACAATACCCACACTGCGATCGCAAGGCAGATTTACTGCACACAACGTGGTCCTGCGCACACAATCCCAATCTCAAAGGCATAACGCCGGACAACAGATGTACGGCACAATGAGAGGGCAACCCTACTTAACCAAGACTCATGGACCTGGCGGCGAGCGCGACACATCGGTGAACGGAAGCCCCGGACTAGAGGGCCGGACCGTGGTGACTCGTGAATAAGAATCACTGCACTAATAAAGGTTATTTTTTATTTATATATACCGCAACTCCGACTAGGGGTTTTAGTAGAGTGGAGTAACATTTCGAAATCCAAGAAAAAGCTGCGCAAAAAAAAAAAAAAAAGGGACAAGACGAAGAAAGAACCACACAACACGGGCGCAGACTCTCAACTTCTTGTGGAATGACCGCCCCTCCGAGGTATACCACCGGAACGGCACCAACCTGCTTTCTGGGGGCCTTGGGTAAACTCCGTCGCCGCGTGTTCCAAAGGAATTCAGCGCATGACTGGGCCAGGGCTTGGTAACCCTTGAGAGCCCGGAAGCCTGCGGGGCCCGTTCCCTTCCAGCTGAAGCACAGACACCGTAGCCAGTCTTGCAACAGGCGGACGTGTCTCCAGCATTCACTTCTCAGAATCTTTGCAATTCTTTTCCAGTGTCCCTCGGAACAGCCAAGGATCCCGAAGATGCCCAACACCTCCGGCGGCTGCGTATTCTTGCGCAAGCAGAATCCTAACCACCTGGCCTCGCAAGTTTTTGCAGCGATGAGGCTAGTACACGCAGCACTCTGGTCCTCGTAGGAAAGGGAACACAGAAAGGAGCCCCAAGTAGAAGAGATGAAGTCTAGAAGCGTACGGTGAGGGGCTAGTTGGTATAGCATTACGAAATCCAAGAAAAAACTGCGCAAAAAAAAAAGGGACAAGACGAAGAAAGAACCACACAACACGGGCGCAGACTCATCGCTGCAAAAACTTGCGAGGCCAGGTGGTTAGGATTCTGCTTGCGCAAGAATACGCAGCCGCCGGAGGTGTTGGGCATCTTCGGGATCCTTGGCTGTTCCGAGGGACACTGGAAAAGAATTGCAAAGATTCTGAGAAGTGAATGCTGGAGACACGTCCGCCTGTTGCAAGACTGGCTACGGTGTCTGTGCTTCAGCTGGAAGGGAACGGGCCCCGCAGGCTTCCGGGCTCTCAAGGGTTACCAAGCCCTGGCCCAGTCATGCGCTGAATTCCTTTGGAACACGCGGCGACGGAGTTTACCCAAGGCCCCCAGAAAGCAGGTTGGTGCCGTTCCGGTGGTATACCTCGGAGGGGCGGTCATTCCACAAGAAGTTGAGAGTCTGCGCCCGTGTTGTGTGGTTCTTTCTTCGTCTTGTCCCTTTTTTTTTTTTTGCGCAGTTTTTTCTTGGATTTCGTAATGCTATACCAACTAGCCCCTCACCGTACGCTTCTAGAGTAACATTTGTTCTGTTTTGCAAACTGGCAAACAACTGTAACAATCCAAGAAAAACACGGAAGGGAAGTACACATTTTGGCAATGTAACACAATGCTGTACTGGAACCAAGTACAGGAACATATCATAAGCTGAGCACGATATGTGAGCCATGTGACTGCTGGGGGTGACAACAAAAGTGTTTAAGGATGGTTGTGAAGCGACTTTATTGGTAATTTTATTCCATTCAATTATTGTCCAAGGAAAGAACATCAAAGACATTCAGCTTCTATCCCTCCCTGGAAATAACGCAGCACAATGCAGGGTTACAACCGCTAACTGGACAATAATAGATGAGTGGACACCTGAGCATCGAAGGCAGGAGAAAAAGTGAGTCTAGCCAGATTTCATAATACAAACTATGCTGTTGCGGACTCCATGTGCAATAAGTCTAAATGCACTGAATGTAGTTTTACTGGAGATCGCCGTTATGCGGGTCAGTCACGGTGGGTCGCATAGATTTCTGTTTTCTTACGGAGAACAAATGGGTCTACAAAGAACTCTTGTCCCCGGCAGAACTGGTGGCTGTTCCGTTCAGAAGGAGGTTCTGTAACCCCTAGATCACGGCCGGAAGTAAAAAAAGCAAAAAAATATTTTGTGTTTATCAGGCTGGTCATTCCCATTTTGTTTCTTTAAAGGTCATTACCAATCTTACGTAAAAATAGCAGTTCATATAATTAGTGCCTGATTAAGAAATGTTCGGGCTCCGGCCTCCACAGATGATGATTATGATTTACCAGTGAAACAATAATAATGGTTATGATGACCACGACAACAGGCGATCAGCTGTCACATATTTAGACCGTTACAGGTTTCGCATGTTATTTTTAAGTTTATTCTTAGATAATTATTATTTGTTTTCAACACATATATACATTTAACATAGTTAAAAGGTTAAACGCCTGGGAACATACACACGGGCCATCTTACATCTTGATGCAACGTTTCCAACATTTCAACTTTGAGGAAACATGTTCCTTTGCTTCTGTCAGGTTACCTAACGCTTATTTCCTAACGGCCACGTCGCTATGATTTAACCCTGAAGCTAGCCACAAAACCGCAAATTGCTTTCCATCACCATTTCAGGAAAAATAGAACAGCGAGTGGTAAATTTCAGTTATACATGAACACTTAAAGTACTCTGCATACGTGGCACGCGTACTAAGCGAATACAAAAAAATGCATGTACGACTCTGCAATGAATAGTAAAACGGGATAAGAGGTTTATTTCACGTAATTCTGACATTACGTCGTGGTACAGGAAACAGCGCAAACAAACGCGCTGCAACTTTTCACATATGTCCCCTATCAAAGATCGTGACAATAAACAGCAGGTTCTTGACACCTAATAATATTTACATGAAAAATAAAAATAAAGGTATGACAATATTAGAAAGCACACATTTCACATTTAAAATTGTGCCTTGCGGATTTTGCGACTAGCGAACTCTTATATTGCTTTATCAAACAAAATATTCCTCAACAAGGAATTCGGGGTTCCGGGGCTGCAGCCCGCTTAGCCCATGGGTTAATCCGGCCCTGATTACTACGGGCATATATATCTGCTAGATTTATTTGCCATTGTGCAAAGTAGCGATCAGAATATTAAGCTTAACTCATGGTGACACGACGTATTTCAGCAAGATACCAATGACATAGTGTCATTCAGCCTGAATAGCTGACAGGCTGGGTGGTTTGCTTGATTGATTAGAATATTTAAACGCGCGCTAGTCGGTCTGTCGGTCAGTTGGTCGTTGGCATGCACAACTTGTTGTGCATGTCACTTGTTGGCACAATCTCAGACAGCAGTGCCGGCTTCCGCAGCACTGAACGTATTTACTGAGGCCCTGCGTGAGGAAGTTCATCCAGGTCTCGGTGAATCCCAGTTGCCAGCGGCAGCAGCTAGGCGGCGTGCTGCCTAGCCGAGCGCGTCAAATGAAATCACGTTGACGACGGCGGTAAGAAAGCACAGCAAACGACCGGATGACGTCGCAGGTTGGCGAGATGCGGAAACACGTCAGCTTGCGCGGCCGCTAGCAATCAATCCTGCGGCGCAAACAGACCGTCCTCCCCTGTGCAAACGTGTATGGCGCAGTGAACTGCTCAATGCACGACGGGCTGCAGCTTCACACGCACGCACGCACGCACGCACGCACGCGCAAATAATATATATATATATATATATATATGATTTGGTGGGGCCTTAGTGGAATGCTGCCGGAATACTAAGCCTACTGCAGAATACGTGCGGGCGAGACTAAAAGATGGCTGCGAAGCAATGCCACATTCGTGGAGCGGAGTTGCTCAAGTTTTGCGCGCTTAGCAACATTAGCAACGTGCTCTGTTAGTTCGCTGTTACTTCGTTATACACTTCCGACAGTGCCTTCTAATTTGATGTTTCTATATTTTTGCTTTTCTTGCGATTATTAGCTGAGGTGTTGGGATAACCGGGCTTTTGTGTCGCTAAAATATCCACGTTGGAAGTTTAATAGAGAAGAGCGAAGGGTATTTCAACTTTCTTTTAGTCCAAACAGCTCGATAATCGTGGGCTGACTGGACCATGCACATGCAGTAACGGCTCGCTAATAAGCTCCGAAAAGAGCAAAGCGCCTGTTTTTCGCAAAAAGGCAAACCCATAACAGATAAGCGCTCCCTATTTCCGTGTGATTGACGGATACAGCGAGACGCTTAACCGCACTGTATTTTCTTATATTGTTGTTTTTGCCTCAATACTGCTTTGAGATCTCCGACTTCATCGTGTTTATTGGGTGCGAAATACGCACATTATGGCTACATAACGTGCCGGCGATCAAACTATCTTAGCTAAAGAAAATATTAATAAACAGTTTCACCAAATTATTATACAATTTGTAGACTATAACGAAATAAATCAATAACAAAGCAACTCCATAGATCCCGTAGAAGTACACATTAGTCGTGTTATTGCAGCGTGAGCGTGAACAACACTGCTATATCTCTGCATATACTTGCGTCCTATGCAGAAAAGGCTAAATCTGTGTGTTCATTTGTGCGCTGTTTATACTGTGGTATAAACGTTATAAACCGGGATAAGCTGCCTCAGGAAAGCCGGCCAACGTTTCGATAGGAGCAATGGTGCAACGCAGTGATTCGGGCTTGTTGGTAACACACCGTGAGGCTTCTAGCGCATGAAAAGACAAGGACGAAAGGAACACGGGACACACACAGGTCGCTAAGCTGCAACAATCTTTATTTCGAGCAAAGGACCCATACATATATACAACCTTTTCGCATACATCATCACACATGCGGTGTTTGCAAAAAATATCTTATACACCATTACGCAGGTAAGCTAACTCTTCGCGCGAAAGGGCAATTGATGATTTTGAAACACAGTTATCCCCAAGCCTATCAATCATTTCTGCTTCGATAATTTCGCGAGTTAATCTTCCTGGGGCTCTTCGCACGATGGACCAGTCTCTGTATGCTGGAGCGCATGTCGAGTGGTCACCATCATCCACCTCGGCAACAGCGCATTTGCAATGCATGCAATGAGCGTCAAGGAACCCACCGGGCTTTTCTGCCGCGTTATAACGGTGTTCCTTTAAACGCTCGTTGAGGCACCTTCCGCTTTGCCATACGTAATTTTTTTCACACATTAAAGGAAGGTTGTCTTTTCGAAAGTTGTCATACTAGGGTTATTATAATTAGACGAAGGTATTTCGCTCTCGTGAGCAACACTCCTTGGGAAAGGTACTCGGGTGAACTTCCCACGCTAAGAGTGCCGCGCTCGCCTCGCACCTGCTTAAGCTTGTCCTAGTCTCTAGAACCGCTCGAGTTCGCTCTATTCAAACTAAATAATGTCCGCGCAACCTTGGGCGATCGGAACGCAGGTGATCTGCACCCGGCCGGCTGAAAAAGGGGCTTCGTACCGGCCACAGAGCTCAATGTCTCAGTAAGGTGCCTGGTGTTTTGATGTGTGGACGCCATCCTCTCGGTAAGCGCGGAGACTATCTTATATTCCTTCATCTTTTAAAATCAACCATCGCGGACAACATCAGTCTCTTTCCACGTAAGTACGAGACTCTGGACAGGAGCTATGCCGCTTCAATGTAACCTGGGGCCTCACGGACCAACAGACTGAGCCATCTCTCCGGGCAACATCCAAGGGTCACGAGTACAAATCCCCTGTTCTCTTCCTTTTTTGTTTTCCTCTTTTTTATCTCTTCTAGTTTATCACTATATCAGGGAATTGCATATCGTTGCCGCGACCGTCCGCACGGGGACACTCTTAAAAAATGTTTTTCTTGATACACTTGTAAATTTTTTTATCCTCTATTATTTACGGCCACTCATGTGCAGGTCATAAACTACCAGGTTTCTCTAGTTGAGTGCCATCTGTGCGGCTTAACCGAGCTCTGATTGGTCGACCTCGACTGATCGAAGAAGGCAACCACTGTAGGTTAAATGAGGCGTACAACTCCTGCGGTGGCGAAGACGTAGAGTATCCGCCTCGCGTGCAAGAGGACCGTGGTTCCAAATCCCGGTGCCGCGCAATTTCTCACCCCGAAAAAAAATCCCGGTGTTGATCAAATTGCATAAACAGGCATGGAGTGCGGCCTGATCCCGGTGACCAGAACCGGTGGCGCACTCTCTCACCAGAGCAGGTTTGGCCACCCTGGTGCAGTACTTGGCCACAACCTCCTATATGAATACAACAATGAAACCCCGGCCCTCAGTCCCCAGCAGCTGCGCAGCAACTGACCACGGCGGTGGTCAGACCTGTGACGCAGCAGAGGGTGCTAAGAATCCCTGGTTCCGGGCAGGCCACCATTGGAACCTGGCAACGTTTAACGGTATCTAGTGAGGCGAGTCTAGCTGTGTTATTGGGGGAATTAGATGGTAGTAAATGGAATATAATAGGGCTCAGTGAGGTTAGGACGATAAAAGAAGCATATACAGTGCTAATAAGCGGGCGAGTCCTGTGCTACCGGGGCTTAGCGGAGAGACGAGTACTAGGAGTCGAATTCCTGATTAATAAGGATATAGCACGTAACATACACGAACTCTACAGCATTAACGAGAAGTAGGCAGGTCTTGTTATGAAACTTAATAAGAGGTACAAATTGAAGGTCGTACAGGTCTACGCCGCTACATCCAGTCATGATGACCAGGAAGTCGAAAGCTTCTATGAAAACGTGAAATCGGCGATTGGTAAAGTCATAAACAAATTACACTGTACTGATGGGAAACTTCAATGCCAGGGTAGGCAAGAAGCAGGCTGGAGACAAGTCAAGGGGGGAATATGGCATAGGCTATAGGAATAGCAGGGGAGTTTGCAGAACAGAATAATATGCGCAAAATGAATACCTTCTTCCGCAAGCGGGATAGCCGAAAGTGGACGTGGAGGAGCCCGAATGGCGAGACTAGAAATGAAATAGACCGCATACTCTGCGCTAACCCTGGCATCATACAAGATGTGGACGTGCTCGGCAAGGTGCGCTGCAGTTACCATATGATGGTAAGGACTCGAGTTAGCCTAGACTTGAGGAGGGAATGGAAGAAACTGGTGCATAAGAAGCCAATCAATGAGTTAGCGGTAAGAGGGAAACTAGAAGAATTGCGGATCAAGCTACAGAACAGGTATTCGGCTTTAACTCAGGAAGAGGACCTTAGTGTTGAAGCAATCAACGACAATCTTATGGGCATCATTAAGGAGTGCGAAATAGAAGTCGGTGGTAACTCCGTTACGCAGGATACCAGTAAGCTATCGCAGGAAACGAAAGATCTGATCAAGAAACGCCAATGTATGGAAGCCTCTAACCCTACAGCTAGAATAGAACTGGAAGAACTTTCTAAGTTAATCAACAAGCGTAAGACAGCTGACATAAGGAACTATAATATGGATAGAATTGAACATGCTCTCAGGAACGGAGGAAGCCTAAAAGCAGTGAAGAAGAAACTTGGAATAGGCAAGAATCAGATGCATGCGTTAAGAGAAAAAATCGGCAATATCATTACTAATATGGATGAGCAGTTCAAATGGCTGAGGAATTCTATAGAGATTTATACAGTACCAGTGGCACCCACGACGATAATGTGAGAGAGAATAGTCTAGAGGAATTTCAAATCCCACAAGTAACGCCGGAAGAAGTAAAGAACGCCTTGGGAGCCATGCAAAGGGGGAAGGCAGCTGTGCAGGATCAGGTAACAGCAGATTTGTGGAAGGATGGTGGGCACATTGTTCTAGAAAAACTGGCCACCCTGTATACACAATGCCTCATGTCCTCGAACGTACCGGAATCTTGTAAGAACGCTAACATAATCCTAATCCATAAGAAAGGGGACGCCAAAGACTTGAAAAATTATAGACCGATCAGCTTACTGTCCGTTGCCTACAAAGTATTTACTAAGGTAATCGCAAATAGAATCAGGAACATTTTAGACTTCTGTCAACGAAAGGAGCAGGCAGGATTCCGTAAAGGCTACTCAACAATAGACCATATTCACACTATCAGTCAGGTGATAGAGAAATGTGCGGAATATAACCAACCAATATATATAGCTTTCATTGATTATGAGAAAGCGTTTGATTCAGTCGAAACCTCAGCAGTCATGGAGGCATTGCGGAACCAGGGTGTAGACGAGCCATATGTAAAAATACTGAAAGAAATATATAGCGGCTCCCACCGTACTCCTCATAATGAAAGCATCAAAGTCCCAATAAAGAAAGGTGTCAGGCAGGGAGATAAGATCTCTCCAATGCTATTCACAGCGTGTTTACAGGAGGTATTCAGAGACCTGGAGTGGGAAGAATTGGGTATAAGAGTTAGTGGAGAATACCTTAGTAACTTGCCATTCGCTGATGATATTGCCTTGCTTAGTAACTCAGGGGACCAATTGCAATGCATGCCACTGACCTGGAGAAGCAAAGCAGAAGGGTGGGTCTGAAAATTTATATGCAGAAAACTAAAGTAATGTTTAACAGTCTCGGAAGAGAACAGCAGTTTACGATAGGTAGTGAGGCACTGGAAGTGGTAAGGGGATACATCTACTTAGGGCAGGTAATGACCGCGGATCCGGATCATGAGACTGAAATAATCAGAACAATAAGAATGGGCTGGGGTGCGTTTGGCAGGCATTCTCAAATCATGAACAGCAGGTTGCCATTATCCCTGAAGAAAAAAATGTATAACAGCTGTGTCTTATCAGTACTCACGTATGGGGCAGAAACCTGGACGCTTACGAAAAGGGTTCTGCTTAAATTGAGGACGACGCAACGAGCTATGGAAAGAAGAATGATGGGTGTAACGTTAAAGGATAAGAAAAGAGCAGATTGGGTGAGGGAACAAACGCGAGGTAATGACATCTTAGTTGAAATCAAGAAAAAGAAATGGGCATGGGCAGGACATGTAATGAGGAGGGAAGATAACCGATGGTCATTAAGGGTTACGGACTTGATTCCCAGGGAAGGGAAGCGTTGCAGGGGGCGGCAGAAAGGTGGGCTGATGAGATTAAGAAGTTTGTAGGGACAACATGGCCACAATTAGTACATGACCGGGGTGATTGGAGAAGTATGGGAGAGGCCTTTGCCCTGCAGTGGACGTAACCAGGCTTGTGATAATGATGATGATGATGCAAACAACTGCTCCCGCAGATTCAACAAACGGTTCTTGATGTTTCTTTTTGCACATACGCTTGCCAGACCAGGCCTGTCTGACAAGCGCATGTGCAAAAAAAAAAAAAAAAAAACAGATACACCAGGAACCCCTTCCCGCAGCTGCTGTGTTCTGGGAGCAACTGGGTTTTTTGTGCGTTGCCACGATAATGCCACTTGTGAGCCAATACAAGCTTCACTTGAAAATCTAATTTTCTTTTGCACTGGTGCTATTAAAGTACAAGAGGTAACAAAGCTGTCCTGAGAGTCCATGTTTTGTGCACTTCCTCTGGCGCAGCTGGTTGTTGAGACACGAAGTGTCGAAACTTTCGAAGGCGTCCTACAGCCTCGGCTAGGGTTACACGATTTGAATCTGCCTTTGCCATTGCATCCACCTTGTCGCACTCTTATTCTTTGGCACGAACACTCGAAACAATATCCAGATCTGACAGTTCAGTACAGGTAACGAGTTCGCTGTCACACTGCACATAATCTTCAAACGAAGTGTTGCTGTCAACATCTAGCTGGTCACAGACCCCTGTCCACATCGCGGGGTCGATCATCTCCATTGTGCTGTTCCCCTTGCTCGCTTTCACCGCATCCAACGCAAATGCAGAATCTATGCTATCAGTTTCTAATTGTAGCCGGTGTGACTGTTACGACGCTGGACGGGCGATTTGGTTGCGGCGAGCAACGGCTACGCCAGCGCTCTAAAGCGCAAAACTTCGTCGAACTGATTTCAAAAATGAGCCCGGGTGAACTGATCATGGTGGCTCAACTGAAATATTTGCTATTCGGAAATTCGTTTAAGAGCAAAATTTTTTGCATAGAATACAGTGGGAAACCGGCGGGGATTTTCTATAAGTTCGTTATTCTAAAATTCTATTTAAACCAACCTTCGTACAACTGCGAGTTTACTGTATATATATATATATATATATATATATATATATACACTTTATTTCCAACATACTAGTTGGAGACCCTAGAACGGCCTGCAGAGGTGCTGGCATGCAAAGTTTTCTCAGCCAGCTGCAGCTGCGAGCATCGCGAGATTCCCCGAAGCGACCATGGAAGCCTTCACCACCTTCCGCGGTGACTCGTTTCGTAGGGACGACGATGTGCCGCGTCAACACCACCTCGGCGCCGCTATGACTAAACGCGGTCGGCGGACCAAGCATTGTTCGTGGATTCGCCGTGTCCGCTGTTTGCAGCAGGGGAGCCCCTGGAAGATATTTTGCGCGGCCGTCTCACGGGGCTTGGAAGTCATGGACGGACGCGTGGCCATTGTCTGCGAGGTCAACACTGGGATGAAGAGGCGCCTGCCCAGGCCAAGCCCCGTGTCTCCAAGAACCCACTCACCTCGGCGTGGTCAGTAAAACCTGTGTGGAAGTATGTGTAACCCTCCCCCTGAAAGGCGGGTCGACTACGATGACGTTGGACGCTACGAATTGGCGGTGAACTGCCGTTTTTCCCTCACCTAGGGATTTAGGGAGGGCAGAGTGTTTATAAGCAGCTGTTGTGCGGCTGCTGAGTGTGCTTTCTCTCGCAGTCATGCTAGACTGATGAACTGCAACGTCCTTATGTAGATACTGTAAATAAAACCATATTCCTCGTTCTCGTGGAGAAGCAGTCCTTCCCTTCAACAACGTCCTCAGCGTGGATATGTTGGACGACGGCATGGGCCAGCTACTATCTATTTCATGCCCGAATCCAAACATCACAACTGGCTGACAGCGGTGAGACGGACTTTGCGACGTGGTGCTGTGTCTGCGGTGAGTGCTTGGTTCTTGCTTCGATTCTCTAGGCTTCATATTGTGGTTGTTCTGTTTAGAACAGTAGGGAAGCTAGATTGTTGATTGTTATCTTGTTAGATTGTTGACAGTAAAGCAGCAATCGTGGAGTTAAGGACACTGCTGAGAGACGAATTGTTGATTGTTGGTGAGGAACTGGGCCTAGAGGTACGCAACGAAATGCTAAAATCAGAATTATTGCAGCTAACTTCTGAACAGGCTGGTGAGGAAGAAATTGAAATGGGGTTGGAACTTCTAAAAAAAAAAGAGAGAAACGCGACAGTGAGACAGAAAAACGGGACAGAGAAGAACGGGACAGAGAGAGAGAGAGAGAGGAACGCGAGGAAGATTGCGTATTAAGAAAAATGTAACTTGAACTTGAAAGCAAACGTTTGGAGTTGTCTCAAGGAAGTGAAGGGGCTCTGGGACGATCAAGTGAGGCAGAATGATACCGCATGGACAGGCTGTTAAAGCCATTGGAGGTAGGGAACGACATAGGCTTGTTCCTAGGAAATTTTGAAAGGACTTACGAGAAGATGAACTTCGGTCCGAATACATGGCCACAGCGGTTGCTGTCTATGTTGCCGTGTGAGGCGGCGGAAGTAATCGCCAGACTGAGTGCACAGGATGCATATGATTATGCAAAAGTTAAGGCTAGTCTCTTGAAGAAATATCGCCTTTCAGCCGAAGCTTTTCGGCAGAGATTTAAAAGCACAGGCAAGAAGAATAGCGAGGGATATCCGGAGTTTGCATATAGCTGAAAGGCAAACCTAGTCGAGTAGCTGAAAAGCGCGGAAGCGTACGACAGCAGAGACATACATGATCATTGACTGCATGTGTCTAGAGCAGTTCTACAAAAGCATCCCCAAAGCTGTGAAACTGTGGGCACAAGACAGAAGGAATGTATACACTGTGGAAAGGGCGGCTGAATTAGCCGAAGAGCACGCAACGCGTAGAAAGCTGAAATCCGAGGACGGAAATCGGGACGGTCTAAATGGACCGCGGAAACCATTTCCGTTCAAAAAGGATTCACAGACTAAATGACCTGAACCTGTAGACGTGTAGGAAAAGCCCTCAGAAAAGAGCGAGGAGAAATCAAACGGGGAAACAGTACCGAAAGAGCAGAAAAGAAAATTCGAATCTTTCAGACCGATCCGCTGCTATAAGTGCCACAAACTCGGACATATCGCTGTAAACTGCGTGAAGCCGAGCGTAGTTTTTTTTCTACGTAGATGAAAAAGACGAGAATAAGGAACTTTTAAGCCCATATCTTCACGACCTACAAGTTAATGGCAAACCATGCCGGGTGCTGCGAGGCAGTGCCGACACTATGGACATTGTCCATCCGTATTACGTGACGGTACATTACTTCATGGGAGAAGTTGCATGGATAAACCAGGTTGTAGAGGAACACTGCGTGTGTCTGCCCATCGCCCAAGTGAAAATCAGTGGGCCGTTCGGGGAGCTAGTGACCGAGGCTGCAGTTTCCAAATTTTTGTCACTGCAGTACCCCTACATTTTTTCGAATCGTTCGGATCAGTTACCACGTGAAAAAAGGCTTAAACTAGGAGAGGGCGTAGTAGAGGCATTGACGCGAGGCCAAGTTCGTAAATCGCGTCGCTTTCGGCTGAAAATGCACAAGCTGCTCCAGCGAAAGTAGCAAAAGCGGTAACTTCAGTAATCGAATCCGAGGTAGGCTTGGACGAAAAAACGGTTGAGGAAAGCCTGCCAGCTGACCAGCTTAATGAGAGCGTATCACTAGGGCATCAAAGTTCAGGCCTGCAAGAAGAGCCAGCTGACGCAATCGTAAGCGAGACAGGGTCGTTATTATCACCGGCCTCCAGGAACTTTGATCAGCTCTTACGTGTGGACCGAGAGTCACTGGCAGCCGAGCAAAAGAATGATGACAGCTTGACTAAATTACATCACACAGCTAAAGAAGGCATTGCTAGGCGCAACGTGACGATATATGAGAGAGGAGGATAGTTGTATCGGTACTACAGAGACCGAAAGGGCAGGATTCTAGATCAGTTAGTCGTACCTACTAAGTACAGGGAGGACCTTTTGAGTTTCTGTCATGGAAATGGGTGGTCCGGCAACCTAGGCATAAACAAGTCGAAGGAAAGATTGCTTATGGAATACTAAGGGCCAGGCTGTTTCAAAGACGTAGAAAACTTTGTAAGATCATGCGACGACTGCGAGCGTTTGGGCAAACTAGGAGAGACCTGGAAAGCTCCAATAAAGGTAGTGCCCTTAATAACAGAACCTTTCAGATGACTTGTGATAGACACGGTAGGGCCTCTACCGAAGACAAAGTCGGGTTACAGGTACTTGTTTACCATGCTGTGTCCGGCTACAATGTTTCCAGAAGCAATCCCTCTGAAAGAGCTCAGCTCCACCAAAGTAGTAGACGCGCTTTTGACTGTATTTGCACGAGTTGGGTTTCCCGCCCAAAATTCAGGCGGATCAAGGGTCAGTATTCACCAGCGCACTGACTTCCACATTCTTGCAAATCTGCAGGGTAAAGTTGATACACAGTTCCGTCTATCACCCTCAATGAAATAGTGTAGAGAGGTGATTTTCAGTGCTTAAGCGAGTTTTGCGGGCGCTCTGTTACGGACACAAGGAAGACTGGGAGAATTGTCTGCCGGCAACTTTGTTTGCTTTGTGAGCGGTTACTCATGAGGCTACAGCGTTCTCGCCAGTAGAACTAGTGTACGGGAGGACACTCCGTTCTCCACTGAGAATGTTAAGAGAAATGTGGGAGGAAAGTGGAGAGAGTCCAACAGTGGTAGAATACGTGCTAAATCTACTGTAACGGCCAAGTGCAACCCAGGAACTATTCGAAATGAACATGGGAGTAGCCCAAAAGAACGCCAAGTTCTATTACGACGAGAATGCGAGGCTTCGTACGTTTAACGCCGGAGACCAGGTAATGATCCTCAAAGCTTCAAGAAAGAACAAGCTGGAAGTTTACTGGGACGTACCCGCTAAAGTGTTGCCCAAACTTTCATATACTGACTATGCTTTGAAAACGCCCGGCCGCAGGAAGGAGGTGATGATATACCACTGCAATGTTATGAAGCCGTACGGAGAGCGGAGCGGAGCCGTTAACTTTACCATCAAGGAGCAGGATGACACTAGTACCGAGTTTAATGAGTATAAGCCGATCCCCAACTATAAAATCAGCCTGGAAAAAGTGTTTAAATATTCGGTAAGTTCGCACCCTCTTTGATCCGAGCAGCTAGATGAGCTAAGAGAGATATCTCGACAGATTCAGCGATCGGCCAGGTAAAACCGAGCTAATAACGCATGAAATAGAGCTGACCTCAACCGAACCAGTAAGATTGAAGCCTTAAAGGGTGTCTCCACGATAGGGAGAAATTATGGAGGCAGAGATACAGCGCATGCTAGAGTTGGGAGTTATTGAGCCCGCTGAGAGTGACTATACGTCACCGCTAATACTTGTAGAAACCCCTAACAAGGACCCTCGTCCATGTGTTGATTACAGGAAGTTAAATGCCATCACTAGGGATAAGCTGTACCCGATACACAATATTGAGGAACGAATTGAAAGAGTTAGCGCTGCTAAATACATTTCATTTATACATCTCGTGCGGAGATACTGGCAAGTTCCCCTTTCAGAAAGTGCCAGCCGCTATGCCGCATTTATCTCACCTGTAGGCACTTTTCGCCCTCTCGCACTCAGCTTCGGACTGAAGAACGCGCCGTTAACTTCTATAACGTAATGGATATTGTCCTGAAAGACTTGCAGGAGTTCGCCTTGCCATATCTTGATGATGTAGCATTTTTTTCGGACAGCTGGGAACAGCACGTAACGCGCCTCAAACAGGTTTTCACACGGTTGAGGAAAGCCGGCTTAACGATGAAAGCGGAAAAGTGTAGGTTTGGCTGCTGGCAGGTTACCTATCTGGGCCATGTTGTCGGTCAGGGCACGAGACGGCCGGCTGAACTGAAAACAGCTACGATTGGAGAATTTTCACAGCCGCGCACGAAAACAGACATAATGTTACGAACGATGTTTATTTACAGGGTGAAACGGTGAAACGAGGTCCGAGAGGGAAGCTACAGGCCAGGCCCAGCCGGCGCAGAGTACCGCGAGATCACGCGCGCACACTCTACTTCTTCTTTCTCTGCCTCAGCCGCGCACTGCTGCGACATTTTCCCCGGGGGCAGACGAAGCTCGCTGAGCGAGTTAAAGGGACCTGTGATGGCACTGCTTGAGTCTGGCCACGTGAACAACTTGCGTCGCCCGTGAACGCCGATTACTTGCCGTCACTTTGGCGACGACATAGTTCACATCACTCAAGCGGCTCAGTATAACGAATGGTCCGGTGTAAGTGGCGAGAAACTTGCGGTACAATCCCTTTTTGCGAACAGGTGTCCACAACCAAACATAATCACCGGGAGTAAAGCTGACGGGGATATGCCGCGCATCATAGCGAATCTTGCTGTTGGCTTGTGAGGAGAACGTCCTAAGATGCGCCAGTCGACGTGCTTCCTCAGCACGACACAGAGTTTGGGCGGTGGAAGGATCTTCTTGGAACGATAAAGGTAGAATAGTGTCTAGAAAGCTCTGCGGTGCGCGGGCGTACAGCAAAAAGAACGGCGCATATCCAGTAACTTCGTGCTTAGCACTATTGTACGCGTACGTTACAAAAGGTAAGACGGCGTCCCAATTCTTGTGGTCAGCAGCGACATACATTGATAACATGTTGGTAAGGGTTCGATTCGTCCGCTCCGTGAGGCCATTGGTTTGCGGGTGGTAAGGAGTGGAATGACGATATGCAGAACCACAAAGCCGTAAAAGTTCTTCAACGACGTCGGCGGTATCACTGGTGCTATCTGTCATTGAAGTTCGCGCGTCGCGGCGAAGAGAAATCGCGCCACTTCCACAATCCAAAGTTGCCCCCCACTCACGCAAGAAATCAATTCCTAAAATAATGTCATGCGTTGTACGTGCAAGCACAGTAAATTCACTTCTAAATGTCTGCTCCCCTATCTCAACTGAAACAGAACAGACCCCAAGTGGGCGTAACATTGCCCCGCCAACTCCACGAAAGGTAGCGTTCCTATCCCAAGAAAACATAACTTTTGGTCCAAGACGATTTTTGAAGGACAGGCTCATAACAGAAACTGCCGCCCCAGTGTCAATTAATGCAAAAGCACTCACATTGTCAACTAAAACACGCACTTTGTTTTTAAACAATCTTACACAAGGGAGTATTGATGAAGATGAACATATTGCGGCCTCACCCCCGTCGGTCGCACCAACTAGTTTCCCAGCGGCGGCGGTGATAACGAGCGACGACGAGGTGATGGAGAGCGTCGTTGTCATGTCGGTGGTGGTGTCAGGCTGCGATCGGAAACGGGGGAGTCACTGCGGTTCGCACGTCCCTGCTGGAGCCGCTGGAAGAAACTGGGATATGGCCAGGGCTCGTCAGCGGGCACGCGGGGTGTGTAGAAATTAAACCGTGGAGCACGCTGCTGGCGGCGGTGGCAATACCTAGCAATGTGTCCAGGCACACCGCAGCTGTAGCAAATGCATGAGTCGCGGCTCGTAGCGGGTGACACCGGTGACATGGGTGTCATGGGTAGAAACGTACTCTCAGGCTGGTTGTATGAGGGAAGAGCCCGCGGAACAAATCGTTGTGGTGCATCTTGTCGGCGTTTCAGACTTGTCGGTTGCGGTGGCAAGTTGCTGCTCTCCGTACGATCAGCATAGGTCCTGCGAGGTTCTCGGAAACTCTGAAGTGCCCAGGTGGACGGTGCCACACGAGAACGATGGTCAAATGCACACTGATGGCACGTATGAGCATCGTCAACAACTTTAAGGCGTTCAAGCTCTTCTTTAACCACTTGCCGAATCACCGAGGAGATGTCGTCGTGGGTTGGGACGGACACACTTGCAATAGTAGTAACATTGTCCAATCGTCCAAACTTTGGCCCAATCCTTCTCATTTTCAGCGCTTCAAACGCCCGGCAGTGTTTCTTCAGATCAGACGGAGTACTAAGATCTTCCTTCGTTATAAGAAAATTATAAACATCTTCAGCGATTCCTTTAAGCAGATGGCCTACTTTGTCTTCGTCTGTCATGGTAGCGCTGATGATTCCGCATAATATCAGAACAGCCTCTATGTACGTTGTACACGTTTCGCCAGGTAATTGAGCTCGTCGGGAAAGCGTCTGCTCAGCCTTCTTTTTCTTAGAGATTGGGTCCCCGAAGCACTTGGTGAATTCTTCTACAAAATTATCCCAGCTCGTTAGAACGCTCTCGTTGTTTTCAAACCAGAGGAGCGCGGTTCCAGCGAGAAAAAAAAACCACGTTATCGAGCTGCTTCGTAGTGCTCCAGTGGTTGTGGCGACTCACTCTGTTGTAGTGTTTGAGCCAGTCGTCGACGTCTTCGTTGGCCTTCCCCGAAAAGGAGGATGGCTCTCGCAGCGGTGTCCAGTAGCCAGCCTGACCTGCTTGATTGCTGTCTGGTCCGCCGCAGGTGGGGTCGTCATTGCCTTCTCCGGAATCGGCCATGTCCGCTGCTTGTGGTCGTAAACCGGCCAAGCGTCTACTCCGTCGGACAGTTGGTAGAGCTGGGTCGTCCAGGATCGTCCAAGATTTACCCAGCACCTCCACCAAAGATGTTACGAATGATGTTTATTTACAGGGTGAAACGGTGAAACGAGGTCCGAGAGGGAAGCTACAGGCCAGGCCCAGCCGGCGCAGAGTACCGCGAGATCACGCGCGCACACTCTACTTCTTTCTCTGCCTCAGCCGCGCAGTGCTGCGACAATATGTTCATATTTGGGACTTGTGGGGTACTATTAATGGTACATTCCAAATTGCTCGCAAATATCAAGTCCTTTAACGGACGCCCTCCGAAAGGGAGCACCGAATAACGTGCGCTGGGATAAGGACAAAGAGAACGCTTTCCAAAATTTGAAAACGCTATTGGTTTCTCGTCCTGTGCTTCGTGCGCCAGACTACACAAAAGGATCCATAGTTCAGTGCGATGCAAGCGACAGAGGTATGGGCGTGGTAATTAGACAGGTCGGCGACGATAATGAGGAACATCTTATCCTCTATTCCAGCCGTAAACTAACTGTAGGAGAGGAAGCCTACAGCGCTTCAAAGAAGGAATGCGCTTGTTCGGTTTGGGCAGCCCAGAAGTTGTCGTGTTACTTGTACAGAGCGAGGTTCATCTTCGAGACCGACCACTGTCCTCTGACGTGGCTCAATCAAATGTCACACACAAATGACCGCTTGCTCTGATGGAGCCTCACTCTCCAAGAGTACAACTTCTCCGTTAGATATAAGAAGGGAAAGTTGCACAGCAATGCGGATGGATTGAGCAGGCTAATCTGAATTCTGCGTTTAAGGATCCCGCCTAAATTTTAGGGTTGTTATTTTTAATTTTGTTAAACCAAGTAGATCCCCTCTTATTTAGCAGGATTCCCTCCATGATTGCTGAATTTGTCAGTACGAGATTGCTTCAAAAATTGGCGTAGCGAAAAGCAGCATTTTTTTGTTTCTGCATCTATGTTTTCTTTGAAGCTTAGCAGGTCTAAAGTGAGACCCAAGATACGTCATCTCGGCGCAGAGCTGTGTTGTGGGGTTTGTTTTGCAGTTGCCGGTCCTTGTTGGATGTTTTGGGGCGGTGACATCATTGCACAAGTGGTCGCTGCAAGCCAAGGCATCACCCTCTGGCCACCAGCCGTTCTCTTCCTGTCTGGCGGTTGTCAGCGCTAGATAGTCGAGATTTTCCGGGCCATGGAGGAGCTGTTAGGAACGGCCTGCAGAGGTGCCTACATGCAAAGTTTTCTCAGCCAGCTGCAGCTGCGAGCGTGGCGAGCTTCCCCGAAGCGACCATGGAAGCCTTCACCACCTACCACGGTGACTCGTTTCGTAGGGACGACGATGTGCCGCGTCAACACCCCCTCGGCGCCGCTATGACTAAACGCGGTCGGCGGACCAAGCATTGTTCGTGGATTCGCCGTGTCCGCTGTCTGAAGCAGGGGAACCCCTGGAAGATATCTTGCGCGGCCGTCTCACAGGGCTTAGAAGTCATGGACGGACGCGGTGGCCATTGTCTGCGGGGTCAACACTGGGGTGAAGAGGCGCCTGCCCGGGCCAAGCGCCGTGTCTCCTAGAACGCACTCACCTCGGCGTGGTCAGTAAAACCTGTGTGGAAGTATGTGTAACCCTTCCCCTGAAAAGCGGGTCGACTACGATGACGTTGGACGCTACGAATTGGCGGTGAACTTCCGTTTTTCCCTCACCTAGGGAGCTAGGGATGACAGAGGGTTTATAAGCTGCTGTTGTGCGGCTGCTGAGTGCGCTTTCCCTCGCAGTCATGCTAGACTGATGAACTGCAACGTCCTTATGTATATACTGTAAATAAACCCATATTCCTCGTTTTCGATGAGAAGCAGTCCTTCCCTTGAACAACGTACTCAGCGGGGATAAGTTGGACGACGGCATGGGCCAGCTACCATCTATTTCATGCCCGATTCCAAACATTACAGTCCCCAGGCAAAAACTGTCGCAGTCAGCTTGACGCGACCTGGGTGCTTACAGAGAGCAACAGGCTGTGTATTTCACAAAGTTGAGCAATTGTAAATACATACAGTCATTATAAAGAAGAAATGAACTTGCCTGATACAGATACAGCATACATGGTGGATACTATCACAGAATGCATAAACACTGCAGGAAATGTAGCAGCCAGGAGAAAAGAGAAAAAGTTCGTTGCTTCATCAGGCAGTCACGCACCTCCGATTTAAAAGGGCCGAGTGTGGCACTGAAATTAATGTGAGCTTCTAAGTGGTTGTATAGTGTTGGTATACAGTAATCCAGCCTATATCTACCGTAATTTGTACGTGTACGCGGCACTGGTATTAGCATGTTACGTATGCTGAAGTCATACGGGGAATGTTCTGTATCGTTTGGGAGTTTATTTTTATACATATAAAGAGATAGTTTATAATCGTATATCTTAGACGCCTTAAACATGGTATGTTTAATGAACAGGGGACCAGTGGGTAATAGGCTCAGGTGTCCATTAAAGTTCTCAAAGATTCTTAGTACCTTCTTTTGGAGCCGCTCCAGTTTGTTATACGTGGTGGTCGTTGTAGTACCCAACCTAAAATTAGCATAATATATTGCATTATTTAGTCTACTTGGAATTAATTCCCTCAGTCTGTAGAGGCAACCAGCCGCTTTGCCTAATTCAATCGTGAGCTTATTAACGTGCATGTTCCAAGACATTGTTTGTTCGCTAAGGTGAGCTGGGGACCACCCAAGAACACCGCCTCCGCACTCGAGGAAAGACAATAATAATGGAGAGGAACCTAAAAATCTTAGAAGGAAAACGAAGCATATCACAAACGCATAGAACAGCTAGAAAGACGGTTGGAGGAGGTAAATAAAGCCCTGCAGGATCAAAGGACCGGTAGTCCCCCTAGACCGCAGACTCCACCACAACAACCACAGCAACCAGAATCTTTCGAAGACCAAATGAGAAAATTTATGATGTGTATACAAAAGAAAACAAATGTAATAGAACACAAAATGGCAATAATGGATCAGGAGATCCGAAACGCACGCAAACAACAAATCTCACAACAAGGTAAAGACAAATTCTACCTAAGAATACAGGGCCTCGAAAACTACAACGCGTCTAACATGGAGGGCTAATCATGACCAGACACGAAACAATAGAAATTTGGCAATGGAACTGCAAGGGCTATCGCAAAAAAACAAGGGCAACTCCTACAATACATAAACACACAACTCACACCACCAGATATCAAAGCACAACAGGAGAAAGGGAAAACCACACCAACGCTAAAAGGCTACATGTGCTATGAAAAAGAACGCACAGCAATACTAATCAGTAAATCCCTCACCGCCATAGCACAGGACAGCATAGCCGACACAGACATAGACCACGGTATTGTTGAAATACTTCCAAAAAAGAAAAGAAAATACAGCAGTGTCTTTGTCATAAATCTCTATAGTCCCCCGAGCCAAAAAGAGGCGGACTTCCGCAAACTTTTTGCAGGAGCGAGCAAATTAGCCAAAACAAACCCCCTAGTGATTTTAGGAGATTTTAACGCCAAAAATCTGACCTGAGGTTACAAAAAACCAGACAAGAAAAGCATACAAGTTAAGGAAGCAGCAGATATATACTGCTGCACCCTCATAACAGACGACAGTACGCCAACCAGACTAGGTAACAGCATAAGCTCCGAGACATGCCCCGACCTAACATACATCCGGGGAACAGACAAGGCTATATGGGAAAACCTGCTGGAGAATCTGGGCAGCGATCACTACATCCTAAAAACTCAATTGGCTACCGGAAAAATAAAACGCAAAATTGGCACCAATAAGGTGACAGATTGGAATGCCTTCAGGAAGGAATGCAAAACTATAGAAGGAATCATCGAGTCCTAGAAGGCTGGGGAAACAAGCTCAGGGAGATGCTCGACAAGTACACCAAAGAAATAGAAAGAACAGAGGAAACACCTGAGGTGGACTCGCGACTACTCAAGCTATGGGAGGCAAGACGAGGGCTCACTAAAAGATGGAAAAAACAAGGGCTAAACAGGAAGCTCAAAAAGAAAATCGCAGACGTAACCAAGGAGGCGGAGGAGTATGCGGCTCAGCTTACTAGGCGAAACTGGCAACAGTTTAGCGAGTCCCTAAACGGAACCCTTAGCCTGGCAAAAACATGGCACATACTCAAGCCCAACAAAAACAAAATATGAAAACAATAAGGCCATACACCGCCTGGTACACCAATTCGAGGGATCGGACTCTGAACTGCTAGAGCAGGTCAGAGTCAAATGTTTCAGACATGACAACCCGGCTGCCTACACACAACAATACAAAGGGAAAGAAAACGAGCTGCTGGACAGGCCAATCACAAAAGAAGAGGTGTACGCGGCCATAAGAAGCGTAAAAAGGAATACAGAAGCGGGCGCGGACAAAATCAGAAATTCACTTATGCGAAATCTAGGGGATGAACTGGTGGAACAACTCAGCAGTTTCCTCAATCAACACTGGGCTGCAGAAACGGTACCAAAGGAATGGAAACACGTCGAGATTGTAATGATCCCCAAAGCAGGTAAAAAGCTACAGGTAACAAACTTAAGAGCAATCTCCCTCACATTGTGCTTAGGCAAATTATATGAGAGGATAGTAACAAAAAGACTACAACACTACATGGAGGAAAACGAGCTATACCCCCATAGTATGTTCGATTTTCGATCCAAGCTTTCGACACAGGATTTTTTTCTCCAAATTAAACATGAGGTTCTCAGCAACATACCGTACAACGGAGAACACGTTTTAATGGCACTAGACGTAAAAGGAGCTTTTGAAAATGTCAGCCACGCGGCAATCCTGGAAGGTCTTAACAGCGTAGACTGCGGAAAGAAAGTACACGGATACGTCAAAGCCTTCCTCTCCAATAGAACAGCAACAATAGGTTTGGGAGAGATCCGATCGCAAAAATTCCCCACACCAAACAAGGGGACACCCCAAGGTTCAGTAATTTCCTCGATACTCTTTAACATCGCACTGATTGGCCTAGGGTATAAACTAAGAAAAATCGAAGGCACACAATACTCCATGTCTGCAGATGACATCACCATCTGGGCCACTAAAGGATCGCTGTGCCAAAAAGAAAGCTATCTGCAAGAAGCAGCCACTTGAGTGGAAGAATACGTCGGGGAAAGAGGCCTTGAGTGCTCAATGGAGAAATCCGAGCTTCTGAGAATTACATGGGGCAAGAAAAGCAAAGAAAGCCTTAACATGCGGCTAAAGGGGCAGCCGATACCGGAAAGCCAACAAATCAGGATCCTTGGAATGTGGGTGCAATCCAACCAGCGCTGCACCCACACGCTGAAAACACTCAAGCACTCAACAACCCAAATAGCACGCATGATCACGCGGGTGTCACAAAAGAGATATGTCATGAAAGAAGGAGACACACTTAAGCTGGATGGGAACCTGGTGGTCAGCAGGGTCGCATACTCACTCCCGTACTTCAACTGCACCAAACAGGAAATACAAGAAGCAGACACCATTTTACGCAAAGCGTACAAAACAGCACTTCACCTGCCGTACAATACATCGACAGAGAAACTAATGGCACTTGGTTTAAGAAACACTTTCGAAGAACTAAATGAAGTCCAAAGTATTGCACAGCTCATGAGACTCCAGCAGACCAAAACGGGAAGGGAACTGCTAATAAGGCTAGGCTTCGCGGAATCAATCAAAGAAACCCAAAGAACGGAGGGAATTCCTGATGAATATCGGAAAACATACACTGTTAGCCCCCTACCCAAAAACATGGACCCAAACCTTCACACGGCGCGAAGAGACGCAAGGGCGAAATAGGTCGAAAAGTACTTGGCCGCAAAAAACACAACAGTATACACAGATGCTGCAGTATACGCCAAGCAAAGAGGCACAAACATAGTAAAGACAGCTGCGATAATAAGAAGCCCGGACTACAAAGTGATCAGCAGCGCGTCAATGAAGGACTGCTCGGTAACGGAAGCTGAGGAAATAGCCGTAGCTCTAGCGGCAGTCGAGGGCTACCGATCCGAAAGGTCTTTAAGAATACTCACCGACTCGCAAGCTACGTGTCGGAATTACATGAACGGCAGAATAGGACTCAGAGCGCTTCACATCCTCCGCTCCTGCAGGGCTAACAACAAAGTCAGGCATACAATATTCTGGATACCGGGTCACGCTGGAATAGAAGGGAACCTAAGGGCGGACAAGGCAGCTCGAGAGCACACAAACCGAGCGGCCACGAGCACCGACCCTGAGGAACCCATACCAGTCAACCCAAGCTACTCAGACATTCTGAATTACTATAAGGGGGCCCGAATCAAATACCCTCCACCCCACAACAGCCTAAATCAGCATGAAGCAACCTCTTGGAGGAGGCTGCAAACAGGAACATACAGAAATCTAAACACACTAAGCAAGATGTTTCCCACCCAGTAAAGAGACATTTGCCCCTGGTGCGGCGCCAAGTCCACCTTATATCACATTACATGGGGATGCGTTCACAATCAACAATTCCTTCAAATAAAAGATCCGAGTGCGGAGCAGTGGGGAGCAGTGGGAGAGGGTGCTCTCTAGCAGCGACCCGAAGTTCCAGCATGGACTAGTAAGGCACGCTCGCCAAGTAGCCACCCTCAGTGTTGCCCTGGAATAGGGGCGTCGACCCTGCGCAGATGGGGAAGAAGACCGTGAAGACGACCTACCACATTTGTCACCGCTAATTTCTAACCAAGTAGAGCAAATCAAGTTTTTCCTCCTCCTTCTTGAACCAAACCTCCAAAAATTCTTCAGATGCAACGCGCTGCAGGGCCATTGCTTGGAAGTTTAGGGTGAGTTCGAAGTCACTTTGTTTGTTGAGAGGCTTAAAAATATTATGTTTAGTTTTTTTAATATTTAAGGTTATTCTGTTTGAGTTCAACCACTGTTCAAGGTTAATTAGGTAATTGTTTATCGTTGTGTTTAAGTGGGCTAAAGTTGATGCGGAAAAGAAAATATTAGTATCATCAGCACACATGACCAGTTTGGGAGAATTCGGCACACCACATAAGTCATTGATGTAGAGTATAAACAATAAGGGCCATATATATATATATATATATATATATATATATATACGCACTTGGCCCTAAAGTAAATATTGAAAATGTTGCGTAATTCATCTTAGTTTGTTAGGTAATTAAGCGTAATATAAAAGAAGAATATTGTAAAGATCGCCACATGACGGCAAACCGTATGTCGTTGGTTTCATTCAGCTTCGGTTAACCACTGGTTAAAATCCTTGGTTCAAGTTACGTGAAACACCATGTGTAGCCTCCGCACAGCTATTTGCCTCATGGACTAAGTTAATAGGGAGCAAAGCAATGAAAGGGTCGCCGTTTATGCTTAGTCGTCATGTGGTCGTGCGCCGATTGCACCGTTTACACTTCGTATTAAGCGGTATTTGGCGAAATACCAATTCTAATAGTGAGGTTTAAAATGTATACGCTGCAGTGAGGGGCACGAAAAACTTTGAACAAAGCGACACTTCGTATAAGGTGAGTTGTTTGTAACGCGGGTTTGCTGCAATTTGTTAAGTGGGTCACAAAGCTGACTTCAAATTTATGATTTCGTTTTTCAAAAATTTGCCTTAGTTCAAAAAAAAAAAAGGAGTTCTGTTGTTCGGCAACGTTAGAACACACCGACAATGTTTTTTTTTCTTTCATAAATCTTGAACTGGGGGTGTCACACGCCTAACGTGCAACTGCTTCGAAGCCTGCTTTTTCTGCGAAGCACAGAATAAGCGCCCTGTCCTCCGATTTCCTATCTACACTCCGCTAATCTTGTTAAGAGCGCTAAACCTGGCCTCGCTTTCTCTCCGCTCCTCTTTCTCCGGGGATGACAGCTTGCACATGTGCCACTAGAAGTGCAGTAGTCTTCTCATTACCGTGTGCTTTGATTCTTCGTGGGTACTCGAAATAAAAAAGTTGTACTGGTTCTAGGCATTTTCCCTGATTAACCTCCCATTCCCCTTAACACCCCTCTCTCTCTTCTGTGCCTCGTCATACAAAAACCACGCAGTGGCCAATATCCTACAGCGCTTTCCGGGACGGTCGCCAAACTATACGCAGCAAACAGCAGCGCTGAGATTTGATCATGCTCGTAATTACTTAAAGCGAATTACCCTATAGGTCAACACGAAAAGAATACTAGCAGGCATTTTAAAGCATTCAGCTTTCTTTCGTAACTCACCGCGATTTTTTTGCGCCTAACCGTTTTCGTTGGCCAATCCCGAAGGTAGGGCACTCTAACACAATGGTAAAAACCGCACGTTGATACGGTACTACCGGGGGTTGGTATCGGTGGTGCAGGTATTATGGGTAGCGTTTTCACATTATTCGCTCGTTACAGGTGGCTTTCTGAGACCTTGTCATCGAACCGCTGCGCCTCTGGTCGCACACTCTGCACGGAGTTCCGAACTGGTTCACTGAGGAAGTGGCACGCATAGTGGCCATTGGCTGGCGCGTGCGGGTATATGGCAGACTGGTTAAGACGGGCGCCACCCGTAGCACGTAGCGCAACACAATGCCACAAATAAACCCCCTGCCAAACCTTTCAAAACGGATTCTTTGATATCAACCGGGGCTCGTTGGTTCATAACTTCTTTCAAGTTGTAGAAGCGCTACCCCATTCTTCTCGCAGGAAAAAAGTCACCGCGACTTTGCACGTCGCGAACGCGGCTGACGCGTGTGGGTGCCGCTGCAGCACACGCTGTCTGCCTCGGCGCGCCTGCACTGCGCGCGCCGCAGGTCGGGACGGGGCTCGAAGCGCACGCAGCAGCCGCCGCAGTACAAGGCCCCGTGGTAAACATTCGCTTACCAACTGTACCAACTAGCATGGCGTCAGCGCTCGCAGGCAAACACGAAAACCTCACACTCGATGACCACGGACACTCGCTGTCAAAACGCTGGCTCGAGGAATCGAGGCAGAAAGTGACCCTCGTGCTGTGTATCGCGTCAACCCAAACTGAGCGGTGAGAACACAGCGCACGCAAAGTTACAGTGCCGTCGGGCCACCTAGCTTGTGTCTCCAAAGCAGATCGCTTTCAAGATAAAGCCCGCGCGACCGAATGTCGACCTGTCAATGTTAAAAGAAAAGGCAGCACACCCACAGCACGCGTTGTCCGGAAACGTGGATTATACGTACACCAGTGAGCAATTACAATCACTCACTCACCCGCTCCCCCGTCGGCTAAACAAATTTTCAGAGAATAGTGCTGACCTTACCCAGCTACCACGGAAAACATTATATCACATCTTTCGCTCATAGAATAAAATTACCGATTAATTGTTATCATAATTACTTGTTCAGGTGTCTTAAACGTTGTATTTCCTTCTGTTAAAATGTGTCACCTTGTATGATTTTGTTGTGAAAAGAAAAATCGCCCGTATGGCTTAAGTGCTAGGATTATCTGGGCTGCTCTTTATTGTGCTTAGCAAACGCCGTTTATGTTTGTGTGTTCCTCATCAAGTGAACGGTTATCTTGCATATACATACTTTGCTTCCATGATATGCCGTATGCTGTTGATAATATAGGGGCCGTCGCCTCATCAAGCTCCTTGTAAAGGTAGCTTTTAGCGTCTGCCCCATCCTTTTTGTAACTACAGGAAACATAATTTGTATGTGTAAGTGCAACGCGCCCCCCTCCCCCGATGCCATGCGCGTGGCGGAATACTGCGCGCTTCCTCCCTCGCGCACGCGATATTGAGTCGCCATCGTCACCTCACCGTCGCACGCACAGCGTACGGCGCGCGAGGACGGTGTTATGACGAGACGAACGCGATGCGTCTCTGTCGCATACAAAACCTGTAGCAACTGCCAGAGGAGGTCAACCAGTGTTGCCAAATGTCGGTAAGCAGAAGCAGCTAGATGGCAACGTGAAAGTAGCTACAGGTCGCTAAAAAATCCACGAAGGAGCTAAAAGTAGCTAATTTATTTTCACGCGCGGAGGGTAGCTGTATACAGCTAACCTCCGGCGGTGGTCGATGTCCGCCCGTGTACGCGTCGCGTCGACGCGAAGAAATTTTCGTCTCCAGTTTCTCGCGAATGCTCTGTGGCTCTTAGTATAACCTGTGTGTCATGGAAAAAATCATACTGAAATTTGCCGCTAAGACGACTATATTATTACCCTGAGTTTCATCTACTTTTCGTAATTACGTAGTTCACAGTGAAGTTGTAAGTATTGCGGAATTCCCGTCATGCTTCGCGCCAAAGGGCGGTACTTGCACACGTCACTACTTCATAATATAATAATAATAAATCACTCCAAACTGAAAAGATGTATTCGCTATCTGTGTCCTTCAACAACAACAACAACAACAACAACAACAACAATAACAATAATAATAATAATAATAATAATAATAATAATAATAATAATAATAATAATAATAATAATAATAATAATAATCATTATTATTATTATTATTATTGCTGTTGTGACATATATATATATATATATATATATATATATATAAATATATATGCACCGATTGAGGTAAAACACACCACTGCTTCGCTGCTCGTCCTTCATAGAGTGGAAAGGCTGATGAATTTTTTACAACATATTCTGGCTATATAACGCATTTATTGTCAGCTGTATTATCAAAAACAGAGATAAACAGAGCTTTCAAGTCATGTTTCCTTGCAGGCAACTACGAAGAGCATGTATGAACGAACAATAATTGTGCTCCCGTTTTTATTCTAATAATTTAGGGCAGGCGTAGTTTTCTCAAAGCGTCAAAGCTTGCGGGCTCACAAAAGACGAGCTGCGAATGCATGACGGATCTGTAAACATGTAAAAAATAAACTACATATACTTTATGGCCGTACCCAAAGGCCTATGAAACCTAAACAAATTCTTAGAAAAATGTGCAACTGTAAAAAATTAAAAGAAACAAAAAATTGCCTCGTCGACACTGAGGACTTCAACAAAATATAGGATTTTTGGTGCCCATTCTGTAGCCCTACGCCGAGCATTTCTACATTGTTTTTTGTTGCCATGTTTGCAAATAACATTTAACTGCCATGCAGTGGCATGGAAGATGACCAGTATTCTGGTTGATTAATCAGATACAAAAATTACGCTGCTAAAAGACACCTTAACCAAAAGGCTGACATTAGTAAACTAACGTCAAATTGAGACTGATGAATATAAAATTATTATAAAGACACTTGAAAGCGTTTTGGATATTGATTGTATTAACAAAATCTATTTGGTACATACCAAGTTCACGAAAACGACCATGAGAGCACCAAGACGTAGGTGGCTAGATAGATCGATCGATCGATAGATAGATGGATAGGTACTCGCAAAGTGGCGAATGTTCGCCAAGAAACGCTTTGCATTGAAAATCAAGCAGAGTGCAATATTCCGCACTAGGCAAACGGAGCGGTGACGTAGACGAGGGCCGCGCAGTTCGTGCGGTGCGATAAACGTTTCCGTGCACATAAACTGCGACACGCCATCACATGTTTGAACATATCTAAACGAAATTGCAGGGTTGCAACAAACGAAATAATCTAGAATAGCATTTGATACACATAGCTTGCAATAGATTTTAGCGTACAGCTCAGGAAGATTACTAAACGGGTTCTCGGGTTACCCGCATACACTTGTACAGAGCGCTTAATGCAGCTTGGCATTCATAATACTCTCGAAGAGATTGCAGAGGCCCAGAAGCGCGCACAGCTAACTCGCCTCACTACATCGAAGGCAGGGAGTTTCATCTTGCAGGAACTCGGATATCACCCCGATAGAGTAGCGGAGGAGTTCTCTGACGTTCTTCCGCCGATTCGTGCGAACATTACGGTCGCGCCCATACCTAGGAACATGCACCCCGATTCTAATCGCGGTAGAAGGAGGGCAAGGGCGGCCAACCTCCTTAGGCAAACACACAGTGATCAGCGACAAGTCAGCTTTGTGGATGCCGCTTGTTGTAAGGGACGTCGGGCGTTCACCATCGTCACAGTCGATGGTCGGCAAGGAATCACCAATGCTGCCTCGGTTCGGACGAGCGAGTCCGAAATAGTTGAACAAATGGCTATTGCACTAGCCCTGCTGAATAACTCACGGGAAGTCATCTATAGTGATTCAAGATCTGCAGTCAGAGCATTTGAAAAAGGCACCGTTTCCAAACAGGCCCTCAGACTTCTTGGGGACAAGGCAATCACGCACCACTTAATTTATTGGTTTCCCGCACATCAGGGTCAGATAAAGGGTGCTCCTCCCAACCTCAACGAGTCGGTTCACGGGGCTGCGCGTGAACTTGCCCACCGCGCTACCCTCGACCAACCGGAAGCTGACTCCCCAGAGAGCAGGGACACACCCTCCACCTACAACGATATTACTAAAGACTACTATCTCAGCCGTAGAACCTACTTTGTTCCTCATCCGTGGCTCAATAGAGCTCAAGCATTAACGCTCCGTCTACTACAAACGAATACCTATCCTAATCCGTCGCTCTTACATAAAATCTATCCGGATACTTACACCAATGCTACCTGTCACGAATGTGGAGAAATAGCCACGTTAGACCACATGCTCTGGTGGTGTGCCCAGACACGCTCTATCACCGCTAACAGTTCGGCCAGATGGGAGGCGGTTCTCCGCAGCCCTCTTCTGGCTGACCAACTCTGGGCTGTCCAGCAGGCTCACGATGCGGCCGAGAGGCTCGGCCTTCCGGTTCCCGCGTGGGAGCGGCCCGCTTCGTGAAGACTCACGATCTGCAGGGCTTCATTAAAGTTTTACCGTACCATACCATACTTCTAAGCGTACAATCAACCACATTGGCGAAGAAGAAAGTACTATATTACATTGCACACCTGCTACGCCTTCTACTGCGATGCAAGAATAGCGGAGCGAGCATCACAGCGACACAACCAGCTGCCGCAGACGCAGACCCAAACCTCCTCGCCGAAACGTGGGAGGCTGCGATCTGCAAGCCGGAACTGGCCGACGAGCGCGAACTCATCGCCCGGGCCTGGCGGGTGATTCAGGCCATAGGGTTCCTGGAATAAGGGACCCTGCCACGTCGAGTGACAAGCCACCCTTTCAAATAAAGGTTTATTCATTCATTCATATATTACATAACAGTAACCCATAACATATGGCAAGGCGGAAAGATAAAAATCTGTTTGAGAACTTGAGAAGAGCAATACAATTTTACCGGATGAGTACAGTACATACAGCACAATAAACTGGAAACTTACACTGTACACGCATAATTTTAATCAAATATAGGAAGAGCTCGGCCTCGAAAATCCTAATTGTTCAACCTCACAGGCAGTACAAGTATACAGAAAGCTACGTCAGAACACAAAGGCAATCACTCCTGCGGTACACACAATTCTTGGATAATACCTGCAGCTTGCACATCATCACCCTCTACCGTTGAGTACGATGCCATCGTAGGGATCTTTGCTGCCACGTCACTTGGCAAGCTATATTCACGGCATTTTTTTCTGCCGTCGAAGCCCGTTCCGCACACTTAGTAGCGCATTGAGTGTTTCAATGTACAACCGATATGGCTCTTGTTCTCCACAATGCTCATTTCGCAGAAACATCTTTCTGCTGCAGTGTTTGAGAAAAGCAACGAGAGCACTGTTATGGCGCGCAGCTCGGCAAAGGTGTTTTCACCCTGCGTGTCCCTATAGGAACCGACTTCTGCCCAGAAGCCATCGCTTGTATTCGTAGAGCACCATTTTACGCGCCGAAAACTCCTCCATTGCGTTTGGCAAGCGGATACGGCTTCCACGGAGAGGAACTGGGGCGCCAATTCCGTAATTTGCTCATGTGTTGCTTTCAGTGCGTGCTCTACAGGGAGGCGAGAAGCCTTTTGCAAGCACTGACTGTTTTCTGCAAGCCGCAGCTGCTTGAAGAGTTCCACTATGAAACGACGCTGAGAGCGAAGGCGCAGCTCTTTTTAATGCCCACAACACGATGTGGGGAGACTCGCGATTCATTGAAAATTTTCTTCTGACCTCGAGTACCTGCCTGCTTAATAAGAAGGAGCCGACCTATTACAGTGTCCAGCACAACAGGTATTCATCGATAGATCTAGCAATTGCCTCTTCTTCTCTTCTGCCTCACTTAGAATGGAACGTCATCAAAAAACTTTATGGAAGTGACCACTTTGCTGTAACCTTAAATTTAAGATGGAGTGCGCACATTAAAAACATAGTTTCGTCAGCCTCAAAAAGACTATGGTTACTTCGGCAACGTATGAAGCACTGTACAAGCAAGACAAAACTAGTTGGTTATACTTCACTGGTGCGGCCTCTACTTGAATATGGTGATGTCGTTTGGGACCCGCACACTAAGACTGATGCGAATAGGCTGGAAAAAGTACAAAAAAGAGCACTCAGGTTTATTTTTAATTCCTACGGAAGACAAGTGTCACTATCTGATCTCCGTTCAAGGTCTGGTCTTCCAACACTGGAGGAACGCCGTAAGTTACACCGTCTGAAGATGCTTTACACGGTAGTCAACGGCCAAACTAAAATGAATTTTGCCAAATAATTACAGTTTAACACGTGTAGAAGTACCAGCGGCAAGCACGAATTTACCCTTATTGTACCCCAGGCTGGAACTATCGCTTATCAATTTTCATTTTTTCCTAGAACGATAAGAGAATGGAACAAGCTTCCACAAGAGGTAACGAACAAGCGTACTGCCGATCTTATCGGCTATTTCTCAGTTGTGAGCGAAGCATGCATTTCCTTTCGTACCGAATTTTTATTCAACTCGTGTCTTTAGTTTTAGTGATATTGTTCTGCGCAGTAGCGTACAAAGTATGATCTGTGTTGCACTGTGTGTGAGCTTGCTGCGTTCGCATTTTATTTTGACATTTTCTTTGCTTGTACAGTATCCCTTTTTATTTTCTATGTACCACTCCTGCTTTGGCTGCCAAAAAGCAGCTGGAAGTATTTTCAAATAAACCTTAAATCTGATTACTCCGCATAAAAACCCTCCCCATATTCCTCGATGGAAATTAGCATTGGTGGACTGGGCGCATTTTAATGAATCAACTTATCTACCACAAGATTTTATAAATGATTTTAATGTAGATGATGGTGTTGTACATTTTACCGCTTTTTTTACTGATGCAGTCGAAAAGTTTATCCCGCAAACGAATGGTGGTTCACTTACTAGGATCGTTCCCTGGTGGAACGAAGACTGTTGAGAAGCCTGGAAGAGGCAGAATAATGCGTGGGACGTAATGCGCAGATCGCCAAATGGCGAAAATCTAACTCACTTTTCAAAAATTAAATCAAAGGCAAGGCGGACACGACGTCAGGCTAAGAGAAAAAGCTGGGTGAGGTTCCTTTCGGGTATTAATTCATACACTCAGGATGCGAAAGTGTGTAATGGCTTAAGAAGGCTAGAAGGGCAACAAATCCATCCGTTGCCTTGGGTGAACGACCGAGTTAATAATACCTTGCTAGACCAGGCAGACTCTCTTGGGGAGCACTTCGAGCCTGTGTTGAGCTCAATCGATTATTCTCAATCCTTCCTCAAATGCAAACGAACAGAAGAACCTAAGCCAGTCGTACGCAAATGCAGACAGAACGAACCGTATAACCGGCCTTTCAGTATTGCCGAGTTGAGAGCTGCCTTGATCGCATGCAAGAGCTCTGCACCGGGACCTGACAGAGTCATGTATGACACGATCAAAAACTTGCGCACTGACACACAAGTTACACTAGCCGCACTTTTCAACACTATTTGGGCTGCCGGATACCTTCCATCCACATGGAAAAAGGCGATTGTGATCAGTTTTGAAGCAGGGTAAAGACCCTTCCTTATCGGCAAATTACCGCGCGATAGCTCTTACAAGTTTTCTGTGTAAGCTTTTTGAAAAAATGATTAATCGTAGACTCATACATTTCCTTGAACTCAACAATATGATTGATCCCTACTAGTGTGGCTTCAGAGAAGGGCGGCCCACAAGTGATAATCTTGTGCGCATTGAAGGGTATATCTGCAATGCATTTGTAGATAAACAGTTTTTCTTATGGATATTGCTCTATGGAGAAGGCGTATAACACAACATGGTGTTAAGGGATCTTGCAAGACTTGTCGGGAATGGGCATCCGTGGATGTAAGCTAAACATAATACTGAGCTATTTGTCGAATCGTATCTTCCGCGTGAAAATCGGCAACGTATTGTCGCGACCTTTTATACAAGAAAGTGGTGTACCCCAGGGAGGCGTGCACGCTCTTTATCGGGAAGATGAAAAGGCTTCGTGCTTCGTTACCACTAACCCGTTTTTATTCCGTCTACGTGGACGACATTCAAATAGGCTTCAAATCCTGCAACCTCGCAGTATGCAAGAGACATGTGCAGCAGGGCTTGAACAAGGTGCCCAAGTGGGCAGAGAAAAATGGATTTAAAATCAACCCTCACTAATGTTCTTGTGTTCTTTTATCACTAATTGCACTAATTAAGTTCTGTAACTGATTACGTTATGGCCCATATTGCAATTTACAAATTCTAGCCGTGGAGTTTGCACGGTGGATCCACTTGGAACGAATTCTCAGGATGGCACCAGTTTCGAGATGTAGATTCCCTGAACTTTGCTGAGAATTGCGTTGGCCTTCCAGTTACTTTCTTATCAGAACATCGTTTTATGCATTCAAGCACAAAAGCAACTGGAACGCCTATGCATTTCTCCGCAAAGTTCACGAATTAATATCTCGAAGATGGTGTCATCCTCAGAATTCGTTCCAAGTGTATCCGCCTTGCAAACTACATGGCTAGAATTTGTAAATTTTAATATGGGCCATAAGGTAATCAGTTAGAGAAGGTAATTAGCGGATTTTTGGTAGTTAGTTGATTATGCATTTCAATTTACTGTGCACGTAATGTCCGCCTCTTCGAGTAGACCACCTCATGAGCTAGAATTGTGCTACCTGCCACAGGCAACCTGTAAAATAATTTGAAAGTCTTCGCTGAAAAACCTGGTATTTGTGCAGTTAAAATGGAGTTTGCACGGAGGCATAAAGCTCCTCTTAAGCGGGGCCACTGCAAGCTGCGTAGCATTCACACATTCACATGGCGGCAAGTGTGCGTTTCTTTTTTCTTTGTGGTCACATGCTTTCTATTTATTGCGACCTTTCAGCCGACGCATTTCAAGCGGCATCCAAAACCTGCGGCTCAGCAAACATCTATAATGTCGACACAAACTCTCACTCCCTCTCTGTCTCTTAACAGTGTTGAGTAAAAAATGTGCACTTAAACTGTCACAGCCAGCGTTAAGCAAACTTCGTTCTTAAAATTTCCAGAGACCTCATTACGGTAACGGTTCTTCTTGAATGTCTGCGAAGCAGGCGTTATTATCGCTCAAGCACCATTGCGTAGATATTGCCCGAAGTCTATTGCATTACATTTGCTTACTATGCATACCAGCTTGTTTGTATCCAAAAACAAACATTCGGAGTCGTAGTACTCCATGCAGTGATACTTGAGGGCTTTGAGAAGCGTAATGACAAACTCTTTTTTCTCACTTTACAGTAAAAAAAGTATATCTGTGAGAAGGTCAGGTATGATTGAAACGCCTGTGAATGACCGTTTTCTTTACTGGAGTGATTAGGTAAAATGATGGCCTGTGTGTCGGCTACGCTTTTTCACATTTATAAAGAATATATACAACGTAACACTTACTGATCATATGACATCAAGTTTCGAAACGTAGTGCCACAGAAAAATTTCGATCAGAGCACGCTGATAAAGTCTAAATAAAGCTGCACAAATATGTTCTATTAGGCTTACATTGCACAGAGCATAAAGTTTACTCTGTGCACGGGTACCGATAATGTTAATGATTTCACGTTTTTTCTGTATGAGTAAAAAAAAGGTTAGTGGAATACATTTAGACCACTTCATTTTACAGAAGGGCAATGTAATGTAACAACGTTCTAAATATTTTATTTACTTATAACATACCTGCATCGCCCATGCGGGTATTACGGCAGGAGGGATTACATTTTATAAAAAGAAACAATTGATCACATATGTAAAGCGCAATAAAACGCATCATTGTTTTCAATATTAAGAATGTTAGGTGAAAGAGCATTCCATTTCTTATAGATCGAACAAAAAAAGAATACCTAAAGACGTCAGCCCTGAAAGGAAACTCGCGGACTTTCAGTGCATGGTCGCGTTTCAACGACGTATATGTAGGTGACTTAGTATATCTTTATCTCTCGATCCCAATATTAAAATTTCTAAACATTTGTATTCATCAAACTTCTTTAATGTCATATTTCTCAAGGTATAAGTACATGACTGAAATGCGCGCTTCTTTGAAAAGGTGACGTGAACACATTTTGGAACATTTAGTGACATTTCCCTTGGATTGCACCATGTTCCTATAAGGTCTAAATCAGTCTGTAATGATGAAATGTCACTCGCGTTATCTCTGACTCTATAAATGACACAGTCATCCGCAAACATTCTAAATGAAGACGTAAGGTCACTTTCAATATTATTAATAAAGAGTAGAAATAAAAGGGGACCCAAAACTGATCCCTGAGGAATACCTGAGGTAATTGGAACATATACAGAAGAAAAACCGTTGAGCGCCACAGACTGCACTTTTGCACGAAGATATTCGGCAATCCAAGCTATGACACTGTTGTCCAATTTGTAGGCCCTAAGTTTTGAGATTAGAAGATTATGTGCAACTACATCGAAGGCTTTTTTGAAATCTAGAAATATGCAGTCTATTATTTCGGTTTTGTCTACTGCCGAGGCCAGATCATGAAAGAATTCTACTAACTGGTTAGAGCGTGAAAAACGTTGTCGAAAACCATGTTGACTAGAGCTTCGAATACTGTGCTTAAGTAAATGCGACATGATTGAAGTATAAGCTATATGTTACATTAGCTTGCATGAGATACTTGTTAAAGACACCGGTCAGTAGTTCTCAACGGCACTTCTCGGTCCGCTTTTGCGAATGGGTACAATGGGTGCCAGCTTCCAATCAGGCGGTAAACAAGACTCATATAAACACTTTGTAAATGACCGAGAAAAGTAAAAAAAAAACACAATATTCCAGAACAGTTTTTAAGAATCGATGCCAGAATATGATCAGGGCCACAAGCGACCGTCGGCTTCTTCTCCTGCAGTAATTTACGCTAACTTTCTACACCAAATATAACCTCAGGCATTTGTTTAATGTCCATTTGGCCGATCACATTAACAGTGCAAGAACGGTTTGGTCTAAACGCTGACAAGAAAAAATTGCTAAAAAGTTTCACTTTGTCTTTATCAGCATCAATTATGGTTTCAGAGATGTTTAAGGGGGGGGGGGGGTATAGAATTGTTTTCTTTACCGTTACACCTAACAAATCTCCAGAACTCTTTTAAATCTTTGAGCAACTTCACACCAAGGGATTCAGAGTAAGTATGCTTGGCCTGCTCCGCAAGACACTGAAAGCTTTATTTTTCATACATTTCATATCTAACCAAGTATTCTGGGATTTCGCTCTCCGAAACTTGAAATAAGGTCTCCTAATTTTTCGTATTGGTGTGCGCAGCTGATGATTAAACGAAGGCTTCCTTTGACTGTTTAGATGAGATAACATGAGTAGGAACAAATGTATCGCGCAATTCAAAAAGCTTATCTTTAAACAGCTTCCATAACTCTTCAATGTTCAATTCATCAACTAATGCATCAAAGGTAGGAAAATGACTCAAACGCCGAAATTATAGCACCAAAATCAGCCTTCTTATACACTTACACGTAAATCTTTCTGGGTTCCTTTTGCGACACGGACGCATATTGAACGTTTATATTAGCAGTAAAAACACAATGGTCACTTAAGCCGGGAAGTACATTCAGATTCGTTATAGTGTTCGGAACATTACGTAAGAGCAAATCAAGTACGTGACCTGTGCCGTCGTTCCGTGATGCATCACGAATGTACTGCTGAAACGTAAAATCGCAGACGAGATCCAGAAATGCAGACTACACATGGCCAGTGACCGACGCTACAGGGTCATCGCACGACCAGTCTATACCCGGAAGATTAATATCTCCCCCTAGTTCTGTGATATCGTTTTCAAGCGTATGAAGGACAGCAGACAGCTGAACAAACTGGTCGTATGGTGATCCCACAGGACGGTAATATGATCCAATATCTAGACTTTTCCGATTAGATAGCCTCACTTTGCAAAAGCAGACTCAAGATCCGCTGTAGAACCTTCCAGCGGTACACACGATAAGCTTGAGCTAACGAGAATAAATACCCTCCCCCTCTTGCTCCTCGATCGCGTCTGAAACAATGATAGCCATCTGGAAAAACTTCAGAATTTAAGACGCTCGAGTCCAACCATGACTCGGTGCCAATAACTATTGACGGCTCAACTGGTCTAAGAAGGATATGGAAAGAATCGACTTTATTTCTTATGCTCCTGCAGTTTATCACCAAAACACTCAGCATTTGTTTTATTTTAGTAACTGGTGATGGTCACATCTGCTTCCCTTTGTTGGTCACGCTATCAATCTGATAGCGTTTTTTGTCCACGTACAAAGCATCAAACTTTAGTACTGCTTTTATACCTTCTTGCCGATTCTGTTTCGCAAAATTCCATAAACAGCTTCTGTTATCCATCACCACGCGTGAAAAAACTTCGGGAATGCTATATATAGTTCGTGCCCTTTAACTTGCCCGCCTTACTTAACACTTGTTGGCGTACGTTGAAAGAGGAAAACTTCGCTATAATTGGGCGTGCTTTACCGGCTCCATAGCTTCCGATGCTGTGAGCGCGCTGAATTCCAACAGCATTAAGTTCCAGTCTCGTGCGGCACAGGTTTGAGACAAGTTCACTTGATTTAGTGGCGTTTTCGCCATTATCACTATCTTCAAAACCATAAAAAAATAGATTATCCCGCCTTTGGCGATTCTCAATATCGTCAATTTTTGAGCCAAAAGCCGACAATGTTGCCCGATTCTGACGCTGCTGTGCCTCAACGTTAGCCAGTGAAGAACGAATATCATGCACTCCTGTGATTGTTTCTTCTAATGACACAATACGAGCCTTCAGTTATTCTAATTAAGCAGAGAACTTGTTCTCTATTGCTGACAGCTTTTTCAATATTGTGTTTTGGCCTTCAAGTATTCGTTCAAACTGTGCAGCATCGGGCCCTATGTTCGGCTGTATATCGCCTCCGCACAGCAGCAAAATCAGAAAATAAAAAGCGGGACGTATCCAAACAACAAACTGACGTCTTACGAGTAACCTGCGCGACTTCAAAGAAACACACTGCTTTGAACACCAGAAATACAGTTTGGGGTGGAACCGGCAAAGCAACGCAAACATTCATCGAGGAATAGTGCTTGTGACTAACCAGCGAAAGTAGTGAACAATATATAAGGGTTGATGCCATGTCGCCGGTTCCACGCTCCGTCGTCGTAGTGCCGCTCCGAGGCTTTTGTAGCCGAAGGAAACCACCAGCGTTTCCCAGGGCGCACAGTTGCCATTCGTGAAGTGGGAAGAAGTCAGATTCGGTGAGCGCCGGGCACGTCTGTTGGTCCCAGAGCCGCGTAAAAGGCAATCCATCACAGTTCACTTCCAGTCGGGCGTCGCCGCTACCTACGCTGATGCCGAAGTGCAGCGTGACACAAAAACGTGCATGACGCCAATCTGCGAAAGGAGTAAACAATACATAGGGGTTGATGCATGTCGCCGGTTCCACACCCCCGATATGAATATGAAATATGAAAGTAGTGGCGCATTTTAAATATGCGTGTTTTTTTGTACATTACTTACGCAGAGCTTATTTTAGGGCTTTGGTGCCATTAGGTGTCAAAGATGAGACTCGAATACCGTGATGAAACTAAATATTTGGGGAGAGCGACATGCACCCTTATTAGAAGGAGTTTTTGGAACTCCTGGAATAGGGATTGTTTTCGTGGTAGCGCTATGGCCACCCCATAACTCATGTGCCATTCGCGAATGCAACAAACTGGAGACTACCGAGCCAACTGAATGTAAATGAAAAGCAGTACGCAAGTGAACAGCAACCAAGCATTCAAGACATAACATAGTGCACTTGAAGGGATAATAAGACTTCCGGAACAAGTAACTTCTCCTTCTTCTTCTTATATATGTGACATTACGGATTCTTGCAGCCACGACCAGTAGAACGACGAATCTCATTTCGCACAATTTAAGCCCTCTACGATTATTCGAACGAAATGTAGGCGAACGGCAATGGCTGCAGAAAAACGAGAGAGCAGAAAGAAAACTAATTTCACGGAACACTTGTCAGTAAAGAGCGTTCGAAATGGTCACTGGAGAGAGAGTTCGGGGATCTACGGATGATGTGGGGCGTGATATGTCAGACAACCACTCTTGATGGTTGAGAAAACTGCAGCTGCTTTGTTCTGTAGACAGCGGTTTCCAGAACATTAGATTGGCGCAGCCGGTTCGATTTGATTATGTTGAACTCGGTTTTATTCCCACTTGGAAGTGATGCTGCTAGAAGAGTTGTAGTGTCCTTTCTGAGCTTGTTGTTTTGCCATAAATGCGTGCTCAAGCTGTCCTGTCACCCAACACAATGACCCTGGGGCTACGGAGCTCCGCTGGTGAGCACGCTCGAACTCTGCTGGCTTGACTACAATGGGCACCGAGCACAAAAACAACCGTGTACTCAGGCTTTATAGGCGCATTCGCCTTATAGACGAAATCCACGTTAATCTACCTTTATCCACCTCAATCCACCTCGCTTTGATTTGCCTCAACCTTAATCCACTCTAATCGATCTTAATCCAACCTAATCCACCATTCTCCAATTTGTACCGACCTCAATTCATTTAATACACTTTACATCACCTTCACTCACTTCACTTCACCTTAATTCACTTTACTCCACCTTGAGACACCTTGCTCTAACATGTTCTACCTTTAATTCGTTTTACTTCACTTTAATTCACCGTAGGAGGTCCAGCGCCAGGAACGTGACGTCATCATTTGGTGGCGTGGGTTTTGGTACCGTCAAGATGTTCAGGCCATACGCGGAGGGGAGTGTTTCTTGAAACAGGAATATGTGTTAAGAAGAAAAAGTTGTCTGCAACTGTACATACATGACTTGCTCGAATTCGTTGCCTCAATATATCGAAAAGCCGAAACAGCTCGTGCTATGAAGTAACGTCATCATCATCATCAGCCTGGCTATGCCCACTGCAGGGCAAAGGCCTCTCCCATACTTCTCGAACTACCCCGGTCATGTGCTAATTGTGTCCATGTTGTCCCTGCAAACTTCTTAATCTCATCCGCCCAACTAACTTTCTGCCGCCCCCTGTTACGCTTCCCTTCTCTTAGAATCCAGTCCGTAACCCTTAATGACCATCGGTTACCTTCCCTTTTCACTACATGTCCTGCCCATGCCCATGCCCATTCCTTTTTCTTGATTTTAACTAAGATGTCATTAACTCGCGTTTGTTCCCTCACCCAATCTGCTCTTTTCTTATCCCTTAACGCTACAGCCATCATTCTTCTTTCCATAGATCGTTGCGTCGTCCTCAATTTAAGTAGAACCCTTTTCGTAAGCCTCCAGGTTTCAGCCCCGTAGGTGAGTACTGGTAAGACACAGCTGTTATACAGTTTTCTTTTGAGGAATAATGGCAACCTGCTGTTCATGATCTGAGAATGCCTGCCAAACGCATCCCAGCTCATTCTTATTGTTCTGATTATTTCAGCCTCATGATCCGGATCTGCCCTAAGTAGATGTATTCCTTTACCACTTTCACCGCCTCGCTACCTATCGTCAAGTGCTGTTCTCTTCCGAGACTGTTAAACATTACTTTAATTTTCTGCAGATTAATTTTTAGACCCACCCTTCTGCTTTGCCTCTCCAGGTCAGTGAGCATGCATTGCAATTGGTCTCCTGAGTTACTAAAGAAGCCAATATCATCAGCGAATCGCAAGTTACTAAGGTATTCTCCATTAACTCTTATCCCCAATTCTTCCCAATCCATGTTTCTGAATACCTCCTGTAAGAAGTAACGTAATTGTAGGCAATTTTTTTTTCTCGTCCTTTATTCCCTCTATAATTTGGGGGCTAATTCTGGCGCACACTAGCATCGCTTGCAGTGTGTAGCTTCGTTTTCGGGACAGCTTACCTGCTGGAAATTGTTTCTGCGCTCCTTGTACGTTCTTCCGGTGCATCTTGAGGTTTGCCCGACACACGCCGATCACGCATCGCAGCCGGTACGAGCATTCGGCAGCGACGTCCTGGCCGGGCAGCGGTCGGCTGTAGCCCGACCGCTCGCCTTCTGCATGCGAATACTGGAATCCGCAGGCCTTGTGGTTCACGGTTAGGACGCCCCGGTCGGGTCAAGGCTCGGTGGCTCTCACGGTCCCGCAAACGGACAGCACATATTCAACGTGCGGTCTGGTGTCCGACGTTATTCGGTGTTTTCCCTGCGACATGTTCCAACCTCGCTTTTCGCTTTTTGTTCTCCTCTGGCCTTTGTGTACTTCCAGGATTGGTTATCTTTGAAACTCCGCGATTTGCAATCATTGGGTTACTGTAACTTCGTGGATTTTCGAAATTGGTTCGTTTTTTAAATTTTTGTTCACTTGTGCAGCCTGTCTTCGTGCTTGTCGCTCTTCGTCGTCGTTTCTTGTCAAACATTGGACTCACGCGCGCGCGCGCCCTCTTGGTCGTCGTTTTCTTTTTTTCTTTTTTTTTTGTCGCACCATGCAGGCACCACTCGGCTTTGCGCACTGCACTAGTCACAATACCCTAGGAACTTCGTTCAGGTCAGGGTGAGTCAAATTCGGCGATGCGACGAAGAAGCGCAATCCGCAGCGGAGCGTGTCATACGAAGTCATGCTGACGGAAGACACAGCAGCGCTTTACAAGCCGCACGATATGTCGACGCTGGCTGCACGTTTGGAGGGTATAAGCAGGAGTCGGCGAAAACGTGTCATTGCACCTCGGGCAGCATTCATTCGCCGAGCAAGAAGACGCGACTGCGCTATGCCAACATTGCAAAGCGTGCACTGCATGTCTCTTACAATGCCGGCGCGGTGTATAGTTGTTGGCCGCACTTGGTGCGATGTGATCGGCTCGTTTGGGAGTGTGCATGCGTTGATTTTGATTTTGGAATAACTGGAACAGGCAGCGTAAAGTGGGCTCGGCGGCACCGTCGCAGACGTGATGAGTAACCACTTCGTATTGGTCGTAGAGGTTAGTAAGAAATGGTAAGTTGTTAAATGTCTTAGAAGTAATGACGTCTGTTTAGTGGAGCTGCCGAGCTCCCGGTGCATCTTCTCTCTTTGATTTTTTTAGATGATCCGCTTGATTCTGTTGCTCGGCGGTGAACTTGAGAAAATTCCAGGCGCAAACACGATCGAAAAAATACTAGAACATGTAAAGGAAATTAAAAGATCACAGAAAACTTTAGAAGCCGGATTTCATAATGTTTATTCTCGGATAGCGGAAATTGAAACCTCGTTCGTGTCTTTCAAACAGCAGAGTGAAAAGTTGATCAAATGTGAAGAGAAAGTTAATGATTGATTGATGGATATTGTTTCTTGGCGCAACGGCCAGAAATGGCCAAAGAGCGCCTTTACATTTGGTGATGAATGGTAATGAGTATCGATAATTATGGCGGTAATCGAGTGGCAGTATATTGGCCTAAAATATTCGCCGTAAATGGTGTAAAATATGTATCTATTAAAATAATGTCAATGAAAAGTGAGTCCTATGGTTGTAAAAGTACGTTGTGAAGAATTAGATACTAAAACATGTTAATTTATAGCAGCACCGGTGCCTCTGCGGAGCCCTTCAGCGCAAGGGCTGCGAAGCATGTGCTCTATAAGTGATTTCATTGCAGCTACAGCTTCTAAGCAGATGCTGTGCTACAAATAGCCTGGCCAAATGGTTTCTATGGTATTAGTTTCTTCTAAGAACTTGAGTACTGATTTAAAATTAAATAGAGGGTCATTGCCTAAAAAGAAGACTGGGTGCAGAGGTATATTATCACGGTATAAGGAAAGGAAGAACCTTTTTTCTCTCCTCTTCTAATAATGGGCACTGAACGAGAACATGAAGGACTGTAAGTCTACTTCCACACCTAGTGCATGTCGGAGAGTTAGTTCCAGTTAGAATATACGAGTCAGTGCTGTAGGTGTGCCCAATTCTTAACCTACAGAACAGTACTTCCTGATGTCTTGTTGTTTTCCCAGAGATCCAGTTTCCTGTTTTCGGCTTGATTAGGTGCAGTTTGTTGGATATCTGAGTGTCCCATTGCCGTTGCCAATATTTCCGTAGTTTATGCTGTAAAAATGGCTTAAGGTCTCTGTAGGATACAGGTATACTAATGTTTGCATCACAAAAAGGTACGGATGTAGCGCTTTCGTCAGCAGCTACGTTGCCCTCTAGGCCTCTATGGCCAGGCATCCAACAAAGAACAATCATTTGGTTAGACATGTATGCTGAACAGAGAATGTGTAGACTTCATTAAGGATAGAGTTTTTGTGTTTTCGTAGACTTGATATGCTACTAACAACGCTTAATGAGTCTGTGAATATGACAGCCTTTGTTATACCTGTTTGTTTTATATGTTTCACAGCAGAGATGATCGCGTATGCCTCCGCTGTGAAAATGCTGGTGTTTGGATTTAATGCACTGGACGTTAAAAATGAAGGTCCGAGCGCTGCATAAGCTACACCATAAGCAGACTTTGAAGCGTCTGTACAAAACTCCGCGCAGGAATACTTCGCCTGGAGTTCGAGAAAGTGTGAATGTATATGCACCTCAGGCGCATGTTTTGTTATTGCGATGAAAGGCATATCGCACTGGATAGTCTGCCATTCCCAAGGTGGTGCAAGGTTAGTGGGAGTCATTAATACTGTTTCTCGATGTTGAATACCGGTTTCATTAGCCAGTTGTTCTAAGCGCACAGACAGAGGAGCTCGAACAGATGGGTGGTTACGGTGAAGTCTTGCAGAAGACAAGTCAAGTACAGTTGAGTAACACGGATGTTCGTTATTCGATTTACATTTTAAAATGTAGCAGAAGCTTAGATATGCTCTGCGTAGGTGTAAGGACCATTCGTTCGCTTCGACATACAGACTTTCCACACGGCTTGTCCTAAATGCGCCTGTTGCCAGCCGGATACCTAGATTGTGGACTGGATTGAGAATTTCGAGAGCTCTGTCCGATGCGGATTGGTACACCACGGCTCCGTAGTCGAGGCGTGATCGTACAAGGCTCTTATAAAGGCTAAGCAAACACCTCCTGTCACTGCCCCAGTTTGTTCGAGAAAGTAGCTTCAGCAGGTTCATAGTCTTCAGGCACTTCGCTTTAAGATATTTCAAGTGGGGAACGAAATTAAGTTTTGTGTCCAAAATAATACCTAAAAAATTTATGTTCAAGGCTGACCGATAGTCGTTCTCCGTTAAGGTCAATGGCAGGTTCCGGCGACATGCCTCTGTTGTTTGAGAAGAGAACACATGTGCTTTTTGGGGGTTAAATTTAAAACCATTTTCTTCTGACCACTTTGAGAGTGTGTTTAGGCCAAGCTGTAGCTGTCTCTCGCAGATGCTAAGATTGCACGACCTAAAAGCTATCTGTACATCGTCCACATAGACCGAGTAAAAGAGTGTGCGAGGTATGATGGTATGTAAGGAGTCCATTTTCACAATAAAGAGTGTACTGCGCAGCACTACACCCTGCGGTACACCTGTCTCCTGTGAGAATGACCGAGACTGCACATTGCCAACTCTAACGCGAAATGTTCTGTCAGACAGGTAGCTCTCAATAATGGTCAGCAAGTTGCCGGGTATGCCCATTCCAGAAAGATCCCGAAGGATCCCAAGGTGGCACGTAGTGTGATATGCCTTTTCCATATCAAGGAATACAGATACGACAAGCTGTTTGGGGATAAAGGCTTCACGGATGTACATTTCCATGCGGACAAGCTGGTCTGTCGTCGACCTACCTTCCCTGAAACCGCATTGGTATGGGTCTAATATTTTGTTGGTTTCAAGATAGTGGAGCAAGCATTTATTCACCATCTTTTCAAAGAGTTTGCATAGGCAGCTTGTCAACGCTATAGGCCTAGAACTGTTTGCCAAGGAAGGGTCCTTACCCTGTTTCAGAATGGGAATTATAATGGCCTCTTTCCAGACAGAGGGAATCTGGCCGGAAGACCATATACCATTGTAAAGAAAAAGAAGGCTTTTTGTGTTTCAGATGGCAAGTGCTTTAACATTTCGTATATTATGCGGTCAGAGCGTGGGGCAGATTTGTTGCAGCCGTTTAGTGCTGCTTGAAGCTCTGCTATGCCAAATGGTCTATTGTATACCTCACATTTCGCACTTTTTCGTACTAATGGCTGCCGTTCTATTCGTGTTTTTGTCTTTGAAATGTGTCAGAGAAGTGCGACGAACTGGATATGCGTTCAGAATGTGCGCCTAGAAAGTTCGCCTGGTCTTTCATACTATCTCCACGTGTATTTACTAAGGCTAGCGAGTAAGGTTGTCGACCTTTTATTCTGTGCACTCTATTCCAGACCTCTGTCTCATCCGTGTAAGAGTTAATTCCTGATATATATTTTTGCTAACACTCTGTTACATTTATTTATTTTTAGTTATTGATACTGCAATCCCCACCGCGATTTTAGCAGGGTGGGTTACAATACATGAGAGAAAATACAACATAATGGCAAACGAAATATATGTACATGCCTAGGTCACAGTCAAGAAAGAATAAAAGAAAAATTATGCAAAACATTTATCAAATGTGCAAATGAAATAGACGGACACTCAACGCATAAATCATATAGACAGTCACTATAATATAACCAATTATGTTTCAGCCATCAAGAAGGGATGCGAAAGCTGACAAAGAGTCTGCTTGAACGATACAGCTGCTGAGATTATTCCAGTCTCTGACTGTTCATGGAAAAAATGAATACTTGAAAGAGTCGTTATGAGAACGAAAAGGTGTTATTGTTAGTTCATGTCTTTGGCGTGTCGAATAACCGGAAGAAAATGTAATCCATTCGCTAACGTTGACTTTATAGTGCCCCTTAACTAATTGATATAAAAATTTTAGTCGCGATGAGCGGTTTCTATCGGATAACGGGATTAGGCTAGCGCGAGCTAGTAGTTCAGTGATTGAGCTACGTCGAAAGTTGTTATAAATGAACTGTACGGCTTTTTTTTGGGACATTCTCTAGTTTCAGAATATTACCTTTTGTATAGGGGTCCCATATTATAGCAGCGTAGTCTAAGACTGGGAGGACAATGGATGTGTATGCTAATCTTCTTACAGCAGGGGTAGCCAAAGTTAACGTTCTTGTTAAAAAGAATAACTTTCGATAAGCATTCGCTGTAACGTAGTGAAGATGTTTGTTCCACCTAAGATTGTTTGAAATACATAGCCCAAGATATTTGTATTCAGACACTTCAGACAAAAGCACATTGTTATAAGGGCCTTTTCTTACGAGTGATCCGCATGAAAACGGTCTTGTCGAAGTTTATACACATCTGCCACCTCTTACACCAAGAAGCAACACGCTGAAAATCATTGTTTAACAATGCCTGATCAGATTGATCATTAACCTCCGTATATAGAACACAATCGTCCGCGTATAATTTTATTTTGACAGAGATGCCTTCTACCATGTCGTTTACATACATAAGAAAAAGGAGTGGCCCTAGGACCGAGCCCTGCGGGACACCTGATTTTACTGGTAACTGGTTAGATTGATGTCCTTTGAACGCAACAAACTGATGGCGATTGTTCGAATACGCTGATATCCAATTAACAGGTTGAGAGTTTTTAAGCAGACTATTTATTTTAAATAACAATTTACTGTGTGATACTTTGTCGAAAGCTTTGGAGAAGTCCATAAAAATTGCATCAATTTGTTTTACGTTATTTACAGATACGGCAAAATCATGGATAGTAGCAACTAGCTGTGTACAAGTTGAGTACCCTTTCCGAAATCCATGCTGGCATTTTGTTAAGATGTTATGTGTATCTAAAAAATCCACGATATGTTTATGTATTATGTGCTCTAATAATTTGCAAGTGTTAGACGTTAAAGATACCGGACGGTAATTCCTTATAGACTGTTTGGCACCGTGTTTATGAAGTGGTAATACTCGGGCTGTTCTCCAGTCATTCGGGAGTTGACCTTCTTCCAAGGAACGCAAAAACACAATGTACAAGTATTTCGAAACCCATTCGGCATACCTTTTTAGGAAAGTGTTGGGTATATCGTCTGGGCCTGAACTTTTCTTTTCATCAAGTTTTAAAAGCATGTGGAATATACCCTGTTCACTTATTGATACATCAGAAATAGGGGGCAAACAATTCTCAAACATAGGTAAGACACCATCATCACTAGTAAAAACTGAGTGGAAATGCTCATTAAATAAGTTAGCAATTTTTTCTTCATCATTCAAGTGAATGCCATCAGCTTCAAAAACATCGCATTGGTAATGTTTCGGTGACACCTCCCGCCAAAATCTATCTGGAGGCGCTGTGATGAATTTAGGCAATGATTCTTCATAGTAACGTTGTTTCTCAGTAGATAGTTGGATCCGAAGTTTAGATGAAAGAGAGAGAAATTTCTGCCGTTGATCTGGCGAAGCACTGCTTGATTTTTTCATTTTATCTTTTAACCTCTTGAGTTGCCTTTTCAATCTCAGCGTCTCCCGAGAAATCCAGGGATTCCTTTTTCTTTTCTTAACAATAGTTGGTGCATCTTTTTCATTGCATTTATTAACAATACTCCTAAAGCGTTCCCATAGTTCCTGCACATCTACAATATTCTCTGAGAATGAATCTAAGTAAAACGAAAGCGTATCTATAATCGAAACATCATCAGCTCGGGAGAAATTGCAGAATCGGACAGCGCTAAAGCTGTTTTTCCAATTCATATTATTTATCGTTAGTAACACAGCCTCATGATCCGATATACCGGGAAATACATCGCACTTAGTGCGACTACATTTGGTCCCACTTAGAAAAAAGAGGTCCAGGATTGTTTCAGAATTACCCTGTATTCTAGTACAGGTATCCACTAACTGTAATAAATTAAAAGAAAAGACAATGTCCAGCATGGCCTCCCCTAAGTTGTCGTTATCACTTTTGACCGACATCGTTTCCCAATCAATGCTTGGCAAGTTAAAATCGCCCGAGAGAATAATGCGGTCAGTGGGTTTCACATGCTCGCTCATGTATAGCTTCAAAGAATCCAAAACTTTAACACCAGAATTGGGAGGTCGATACAGAGCAGCTATGACATATCGAATATTTTCATGGTAGGCCTTGCAAAATATGCATTCAACATCTGATAAATCAGGCATCTTTAAGAGCTTAATGTTATCCTTGAAAAGGATGGCTACACCTCCGCCCCTGCTACCTCTGTCTTTTCTGAATGCGCTATACCCAAGTGGAATGAACTCGCTATCATATATTTCTTCATTTAACCATGTCTCCGCCAATACAACGACATCTGGGTTATACGACACAAGAATTCCCTCTAACTCTGTACGCTTGTTT